>NC_137772.1:43999037-44550558 GCF_963455305.1 Plecotus auritus
AAAACTAGCTGCTAGAAGAGGTGGGCGAAAACTCTTTACTGAGAAACCATCTTTTGTTGTAGGATTGGTTTATAGTCTTTCTGTCTACTGCCTCCAAATGATATAGAAATGAAAATAATTTGTTACATGGTGAGCGTGAGTCATCGTCTAGTGAAGAAGGCGCCCTGAATTTCAGAGGCAGCACAGCTAGAACAAATTTATGAAAGTAGAAAGCCAAGGTTGGAAGGAAGCCTGCTCCAGAATAAGCTGAATGATCAAAGGCACACAGTGTACCTTTCTGCGGTAAAGCTCTCTGGTGGTGTTGTTTATATGGATGTAAAAGGCCAATTCTAACTTTTGTCATTACATCTTCATTTTGGTAGGGATTTGTACATTTTCTGTCTGGGACATTTGCACAAATGTCTGATTTGCTACCCAATCTTAACCATAATTGGCATCGTATGATTGATTAGGCAAATATTTACTGAATGCCTACTATATGAGAGATGCTATTGTAGCTACAACAATGAATAAGATATTATTCCCATCTTAGGCTGGGGAAAGAGAAAAAGCACCATAAACACTAGGACAAGATAAATCCTGAGAAAAAGTAGAAGAAAGAACTAACTACTTGGGCAGTTAGGGAAAATTTCATGGAGGAAAAATACATTTCAGACTTGACATCTGAAAAGTTTTAATATATTTTACAGTCCATTAGAATGGCCTTCAATACCATTAGTGAATTTTTGGATTTAGATAAAAGCCTGGAAATTAGGACGGTAAACAGAAATTGCTATTTATTAAAATGACTACATTTTAAGGAGGTTGATCTTTTACACTGTGAAAGAAATGTATTGAGTATCTTCCTGAGCTCAGAGAGTCCCAAACAAAATGATCCCAAAGAGGCCCACACCAAAACACAACATAATTAAAATAACAGAGGTTAAAGACAAAAATAGAATCTTAAAAGCAGCAAGAGAAAAATAGTTAGTTACCTACAAAGGAGCTTTCATAAGACTGTCAGCTGATTTCTCAACAGAAACTTAGTAGACAAGAAGGGACTGGCAAGAAATATTCAAAGTGATGAAAAGCAAGTACCTACAATCAAGATTACTGTACCCAGCAAATCTATAATTTAGAATTGAAGGACAGATAAAGATTTTCCCAGACAAAGAAAAGCTAAAGAAGTTCATCACCACCAAACAAATGTTGCAAGAAAAGTTAGAGGATCTTCCTTAAGATGGGAGGATGGTTGGATGCAGTGGCGGGGTGGGGGGGAGGTGAATAAAGTAAAGGGATTAAGAAGTACAAATTCATAGTTACAGAATAGTCATGGGGATATAAAGGACAGTACAGGGAATATAGTTAATAATATTGTAATAACTATGTATAGTGTCAGATGGGTACTAGATTTATCAGAATGATAACTTAGTAAGTTATATAATGTCTAAGATGGGTCTAAAGCAGTATCTGCTTTAGAGAAGAGGAGAAATGTAATTGTTCTGCCTCATACTGGGAGCAGAAGGATTAATGGGAAAGAGGGATGAGAGGGATAAGAGGAAGTGAGGAGCCAGTTATGTTGTGGAGTCTGGATCTTTTAGAGGCCTAAGGTGGTCAGGTGAAAGAATACCTAGTAGTGAAGTGGTGTAATGATACAAGGACAGGTTGTCTCATATTCTACTTGGAGTTGCCTGCATAGTTGAGATGTAACACTGAGTCTAAAGCTTCATTAAACTTAACACACACATGCAACTGCTTTGTATGGGTGGTGATTTTGTTGAAAAGTAGCTAAGAGCTGCATATCCTATGGCTGGTTCTTTGTGGTGCAGGAGAGGGAGGGAGGAAGGGAGAGAGAGAGAGAGAGAATAAGCTAGAGATCAAGACATGCCAAAGTGAAACTAATTCACAGTGAAGTGTTCGCAGACCAGAGGTGGAGCTGAGCATCGGAGCTCCCCTGAAATCTGCTATAACCTTGGCAAGAGCATTAGACATAAACCAGGAATGAGGGTTCATGGCCATATTATCCAGATATTGGAGGGGGAGTGGTGGTTACTACAGCCAATATTTAGGCCTCATTAGAAATACCGAATTTGCTGCACAGTACAACCTTTTCTTTATAGGTGACTTGTGCAGTAATAATTATTTAATGGTATTGTATGGAATAAAATAAAAGCCATAATACAAAACTTTTAGGTTCTCCAAAGTTGAAATATCAAATTATTTTGGAACACATGAATTTTTTTGTATCATTTTTTGGCTTTATTCTGCTTGTACATATTTTGGCATGAAGTGAGGTATAAATAAATGAATAAACAAAGAAATAGAGTAGTTACAGATTTGCTTCTCTTGAGACATTTATTTTGGCAGCATTGGTTAATTGTATGGGTTAGGATGTGAATTCCTCTGATCCTTGGCCAGACACACTGATTTTGTCACACATGATTTATTGCAGCTTTTAGATTAGTAAATATCTTTCACATTGGAAATTGCTGTGTTGGGCAATGTGCTGCTTAAATATAAATTGGGAATTTGTTTTTATCAACTTGATCAAGTTCCACAATTTGTCTTCTGAAAGCAACACAAAATGCTTGTCTCTATGAATCTTTCAATAGAATATTTATTGAAGACTTATTATGTACAAAGAACTACTCCAGGGGCTGAGAGAGAAATAGGGGTGCTGATTTTTTTTATGAGTTGGTAACTTAGAAATGTACTCAATAAATGATAATCAGTGACACCATAAATGTAGAGTCAAGTGAATAGTAGAAGCATTAAGTGTTTATGAGTCTCAAGAGAGACAAGCAAAATGGTGACTTAGGGTCAGAGATACCTCTTAGGGGATTTGAGTAATGAACGGCATTGTGAAAACACTTCTTATTTTTAAAAGCTTTATTGAGTTAGAATTAGCACCAATAACTATATACACTAATAGTGTAAAATTTGTTATATGTATACACCCATAAAACCATCATCAAAGTCAAGATAATGAATATATCCCAAAAGTTTCCAAAGCCCTTTTGTAATTCTCCCCTCACTCCTTTCTATCTCCAGGCAGTCATTGGTCTGCTTCTCTCACTAGAGTTTGCATTTACTAGAAATTTTCATCTGTCTTCTTTTAAGTAGTATAATTATTGTGAAATTCCTCCAAATTATTGCATGTATCAATGATTCATTATTTTTTTTAAATAAATCTTTATTGTTCAGATTATTACAGGTGTTCCTCTTTTTTTCCCCCTAGTTCCCCTTCACCTGATTCCCCACCCCACCCCATGCCCTTACGCCACGTCTTCATCCATAGGTGCAAGCTTTTTGTCCAGTCTCTTCCCGCACCCCTCACACCCCCTCCCCCCTGAGAATTGTCAGTCCACTCCCTTTCTATGTCCCTGATTCTATTATATTCACCAGTCCATTCTGTTCTTCAGATTTTTTATTCACTTGATTTTTAGATTCACTTGTTGGTAGGTATGTATTTGATGTCATTTTGTTGTTCATAATTTTTATCTTTACCTTTTTCTTCTTCTTCCTCTTCTTAAAGAACACCCTTCAGCATTTCATGTAATCCTGGTTTGGTGGTGATGAACTCCTTTAGCTTTTTCTTGTCTGTGAAGCTCTTTATCTGACCTTCAATTCTGAATGATAGCTTTGCTGGGTAGAGTAATCTTGGTTGTAGGTTCTTGCTGTTCACCACTTTGAATATTTCTTGCCACTCCCTTCTGGCCTGCATAGTTTCTGCCGAGAAATCAGCTGACAGTCGTATGGGTGCTCCCTTGTAGGTAACTAACCGTTTTTCTCTTGCTGCTTTCAAGATTCTCTCTTTGTCTTTTGCCCTTGGCATTTTAATTATGATGTGTCTTGGTGTGGTCCTCTTTGGATTCCTCTTGTATGGGGTTCTGTGTGCTTCCTGAACTTGTAAGTCTATTTCTTTCACCAGGTAGGGAAAGTTTTCTGTCATTATTTCTTCTAATAGGCTTTCAATATTTTGCTCTTTCTCTTCTTCTGGCACCCCAAAAATTCGGATGTTGGTACACTTAAAGTTGTCCCAGAAGCTCCTTACACTATCTTCATATTTTTGGATTTTTTCTTTTTGTTTTTCTGGTTGGGTGTTTTTTGTTTCCTCATATTTCAGATCTTTGGTTTGATTCTTGGGGTACGTTGATCTACAGTTGAGTTTCTGTATATTCTTTATTTCAGACAGTGTATGCTTAATTTCTGACTGGTCCTTTTTCATTTTTTTGGCATTCTCATTAAGGTCCTTGAAGGTCTCACTAAGCTCCTCGGAGGTCTCATCAAGTTTCTCGGCGGTTTTTAGAAGATTCTTGAGTAACCTTATAAATGTGGTTCTGAACTCTATGTTGTCCACTAGTTTGCTTTCCTCCATTTCTCTCATTCATGACATGTTTCTTTGTCTCCGCATTTTGCTGCTTCCTTGTGTTGATGGAGTGGCTTTGTGTGGTAGGTGACCTATAGGGGCCAGTAGCTCAGCCTCCCCAATCACCTGAGGTGGACGCCTTTGGTACACCCCTTTGTGGGCTGAGTGCAAAGTCTTGGTGTAGTTAAGCCTTGATTGCTGTTGGTACACTGGGAGGAATTGACCTCCAGGCCAATTGGCTGTGAGGACCCGCTGTGTCTATAATGGAAGAACTGCTGCACTGGAGACACGCTTATGGTGCAGGACTTGTTTCAGTGGGGCTTTGGTGCTCACTGAGTCTGCCTCTTGAATGTATCACTTATGGATGTGAGGAGTTGAAATCTGGTGTCTCACACTGACCACTAGGTACACTGGCTTCTGGATCTCCAACGGGGTGCAGGTCAGCTACTGTCTGAGGCCACCCAACAGGAGCTACAGCAAGAACTACAGTTTTCTCCTCTTTGCTTGGGGTTTGGAGGTTTTGGAGCTGTCTGACCCGGGCTGCAAGTTTGCTAGGTTAAGCTGCGATAGGGCAGGCCATTCATATGCTAAAGCCACTGCTTGGAGCTTGGGTGGGTTCGTAGATTGTGCAGGGCGGGGTCTCAGGGCGTGACTAGGCTAGGGCCTGGCAAACAGTGATGGCTGCCAGTAAGCCGGCTCTGCGGCTCTGCTTCTCCGACCGTGTCCCCGCGTCCCGCGCCCCAGCACAATTAACAATTGTTCCTGCGCGCAGCCCTGCAAGCAAGTCTCCCTCACTTTCCGACCCCACGGCAGACAGTCCAGCTTCTCCCCGTAGGAGTTTGGGTCCCCTGTGTCTCCCCAGAAATGAGTTCGGAGTAATCGGGAGCTTATCTCCCTTCGGGTTGAAAACAGCAGCGCTCCCAGTCACCCGTCGCCAGCCTGATTTGCACGTCTCCGTACCTCAGCTTTTCAGCGCTTGTGCACCCCTCAGTGCTGTTTGCTCTTTCCTTCTAGTTGTAGAACTTCCACTCAGCCAGCTTTCCCGTGGTTCTGGGTGATAGACGTTTTGTCTTTTAGTTGTAGTTTTGAAATTGTTGTGCGAGGCAGCAGTTTAGGTGTTTACCTACGCCGCCATCTTGGATCTCTCTCCCAATGATTCATTCTTTATCATTGAGTAGTAACCTATTATATGGATACTAGAGGCCTGATGCATGAAATTCGTGCAAGAGTAGGCCTTCCTCTCCCCCACCTCCACCCTCCCCGGCTGCTGGCAGGCACCTGGGACCTGGGCTTCCCTCACAGCCCTGGCTTCGTCCGGAAGGATGTCTGGTCTAATTAGCATATTATGCTTTTATTATTATAGATACCACCATTTTTTTATCCATCTGTTTCTTTGATGGACATTTGGATTGTTTCCAATTTTTGATTGCTACAAATGAAAATGCTATAAACATTCATATATAAGTCTTTGATAAACATATGCTTTTATTTCTCTTAGGTAACTAACTAGCAATTTGCATTTGTATAGTTGTGTCAATACTTGATTAAACTCTCTTCCCCTAGTAGACCATAAGCTTCTTTCCCCCGCCCCCCCAAATATATTTTTACTGATTTCAGAGAGGAAGGGAGAGGGAGAGGGCAAGAGATACAGACATCAATGATGAGAGAGAATCACTGATCGGCTGCCTCCTGCTTGCCCCCTACCGGGGATCAAGTCTGCAACCTGGGCATATGCCCTGACCAGAATTGAATCTTGACCTCCTGGTTCACAGGCTGACACTCAACCACTGAGCTACACCGGCTGGGCAACCCTAAGCTTTTTGAGGGTAGGATCCATGTCTTCTTTCTTTATTAATGAATCTCTACTGACTAGCACCATGCCTGGCACATACTAGATGCTCCATAAATATTAGTTGAAGGAAGTAGGTAAAGAAAAAGGAAGGGAGGAAGGAAGAAAGGATTTTACATAACACTGGGAATTAGAGTCAGATTGTGGAGAATCTATA
This sequence comes from Plecotus auritus, assembly GCF_963455305.1. NCBI lineage: Eukaryota > Metazoa > Chordata > Mammalia > Chiroptera > Vespertilionidae > Plecotus > Plecotus auritus. The sequence goes on from NC_137772.1 coordinate 44,005,392, forward strand.
ATGTCCTGCTAAAGAACATGGGTTTTGTTCTTGGCAATGGGGTTCTATTTAAAGTGTTTGAACAGGAAAAAAATGACATAAAATAAAGCTACATTGTAGAATTGTGTTGGTGTGTATTGGATGCATTAGAGTAAGAAGAAAATAAAAAAAGCACACCCAGGAGGGTGTCTGAAATACAGTTGGGGGAGCAGAAGGAGAAATAAATAGATGCATGAGAAAGCTATTATATAAGGAAAAACCTATAGAATATGTCAACTGATGGGAACTGAACGAATAATGGGAATAGAGCCAAAGTTAACTTAGGATAGGAGCCCAGAGAGTTTGTAATGATATTGTCACATTGGTTGTAATAAATATATTGAGAAGAAGAGACACTTTGACAGGGGAGATATGGAAAAACTATTTTAGTGACCTTAGTTTTAAAATACTTGCTTGTATTTTAAACTTTACTTACCTTTCATGAATTTTATGTCTCTATATATGTATTTTTTTTTAAAATATGTTTTTATTGATTTCAGAGAGAGGAAGGGAGAGAGAAACATCAATGATGAGAGAGAATCATTGATCGGCTGCCTCCTGCATGCCCCTATTGGGGATCGAGCCCACAACCCAGGCATATGCCCTGACTGGGAATTGAGCCGAAACCTCCTGTTTTATAGGTCAATACTCAACCACCAGGCCACGCCAGCCAGGCTATGTCTGTATATTTTTATAGACACTCTAAAAAACACATTTTGGGGAAAAAGTTGGACATTTCTTACCTGTAACAAAATAACTATGCAAAATTGCTTAGAACAGTGTTTTATGGGTCCTATAAATATCTTATTTTTGATTATCCTGTTTGTTTTGTTGAACTAAACAATGGGACATAGATTTCATTCCAGGCCTTTTTATCTCCAGAGCCTGACTTCTTTCCTTAGCACCTAAAAGCTGTCTCAGAACTATGATTCTGGAGCAGTGGTTCTCAACCTTTCTAATGCCGCGACCCTTTAATACAGTTCCTCATGTTGTGGTGACCCCCAACCATAAAATTATTTTCGTTGCTACTTCATAACTGTAATTTTGCTACTGTTATGAATCGTAATGCAAATATCTGTGTTTTCCGATGGTCTTAGGCTCTACAGCTGTGGTTCTCAACCTGTGGGTCACGACCCACAGGTTGAGAACCGCTAGCAGGGTCGCCTAAGACCATCGGAAAACACAGATATTTACATTACAATTCATAACAGTAGCAAAATTACAGTTATGAAGTAGCAACGAAAATAATTTTATGGTTGGGGGTCACCACAACATGAGGAACTGTATTAAAGGGTCGCGGCATTAGAAAGGTTGAGAACCACTGTTCTGGAGGCTGCTATGTGTCTTTGGAGGATCTGTTTGCTGCTCTCTGTGCTCCTTGGGGGTGGGGGTGGGCTGCTTCATAACAATTGCTAGACTCTCAACTTTTCTACTAAACTGGGAGGAAGGGCTGCTTGTTGGGGAAGTTTTGTGGCTTTGAATAAAATTCATCTGTAAAATCAGGAGGATAATAATATAGGGTTAAAATAAGATAGTACATGTGAAACTGCCTGGTACTAGTATCTAATAAATGTTATTTTTTTTTTTATTTAAATAACTGCAGCCTACAGTAAAAATTAAGAAGTGTGACAATACCAAATGTATGTGAGAATGTGGGTCAACAAGATCTCCCATACACTGCTGGTGGGAGAGTATAATGTGGTGTAAACTCTCTGGAAAACTACTTTTCATTGTCTTATAAAATTGAAACTTCATGTACTCTGATCTAGAAATTCTACTTGTAGGTATGTACCTAAGTGCAACCAGCTCATGTTCATGCCCACTAAGAGATATGTACAAGGATATTCACAGATGTCCTCATTGTAAGAAACAAACAAACAGAAAGACAATGATAATGCACATCCTGGTCTTATTCCCGACTTTAAGAATATTTCTTTATTAAGCATGAGACTAGGTCAGGATTGTGACAGATTTATTTTATCATGTTAAAGAAATATCCACCTATTTCTATTTGACTAAGAATCTTGACTTAAATAATGTATATTGAATTTATCAAATACATTATCAGCGTCACTCATGGAAATATATTTATTCTTGGAATATAATATGGTGAAATATATTCATAAAGTTTTTTTCAGTTATTGATACATTTTAAATTTCTGGAATAAACTTCATTAGGTCAGATGTGTTGCCCTATGATAGCTGAATATTATATGCTAATATTTTATTAAATATATTTCTATTAATAGTCATGTCAGCTTGATCTGTACTTGATTTTTCCTGTCAAATCTTTGCTGAATTTTGGTATCAATATTACTTTGTTCAAAAGAATTTAGAAGTTTTCCTTTCCTTTTCATGATCTAGAACAGTTCAGATAGTGTTGGAAGTATGTGTTATTTAAAGATTTCTTAGAATTCCCTGTGAAACCATCTGAGCTCATTACTTTTTAAATGGGAAGTTGGTGAGAGAGAGCTCTGATAATTTTTCCTATTTCTTCTATAGAAACTGGTCTATTAAGACTTACTATATTATGTTATACTTTTCTAGAAAATTATGCATTTTATCTAACTTTTCAAAGTCATTTGCACATAGTTGGACAAAGAAGTCTATACAATTATTATAATTTTCTATAGTTGCAGTTATTTATTATTTTAAAAAAGTTTTATGTATTTATGGTTTGTTCTACTTTTTCCTGTGGTTTGTTGCTTTGTAACAAATCACTCCAAGTCTCAGTGGCTTAAAACAACAAGCATTTCTTCCTTGTGGATGTACAAGTGAGCTGCAACTCAACTAAGCTAGGTTGGAGCTTAGCCTTCAGGTTCCAGGTTCTAGGCTCAAGGCTGCAGTTCTGGTTGAGGTCTGCTTCATGTGTCTCTCATCCTCTCTGGTCCAGTGGCTGCCTAGGTCATGTTGCACAAGACGAATGAATGGCAGGAGCACAAGAGGACAAATGGAAACACATGATGTCTTTTGAGTCATTCATTGTGGGACTTGCATGCTATCATGTATACATTACACTGGACAATACAAGTCACATGGCCAAACCCAGCGTCAGTAATGTGGGAAAATGTACTCTGTCTATTATAGTTGGTGTTACTATAAAGTCACCTGGCAAAAGAAATGGCTCTATAAATCTAATACTGGGTGGGCATGAAAAATTGAGAATGACAATTTATTATACCACAGTCCACTCTTTTGTCTATTTTTTATATCCCTCTCACATACAAAATAAACTCTTACACAAGACACGGTAAAGTCTCATCCATTTATGACACCTGAGACCTCATATTAAGTTTGAAGTTGGTCCCTTGTGACTGGGGAATTGTGAATTTAAAAACAAATTATTTCCCCTTAATCATCTGACATGTAGTGACAAGTACACTTATTCAAAAAGGGGACGAAGAGAAGGTACATGGCTGTTGCTGGTTTATAGCAATATTCACATCCTATGGGCAAGTATTGCTTGGCCCCTTTCCTGGGAATAGAGCATTTTCCATTATTAGCCTGAGCTTTACTCCCTGGGAGCAGGTCCCATTTTATTGCTCTCGATGGCTCTTGACTCTGCTCACTGGAAGGTTCTTTATCATCACAGTCCTTAGCCATTTCTGAAGCAGGCATTAAAGAATATATTCTCTAAGCCTGCTTCCTGCCAGGAAAAATTTTGAGGAACAAAGGTCTTATATCTTAAACAATTATAGTCTTGATCCTGGCTAGCAGCACTTTTGACAATTTAGTTCAATAAATTCTAAAAAGAAGACAGAATTCAGAGGACACATATCACAATGTAATGAGGCCAGTACGTAATTAAAATAAAGACTGAAAAATTTAAAAGCCTCTATTAATTGAGATTTTTAAAGTTTCCTCTTAAAAAACTTTTGGCTCAAACATTTCAAATCAAAAGCAAATTTTTGAATATCTGAAAAAATGTTAATACATCAGAACCCATGGATTTTATTTAAAGGATCCTCTGCATAAAATGGCTCCTAAAAAGTCTATGGATGTGGTCTTTTGATTTTCCCAGAGTACATAAAATTAATTCTAGAGAGAGAAGCATATCTGTAAAGAGGATTGAATGTGGTTATCAGCACAACAGGATCAAATATTTAGAAAACCCATGAAGTTTTTGAGAGACTTGGATTATGGTTAATGTTCTATGAATATATGTTCTATTTTTTTTGGTGTATAAATATTAAAAACTAGAGGCCTGGTGCATGAACATTCATGCACTGGAGGGGGGGTTCCTCAGCCCGGCCTGCCCCCTCTCATAGTCTGGGAGCCCTTAGGGGTGGGAAGCGACCCGGTGATCAAAGGAAGGCGATGCCCCATCACACCTCTGCTGCTGCCACTGCCAGCAGCGCAAGCCTCAGCCAGCTACCTGAGCTTTGGGTGGCCCTGGGTGGCTGGGCAGCTGCCATCTGAGGCTTGCCTGCATCTCAGGCTGGCTGTGGGTGGCTGGGGGGCTGAAGGGACTGGGGGACTCTGGAGGCAGGCACATGGCAAGGCCCCGGTGGGGCTGAGGGGACTGGGCGCCACCATCTTGAGGCTGTGGGCGCCCCCATCTTTGAGGGCGTGGCAGTCTATTAGCATATTCCCTCTTTATTAGCTGTGGGTGCCACCATCTTTGAGGGCGGGGCAGTCAATTAGCATATTTCCTCCTTATTGGCTGTGGGCACCACCATCTTTGTGATGGTGTGAGGGTCAATTAGCATATTCCCTCTTTATTAGATAGGATGATTGTATCTTCTTTTCAGATTGCCTCAGTTAGTGCTCCCCTCTCCCAAATCCAATCTTGTTTTAAATCTTGTACAAAATTGAAATTGTGACTCTTTCTCTTCTGGACTTTTGCATTTTCTTGACTTTTGTTTATACTTTCACACCTTAGCTCTGCTTTAGGCAGTCTTTTTAGCTATTTGGTGTGTGGGGTTTTCTCTAGCCTAGTTTCACCACAATGGAGTTTGAATTTTTTATTTCTATTCTCTTTGTGGCTTTCAGGTGATTCCTAAGTAGATAAGGGGATATCCTGATTTAAACCACCATCTTTAAGCTAGAAGTTCCACTTAGGAATTACAAAGACAATTGGGCTTCATGACAACAAATTGCAACATGTCTATGCTAGTTTTGATAGCAAAGATAATTCAAGGGCAACATAATGACCAATATTTTGATCTTACTTAGAAAAAAGAGGCCATCCAAACAACCACTTCTAATGTATCTTCCAACAAACTACCAAAAAATTTAAAAATAGCACATGGAATATCCCCAAATGAATTTTTCTGATGTCCTTAACCAAGCTTCAAGTGTTCATTCCTGTTGTGATTGTAAAAATACATATATATATATCTAAAAAGAAAATAGTATGAGTAATATGTGGAAGAACTTCCATGCTACTAAAGTAAATTGAAGCCAATTTAATGTGAATTGGTACTGGTTTGCCTTATTTAATCAACCTACATGGAACTCAAAAGTTTTATACATGAATGTCAATTTACACCATGAATTGCTAGTTAATTAAGTGAGAAGTTTGTGGTAATTTTTTATAGAAGTTCAGGCATTTGGTTTTCATCAAGAATTACCTCCTTGATTGAACTATTGTTATTAAGTAGAAATAAGATTGGACCTGAATCATTTTGAATTCAGAAATATAATTCTATATAAACATTAGCAGCTTTTAAAAATGGATGCTGTTTGTTAAAACATCACTTTTTGTATTGAAAAAAGAGAACAATGAAAGAATTTTTTTAAAATATATTTTATTGATATTTTACAGAGAGGAAAGGAGAGGGATAAAGAGCTAGAAACATCGATGAGAGAGAAACATCGATCAGCTGCCTCCTGCACACCTCCCACTGGGGATGTGCCCGCAACCAAGGTACATGCCCTTGACCGGAATCAAACCCGGGACCCTTCAGTCCGCAGGCAGACGCTCTATCCACTGAGCCAAACCGGTTTCGGCGAAAGAATTTTTATTTTAAAATGTTTGGATTCTTACCTAGAAATTTGGAGGGCAGATTTTAGAAGTTTCTCTGTTTTTCACTATTCAAAGAAGAAAAATCTTGTTTCTGTGGCTGAAAATAAAGGGTATCATTATATTTTATTAAAATAATTCTCCATAATTGACATCTATAATTGTTTCACTCGAAGATACTTCTGCTTACTTTGAGCATAGGTCAAACAAAGAAACAAGCAAACACATAAAACAGCAACTGCCATGTCCTAGCTAGCTTGGCTCAGTGGATAGAGCATTGGCCCTTGGACTGATGGGTTGCGAGTTTGATTCTGGTCAAGGGCACGTACCTTGGTTGCAGGCTTGATCCCAGCCCTAGTCAGGGTGTGTGCGGGAGGCAACCAATCGGTGTGTCTCTCACATCAATGTTTCTCTCTCTAAAAATCAATGGGAAAATATCCTTGGGTGAGGATTAACTAAAAAAATAAAAAGTCAAGCTTACAATATAATAAAAATCCTGGAGTATTTAAAAAAAATCAACAACAAAACAACAAACAAACAACAATAGCCATACCAAATTTAAATGTGGTGGTTTAAAAATACGTACACAGATTCTTTGATACTCCTACTTCAAGGGATAGAGTTTCATGTCTTTCCTCTTTTGTATGGGCTAAACTTAGTGACTTGCTTCTGATGAATACAGTAAGGTAGAAGTGATGGTGTTTGGATTCCAAGACTAGGTAAAAAAATCACTGTGGCTTTTTCCTTGATCTCTTTTTTGGATCATTCACTCTGAGGGGAAGCCAGCTACAATGGAATGAAGACACTCAGACAGTCCCATAGAGCATTTATGTGGCAAGGAACTGAGGTATCCTGTCAACAGCAAGGAACCGAGGCCACCTTCCAACAGCCACAAGAGTGCAACATCTCAGAAGCAGACCCTGTTGAGTGCTGAGATGACTTCAGCCCTAGCCAATATCCTGACTGCAACCTCATGAGAGACCTTGAGCCAGAACCATCCAGCTAGGCCATAACTAAATTCCTGATTCACAGAAACTGTGAGATAATAAATGCTTGTTGTTTTAAGCTAGGTTTTTGGAGAACTGTTCCACAGCAATAGATAGTTCCAATACTCAATGTGACCAATTTCACTTCTTCTCTGAGGACTCACCAACATAGGCCTTGTATCTATATTCCAGCTTAACGTCTATCACTTGTTTGCTTCCATTTCAACTTCCTGGTTCTGTTTTCCAAGATCTTGATATCCCTATAGCTTCTTAAGAGTTGAATCAATACTAAAGAAAAATATGAAAACGTTAACATCTTTTGGAATTAACGGAAGAAAAAAAAATGATTTTTTTTTCCTAATTGAAGTGAGCCTCTTTTCCAAATAGGGAATATTAGAAGCCAAAATAGCTTTTGGTAAGAATTTACAGAAAAGAGCTTATTTAAATGGGACATTCTCAGTTCCTCACTTCCTAAAAATGCTACCAATAAATAGAAACCACCACCACCAACAATGAATTCTGCTGACTTCTCTCATGAAATCCACTATAACAGGAGAGTGACTGAGGTAACAGCCATAACTTGATATAGCAGACCAAGGGCTGTCTCAGGATTTGAGATAGTGGGCATGAAAAAGGAAAAATAAATGACACCATAAGGGCATAGTGGATTAGTGGCTACCCTATCCTGTTTCAGGAGGCAAGGCAGGTCATTATATCTGGAGCTTCATTGGATTTATAGACAAACTGAAATCTAAAGCCATTTTCTGCCAGAAGGAGGTAGATTTTAGTTGATGAATGTTCAGTGATCAAACAATTCCTTTCACCTCATCTCCACCTTGAGACTGATTGATTACTTTCAGAGACCTTATTAGGAGCTAAAAAAGTCCTCCTCTCCCCAAATATCTCCTTTACTTGAAACATACTTCAACTGTCACTAGAGGGGAGGCCTGGTCCAACAAGATTTATACAGCTAATAGTAAGTGAAATTGGTTTATTTTGATGAAAGAGCAGAATTTATCATTTAAGAACAGTTTATTTCTTCAGAAAATTTATTGTTCCACTTCTCCTCATAAAACTGTTGTGAGAAAAAAATTAGTACATGTAATTAGTTTATGGAACAAGCTGTCTGTAGTGGAAGTAAATCATGAAGAAGCTTTATTTTTTTCTCTTACTACTCTCTTTCAACAGCTCTATGTTTATTCACGCTTTAGACAGATCCCATTGTTTTTCTAGTCACTTACAGTTTTTATTTGCATATATTAATATTTCAGGTTTCTGTTAATCACAATTTTATTATTTTAGTAAGGCTACATTTCAGTTTAAAAATTTTAATTTTGGTAAAATATACATAATATGAAATTTACCATCTTGACCACATTGAAGTGAATGGTGTAGTGGTATTAAGTACATTCATATTGTTGTGCAACCATCACCACCATCCATCTCTGGAAGTGTTTTCATCTTGAAAAACAGAAACTCTGTACTTGTTAAACAACAGCTCCCCATGGCCCTGGCAACCACCATTTCATTTTCTGTCTTTATCAATTTGATTACTCCAAGTATTTCATGTAAGTGGAATCATACAGTACTTATCTTTTTGTAATTGACTTATTTTACTTATCATAATGTCCTCAAGGTTAATCCATGCTGTGGCATATATCAGAATTTCTCTCCCTTTTAAGGCTGTATAATATTCCATTGTATGTTTATATTGTATTTTGTTTACTTATTCATCTGTTGTTGGACTTTTGGGTTGCTTCTGATTTTTGGCTATCCTATCTAATAAAAGAGAAACATGCAAGTTGACCATACCTCCACTACACCCACAAGCCACGCCCACCAGACAATCAGGAGTGAGTATGCAAACTAACCCAACAAAAATGGCAGCAGCCACAGAGCTGTAGAGAGCAGGAGGTTGGGTTGCCCCCGGTGATGGAGGAAGCCAAGCTTCCTGCTCCACCCTGGCTGGCCCAGGCCTTTGCTCAAGGCTACAAAGTTTCAATTATAGAAGATAAATAAATCCCAGATACCAGGGCCTCCGCTTGGGTTGCTGGGGGGCGTGGTTGGCCTGCAAACCACCACAGACCCCTCGCCCAGGCCACCCCATCCCCCAAGGGAACCCCCACCCTGATCCGGGACACCCTTCAGGGCAAACCAGCCGGCCCCACCCGTGCACCAGGCCTCTATCCTATCTAATAAAAGAGTAATATGCAAATTGACCATCGCTCCAACACACAAGATGGCTGCCCCCATGTGGACACAAGATGGCCAGCAGGGGAGGGCAGTTGGGAGGGACCAAGCCTGCAAGGGAGGGCAGTTGGGGGCAATCAAGCCTGCAGGGGAGGGCAGTTAGGGGTGGCCAGGCCACCAGAGGAGGGAAGTTGGGGGCAACCGGGCCTGCAGGGAAGGGCAGTTGGGGGGGGACCCAGGCCTGCAGGGGAGAGCAGTTGGGGGGAACCAGGCCTGCAGGGGAGAGCAGTTGGGGGGAACCAGGCCTGCAAGGGAGGGCAGTTAGGGATGACCAGGCCTGCAGGAGAGGGCAGTTAGGGGCAATCAGGCTGGCAGGGGAGTGGTTAGGGGGTGATCAGGATGGCAGGCAGAAGCGGTTAGGGGCAATCAGGAAGGCAGGCAGGCGAGCAGTTGGGAGCCAGCAGTCCTGAATTGTGAGAGGGATGTCCGACTGCCCGTTTAGGCCCAATTCTACCGGGATTGGGCCTAAACAGGCAGTCAGACATCCCTCGAGGGGTCCCAGATTGGAGAGGGTGCAGGCTGGGCTGAGGGTCATACCCCCCCGTGTGCGAATTTTGTGCACTGGGCCTCTAGTTGTGAATAATGTTTCTATGAATATGAATGTGCAAATATCTCTTCAGGACCATGCTTTCAATTTTGAGGGGGTATATTCCCAGAAGTGGAATTGCTAAGTCATATGATAATTCCATTTTAGTTTTACTTTTTTGTAACTGCCATACTGTTTTTCATAATGACAGCACCATTTTACATTTCCACCAACAGTGTACAATTTCTCTACATCTTCATCAATGCTTGTTCTTTTTTTAAAAAAAAATTATTGAATTTATTGGGGTTGATGTTGGTTAATAAAATTATGTAAGTTATATAAGTTTACTTTTTTTGCTTAATCCCTTCACCTTTTTCAGCCCCCCCCTTTTTTAAATTAGTTCTCTGAATGGGTATGGTATGAGGTGGTATTACTTTGTGGTTCCATTTTATTTTAACACATTAAAATATTAAACACAATCAGTCCTTATGTCCAAACTCCAAGCACTAATTTAATACAAGTGTTACTCTCTTAGTCTTGACACATGCTTAGAAATCTATTATGGGGAAAATGGAAGCAAGGGAACATTCAATTCTTTTTCTTTCTTCTCTCTTCTTTCCATTTTCTCCCACAATTTTAGCACCCTTTTTTGGCACCTCCAGGATTGAATAGAGAGAAGGGAGGATTGGTGGAGGACGGCAAAAATGAAAAATAAATGACACCATAAGGGCACAGTGGATTAGTGGTTACCCTATCCAGCGTCAGGAGCCAAGACAGGTCATTATATCAGAGCTGCTCCTGATGGCTGAGCAGGGTGCAAAGGTTCCATTGAAGTAAGGCAGCTTCAGCCAGTGGTGGGAAATGAGAAGGTATTTCCCATGGGCTAGAGTGGGCCCAAGAACAGTTATCAGGTTTGGGTCACCTTGAAAGGACCCTGCCTCTAGAGATCTGCTAACAGAGCTAGGTACTCCTAATGGAGAGAATCATGTGGGCCATTCTGTTATAAATAGGTGCTAAGGAGGAATGCCAAGAGCTAAGTCAGAGGGCCAGTGCCACTACCAATTAATGGTAAGTCCACAGTGAGGGGACCCCCCCCAAAGTGCTCCATAAGAGCCAACATTTGGACATAAGCCACCCGCAGAAGACAGCAACATCAGAGTCCACCAACACTAGTCAGGTAAGACCGTATCTGCTCCTCTCCTTTCCTCTTTTCCTGTCCTTTCTCCAACCACCAACACAGGCAGGTGGTGAATGAAGAAGAAAAAGGTGGAAATATGGCACAGAAGAGGGTCATGCCCCACTCTCCTCTTGCCAATTGCAGATCTCTTCACTCTGAATCAAGCCTGAGCTGCAGTAGGAGGAGAAGCTTCAAACTGGTTGAGAGACTGAGGATTTGATATGATTTTACTGGGCTTTTTAACACATCAAGTTGGTGATGTTTGTTTATGACTGAGTGTGACTTAGAATGTTATCTGGCCCAGATGGAGTGTTGTCCTATGAACCGGGAGGTCACAGTTCAATTACTGATCCGGGCATATGCCTAGGTTGCAAGCTTGATCCCCATTGTGGGGCATGCAGGAGGCAGCCAATCAATGATTCTCTCTCATCACTCTCTTTCTCTCTCTCTCTCACTCTCTTTCTCTCTCTCTCTCTCTCTCTCTCTCCCTCCCTTCCTCCCTCCCTCCCTCCCTCTCCCTTCCTCTCTGAAATCAATAAAAATGTTATCTGACTGATATACTGTCTGGGAGTGAGACAGGATAGCATAACTAAAAGTCAAGGGCAAGAGGATAATAAAAAGGGGATAATAAAGTTGTTTTAGCTTCTTGTACTTTTTTGGATTCAACTTATTTTTATTAAAAAACAAAAAAACAAGTAGAACAGTATCTGCACATATTAAGTGCTCAGTAACTGTTATGTATTATCACTTGTCATCTTCAATATTGTTATTAGTATGCCTAATTCTTTCATGGTCAGATCCTGTGGGGAAAAATCAGTCATGGAAAAGGCAGGATTAGCGGGGGAGTTTTGAGATCCAGAGAGGCTGTTTTGCATAGTTGTTAGAGTTATTTTATTAGGGTGCAGATAAGTACCTGCTAATTCCCATTTTTCTGTTTAATAAAATATACCCAATTAAGAATTAATGTGGTTTCAGGACTAATTTCCTCTTGGCTACACTGAAATAATGAGATGGTTCAGTTATATTACTAAATCAAACTCTAGAGGCATGGGGGAGGAGGAGCAGAGAAATGGCTTCTTGAAGTGTCTGCTGTATTTTGGACCTCATGGCATGATTGCAATGTTAGATATAAAGCACAGCAGGGGTCAGAATGAACTTTCTCACCCTCCAGAAATGCTAGTGAAGCTATAACATTCAGAGCAGATAAGCGTATTCTTGCCTTTATGAAACACACTTGTTCTAACCAGATATGACTCCCACAAAGAATTTCAGCCCAATGTGAAAATGAAATCAGAGTAAAAGCTAATTAATCATCCTTCCTGGACATTACTTAGCACTGATGATTAGTTTTTGTTGTTGTTAATAAGCTTTTTATTTTAGGACAGTTTTAGATTTACAGAATTATTGAATGGATAGTACAGAGTTCCCACATACCCTATAACCACTTTCCTCTATCATTAGCATCTTACAGTGTATGTTCATTTGTTACAAATGAGCCAATATTGATATATGATTATTAACTAAAGTCCATACCTTATCCATATTTCCTCACTTGTTCCCGAATGTCTTTTTCCTGTTCCAGGATCACATTCCTGATACTGCATTACATTTAGTCATCATCTTTCCTCAGGCTCCTATTGGCTGTGACCATTTCTCAGACTTTCCTTATTTTTGATGACCTTAATAAAAGGACATCTGACAGCTTTCAGAATTAGACAGGGATTATGGTGTTTTTGTTTTTAAAAAAACCACAGATGTAAAGTGCCATTCATTCTCATGACATATCAAGGATGCATACGATCGATAGGATGTAACTAGGATGTAACTGGGGTGTTGATCACCTGGCTGAGGTGGTGTTTATCAGGTTTCTCTACTGTAAGTTTTTCCTTTTTCTTCTCCCCTTTTGCTTACTGTACTCTTTGGAAGGAAGTTACTTTGTGTAATCTCCACTCAATGGGTGGGAGTTAAGCTACATGTCCTTGGGAGTGAGTATCTACATAAATAGTTTGAAATTCTTCTGCATGGGAGATTTGTCTCTTATCCTACATTTACTTATTTACTCATTCAATTAATTATTTATATTATAATCTAAAATATTTATTTTATAATAATTGGATTAACATCATATTGGGTCAGAATTCAATACTATGTTATTTTGTTGGTCTAACTGTCCCAGCTTTGAGCACTGGGAACTCTTTCAGTTGGCTCCTGTGTCCCTTTGACATTCATCATCATTGTGGAGGTTGTTCGTTTGCTTTAGCACTTTTCTACTTTCTGGCACAACAAAATGCTCCAGGCTCATCTTGTGTATTTCCTGCCCCAGTTCTAGAATAAGCCATTTTTCCAGGAGCTCTGATTCCTTTAATTGGAGATGGTATTAGATACAAAGAACCAAATGCCAGGTTTGCTTGTTGCTACTGCATACACGTCTTTACTTCTAGGTCCTCTTATCTGAAGGAACAAGGAGATATATTTGTGCATCCTAACCTATATATAAAAACATACCTACAAATATTTCTGTATGTGCCCAACTGTATCCAGATTAAACTATGCATGAGTTTATACTGATGTCTCCAACCCTAACCCACAGCACATAGATCATTCTAGACTCCTTTCCTTGCCTATTTGTAATCTCTCACTCCAACAATGAGAAACTTTACTCCCACCATCCCCCATCCATTTACTTGAGTGTTCCGTTATTGTGGTCCTTGTATAGTGGTTCCAGAATTGTTAATCCACACTCTTTTGAAGAACAACTTCATCAACTAGATTACTGTGCTTATGTGCAGTTTCTTTTGCCTCATTTCCAAACTTATTTAGGTCAGCACCTTATTTCTTCACCCTCATTCCATACCTTCAGTGAGGTTGTTTCAAAGATTTGTAATACAGCCAGGTTTAAAAAAAATTTACTGGGGTGACATTGGTTAACAAAACTGTGGTAGAATAGTAAGAAGCTAGGAAAATTCCTGGGCAAGTGGAATAGGGAAACAGAGATAAGAAAATCAAAGGCCAAACAGTGTGGGTAGTTTGCAGCCAGCTTGTGAATCGCAAGACCTTATCTACCTCAACCAAGGATACTTAAGAGCAAATGGTTTATACCTCTCCCCACCAACCAGAAAATACATAGCTTAAATCACCCTGGTCATGGAGATAGAAAACAGAGACCCAATTAATGACATTTGTGCCAGCCAAACCCAAGGACAGATGGAGTAGGGCAGTGGTCGGCAAACTGCGGCTCGCGAGCCATATGCGGCTCTTTGGCCCCTTGAGTGTGGCTCTTCCACAAAATACCACGGCTTGGACAAGTCTATTTTGAAGAAGTGGCGTTAGAAGAAGTTTAAGTTTAAAAAATTGGGCTCTCAAAAGAAATTTCAATCGTTGTACTGTCGATATTTGGCTCTGTTGACTAATGAGTTTGCCGACCACTGGAGCAGGGGAACAAATAACAAGACCCCAATAAAGTCAGATAGACCTAAGATAAAAATGAAACTATGAAACAGACCAAAGAATAATCCAAAACTCCCTTATATGCTCATTTTGATGCATCAGCATATTAAAAATGCACTTGGAAAGCTGATGAATATTCTGCTGAAACCCTCCCTTAAGATTCTCCCCTGCAGAAAAATAAGAGGGGAATAAAAAGCCCTCAGGACATGGAATCAATGTGGCTCCCTCTAGAGCAAGCCCATGCAGCTGGCCGGACATGAACTTTTTGTTTCTGCCTAAATTCTAAGGGTCCACATGAGACTTGCATCTAGGGGAGCAATGGACATCTCCACCCAAACTTACCCCTGATCTTGTCTCCAAGGCCCCCTTTTTCTCTCACTTTACAATGAGCTAAAGCAGCCCAGCTCTGGCTCACTTCTTTCCTGTAACATTTCTAGAGAGCCAAGCAGAGCACCGTCTAGGCCAGTGCTCGGCAAACTCAGTTTGCCTCTCTGTTGACTAATGAGTTTGCTGACCACTGACCTAGACTCTCGATTCCAATAATTATAGGCTGTTGTTGTTCCTTGTGATTAAGCCCCTATCCCAGTGGTCAGCAAACTCAGTCAACAGAGCGGCAAACCGCGGCTCGCAAGCCGCATGTGGCTTGCGAGCCGCAGTTTGCCGACCACTGGCCTAGGCTTTCTCCCATAGTTTTGTCTACCATAGTCCTTTCCTTGTTTCACTGTCCCCAGCTTTAATAAATGTATTCTCAAAATCACCTGGACTCCTGTTGTGAAATCTTTCCTGCAGGAAGTCAAGAACCCAGACACCACGGGCTTGCCTTAGGCAGGCCCACTCCAGTCTCTTTTCATCCCCATTTATCCCCCTCTTTCACCTCTCTCTACTCCCCTTCCCCTCTGGCTATCACCTACTGTTGTCTATGTCTATGTGTTTTATATATATAACTAGAGGCCTGGTGCATGAAATTCATGCACGGGGGAAGGGGAGTGGGGGAGGGAGTGTCCCTCAGCCCAGCCTGCACCCTCTCCAATCTGGGACCCCTTGAGGGATGTCCGACTGCCCATTTGGGCCCAATACCAGTGATCAGACATCCCTCTCACAATCTGGGACTGTTGGCTCCCAACCACTTGCCTGCCTGATTGCCCCTAACCACTCCCCTGCTGGCCCAGTTGCCCCTAACTGCCCTCCCCTGCAGGCCTCGTCCCCCCAACTGCCCTCCCCTGCCAGCCCAATCACCCCCAACTGCCCTCCCTTGCCAGCCATCTTGTGGTGGCCATCTTGTGACCATATGGGGGTGGCCACCTTATGAGCACATTGGGTGCTGCCATCTTGTGTGAGGGCATGATGGTCAATTTGCATATTACCTCTTTATTATATAGGATTTGCTTAATCCCTTCACCTTTTTTTACCCAGCCTTTAACCCCCTTCCCTTTGACAGCTATCAGTCTGTTCCATGTATCTATGACTCTGTTTGTTAAATTATTTTGTTCATTAGATTCCACATATAAGTGAGATTATATGGTATATGTCTTTTTCTGGCTGGCTTATTTCACTTAGCATAATACTCTCCAGGTCAATCCATGCTGTCACCAAAGGTAAGATTTCCTTCTTTTTTACAGCTGAGTAGTATTCCATGGTATAAACATACCATAGTTCTTTTAAACACTCATCTACTGATGGGCACTGGGCTATTTTCAGATCTTGGCTACTATAAATAACACTGCAATGAACATAGGAGTTCATATCTTCTTTTGAATTAGTGTTTCACATTTCATTGGATATATTCCCAGAAGTGGAACCACTGGGTCAAAAGGCAGTCTGATTTTTATTTTTTTGAAAAACTCCATATTGTTTTTCACAGTGCCTGCACCAACAGTGTAGAGGGTTCCCTTTTCTCCACATCCTCCCCAGCACTTGTTTGTTGATTTATTGATAATAGCCATTCTGACAGCTGTGCAGTGATATCTCACTGTAGTTTTAATTTGCATCTCTCTGGTGATTAGTGACGCTGAGCATCTGTTCATATGTCTAGTAGCCACCTGTAGGTCCTTTTTGGAGAGTATCTATACAAGTCCTTTGCCCATTTTTTAATGGATTGTTTGTTTTCTTGATGTTGAGTTGCAGCTAGATTCTTTTGCCACAGTCTCCATTCCATCCCATCACAGAGTAGTAAGAGCACAAAGGCAGGTATTGTTAACATATTTTTACTGGTTGCCCAATAGTCATGGTGCCACAGACTATAATTTACTTAGATAAATGCCTATTGATAAACATGTAACCAATTATCTTTTATTGAAAAATTGCCTCTTCTTGGGCTGTTATAAATACATCGGTAACATTCTTATATGTTAATTTTTGCACATTATTTCATTATGTGAAATTTCTATAGATGATTAAATCACTGAATTAAAGTATGAGCATTTTTTATTCCTGTAATATTGCTAATTACAGTCTAAAAATGTAAATTTCTGCCAAAACTAAATGAGAAGGCTGGAAAGATAAAGAATTATAATTTAAAAGTGATTTTTTTCTATTTGACATACCAAAAAATATATCCTTTACTATATTATGTGAGTCTGAGCATTTTCACCATTTATACTTAATCATTTTTTTGTTATCTCTTATGCCTCTTACCCATTATTCTTTTGAGTGTGAGTTTTGTTTCTTATATGCTTTTAGTCATGTGGATGTTCAGCTAAACTTGGGACCTGATGCTTCATTTGTAGAAAGTCACTGACCTCCTCTGTGTCATGAGTAACACCGAACACCCTGCTTTATGGGACTTCCTGAAGATCCCATTTTTGGAATGCAGGCAATGCAGAAGGGACTGCCTTCCCCCCCCCTCCACCCCCCTATTGTTGTCTGAGAGCCCAGCCAAAAGACCTCTCTATCTGCTACAGTCACAGGATTTAATTCCTCAGTAACTGTAACTAGCAAGGGTTTATAGCAGTGGTCTTTATATATCTATTCAAACTGCTGTTACTATTTGAAGATTCTTTTCATGTAAACATTTCCTGGAATATAGTTTCAGAACTCTTTAGAAGAAGTGAAGGTTTCATATGATTTGTAACCAATATTGCATCTAGGTGCATGGAAGAAATTTCTTCTCTCTCAGCCTCAAAGAGACTGCATCCTCAAAGAGACTGACCACAAGGAATGTTTCCACACCTGAGACTTTATGATAGCTCTATCACAAAAAATGTCTGTCCTGGGTTGAGTCAAGAGCCTTTTTTTTTTTTCTCAGTCAGATAATAGAGTCTCCAGTTCTTGGGGTTCCCATGGTTTTATCTTCATGGCTTTGGTTTTTCAACCTGGAGCCGTGAGAGAGTGGAGAGACCACTAGGGCATGGTTGGTGGTAATAGTTAGTCTGTTGCTATCCGGCAGGACAATCTGGAATAGTTAGCTAACCTTTCTGAGCTTCAATAAAGATGGTTGGAGGGTGGATAGAGAGTTGGGCAAGGTAGTTCCCTAAACCCTAAGGACTCCTCTGGCTCCACATCTAATTTGAGTTATTCTATAATCACGTATCATAGAGTTGAAAGGTAAGCCTAGTTTAAAGGCTACAATTATATTGCTAAATGTCTGTAAGAAAGGTCAAATCCATCCCTCATACTCCTCCCTTTTCATATATAGAGTCAGAGGCAAGGGACCAGGGTTATTCTTGTAGCTGCAGTCGATTTTCCTCTTCAACCCCTCACATTCTTTCTTGTTAAATTTAGCAATCCTTTCTTTTTTCCTGAAAAGAAGCTATAAAAATCACTCTTGTCCTCAAACTCAAATTATGCCTTGACCAAGAAGGTGTTCAGAATTTGGAAATGCAATGATTTTCAAGGATTTAAATGCAAAACAGAGTCATCTTAAGGCTACCTCATCGTATTTTAATTCTCCTTCACTTAGTACTAATTTAAAACAGAAACCTGTGGAACAGAACAGAGGGGATGGCTATAGAGCCAGGAGGTAAAAGTCTGAAAAAGCAGATAACCCCCTTGTCCTTCTTCCCTTAAATACCCCTCTCTCCGCCCCCCCCTCCCCCCACCTCCCAACAGCCGCTTGCTCCTGCCCAGGCCCAGGTTTCTTAGCATTTGATTTAATAATTGCAAGGGATTCACTGGTCTAAATTCACCATCTCTTCCCGTGTAAAGCATGCCACCTCTCGTGATGATACTCCCTTTACAAGGGAGCCCATGCGGTCTGTCTGCTCCACCAATTCAATCAAACGCCCCAGCAGGACGCAGCCTCTGCAGGAGTAGATGAGGGTGATAGCCCAGGGTGTCAGAGAGAGATAGATTTATCAGCATCCTCAACCACACGCTCTGCGCTTGGCTCATGGACTGCCAGTGCTTTTCATTCTCTGTTTGCTCCCTCCTCTGCAGATGCTCCAAGAACACTGCAGCTTCTTGGGAATTTCAGGCGTAACTGAGAACTTCTTGGCATGAACACGAGAACTGGTGAGACAGACGTGCGCTTGGCTCTGTGTGGCTGCTCTTGCGGGCACTCCAGGGCTGCTGCTGTAAGACTTGATGCAAACAGATGATTTTTCTTAAGAATCCAGAGTGGAGCGGATCATACCAGGCTGAACTTGTGGTTCAGCTCTCCAATGTGATGCCCCGGGGTCCTTCCAGACAACTTTTAACTAACATGTAAGGCACGAGGCTGGTGACAACTTTAATTTAATTTTGTGTGATGTTTTCAAAATGGGAACCAGAAAGGCAGGAGGGGACCCAACCTGCCTGGCCAACAATGAGTGAGAAAACACCACCAGCTTGACATAAATGGAATAAGTCTGTGTCCTTCCTTTTCTAGCACTCTCATTGCTCAGAATGGTGTGATTACTGGTAAAGAGATTTCAAGTTCTTGAGCTCTGTGTAATTTGCAAATTTTCCTTACACAGAGATGATGGAAAATGTCAGGATAACAGAAACCTGAATTTGGAGAAGCCCCCTTTCCTCCCCTCAGGGTCACTTGCAGTTCTTATTGCGGGGGTGAGGTGGGGTTGAGGAGTAAATGGAATGAAATGCTTCATTTCACTAGCATTTGAAGATTGACCGCTAAAGACCTGGGTCGACCAGATGCATGGGGATCTTGATGACTGAGTTAGGGCCAAATAAGATCTTTGGGGTAACAAGATACGGTGCCCTGGGAACTCAGGAGCTCTGGAAACTCACTGACCTTTGCCACAAACAAGCCATATGACCCCGAAAAAGCCCCATCTCCTCCCTGGACCTCGGAGTGCTCATCTGTAAAATGTAAACTCTGAATTCTGAATTTTGAGGGGATTATTTTAGAGGGTTAAATAAGGCTGCTTTAAACCATTGTGAGTGGTCACTGGAGGCAAAGACAAACTGGATCTGTGTTCCTTTTGCAGTCAAGCCAGAAAAGCAGTACATTTTATATTTGGCTTCTTTGAACCAGAGCCTTCACCTGCAGATAAAAACAGTAAATATCTTTTAGGACTGTGGTGAATAGTGCAACTTGGAAACCATAAATTTGTATTCAAGGGAGAAGGAGAGATAAAACCTGGGAGGAGCAGTGTTGTCATCGTAGTGAATAAAGCATTCTTTGGAGAAGTGCCCATCTTTTAAATTCAGTTGTTTAGTTTTTTTGGTGTTTAGTTGTGTAAGTTCTTTATAAATTTTGAATATTAACCCCTGTCAGATGTATCATTAGTGAATATCTTCTTCATTCAGTGGGTTGTCTTTTCATTTTGTCGATGGTTTTCTTGCCATGAAAAAATATTTTTGGTTTGATATAGTCCCATTTGTTTATTTTTCTTTTGTTTCCCTTACCCAAGGAGATATATCAGAAAAATATTGTTCCAAGAAATACCCAATATTTTACTGCCTATATTTTCTTATAGGGTTTTTATGATATGGAGTGTTACATTTAAGTCTTTATTCTATTTTGAATTTATTCTTGTGTATGGTGTAAGAAAGTGGTCTGGTTTCTCCTCCTCCTCCTCCTCCTCCTCCTCCTCCTTCTCCTTCTCCTCCTCCTTCTCCTTTTTCTTCTTCCACGTATCTGTCCAATTTTGCAAACACCATTTATTGAATAGACTGTTGTGTTTAGCCCATTTTATGTTCTTGTCCTTTTGTCTAACATTAATTGACCATGAAGGTATGGGCTTATTTCTGGGCTTTCTCTTTTGTTACATTGATTTATGTCTGTTTTTTTGCAAGTCCAATGTGTTTTGATTAGTGTGGTCTTGTAGTATAGTATAGTCTGATATCAGGAGGCATGATTCCTCCAACTTTGTTCTTCTTTCTCAAAATTGCTGTGGCTATTTGGAGTCTTTAGTTGTTCCATATAAATATTTGAAATATTTGTTCTAGTTCTGTGAAATATGCCATTGGATCATGATAGGAATTGTGTTGAATCTATAGATTACTTTGGGTAATATGGACATTTTACTGATGTTAATTCTACCTATCCATGAACATGGTATAAGCTTCCACTTATTGTATCTTCTTCAATTTCTTTCTTCAGTGTCTTATAATTTTCCAAGTACAGGTCTTTTACATCCTTGATTAACCTTATTCCAAGGTATTTTTTATGCAAATGGGATTGTTTTATTTTTTATTAGAAATCTGCCATCAATATCTTTGTTTATCTGCACTGAACATGTCTTTTGTTTCTCTGAAATATTTTTGACTCAGCCATTTCAGTGTACTGAACATGTTCTACAAAATCTCTAACATCCCACTTCTTAGCAAGGAGCTCCTGGTGGGAACAGAGTGTGGACAGCTACAAGTGCCATATGGAGCTATTTGCTGCAGCCACTGATTCTTAGACACCTCAACTCTGGTCATTTTCTTGTAGACTTAATAAAACAATCTGCTTTACATGACAGATCTTCCAAACCAGCATACATATTTACACACACAAGCATGGTGGTATCTTGTCAGATTATCACCTCCTCCCCTTTATTGGTTGAAGAGCCAAAAAAGGAAGAAAGTGAAAAGAGAGATTTTTGGTGCATATGCAAATGTCCAAATTCTAAATATAGATCATATGAGTGACTAAAAATTACCTCCACAGATCCCATCCTTTTCCCAGAACATTTTCTCATATCTGCATATCTAATCTGCTTGTTGCTTTTCTTTACTTCTTTACTTCTGTTTCTTTTCACTTTTCTACTTTTCTGACTGCTTCCTCCCAGCAGAAATATTTAGACCTTTTTGAAGGGTCACAGGAATGCTTACAAATATTCTGATTTTTATTTCTTCATGCACATGGTGGGATGGAGCTCAGGCATGTTCCATTGACATGCGTTGGCTAATGAAATATGAACAAAACTTTAAAGAATTTGGCATAGAGCAGGGCAACATCAGCTTGGGTCCCAGTGGGAGGATGACTTGGAATAGGGCCCTCCAACATAATGAAGAATATGTCTTGCAAGTGAGAAATCTGTTGTTTAAAGCCTCTGAGATTTGGAAGATGTTACTACAGCACAGCCTATCCTAACCTGACTGCTACATAGTATAAAGACTATTTTCAAAACAAAAGAATGGGTCATGTAGTTTGTGAATCAAGTGAGTGTGTGTATACCTGGAACATGTTATCTCTATCATCTCCCAAGAAACTGGATGGGATGGAGTGACCCAGGAAGATGTAGGATGGCCTTCTCATTCCCCATCTAATTAGTGGAACAGCAGAAAGCTCCCAGCCCAACAATGATGGGATAGCAGAAATACATATTTCAAGGCAGCACTGTTTTTGTATGAATGCAAAATTCCATAGATGCTTTTCTTAGTATAACTAGCTAGGAAGAAACTCATACCTTTGTTTTCTGTGGCTCAACTTTCAGTTCAGCATGTATGACAGACACTGGGGGTGACTATACCAGGATGTAAAGACCAGTTCATGTTCTGGTTTCCAAGGATCTTGCAATTTTATGCACTTCCCCAGCAGGTATTCTATGAAAGCAGAAAAAGAAATAAAGAAATTCCAAGCAGATTCTTAATCAATGGTAAGCATTAGCACTTCTATATTTTATCTCAGGTCAAAAGCAAGGATCAGCATATTTAATTTTGGCTTTTGTGATATGGGGGTCTTTTTCATTCTACAACGTTGTCTGCAGTATTATAGCCAATAATCTTATTAGGTAAATTCTTCAGCTCAGCTGGTTGAATGGGTGGTGGTTTCTTATTTTAATTAGTTATTTCAAGGTTTTTTTCCTAATCTGTATTTGAAAAGATTTCACTGGGCCTCGTTGATCCAAGAGATCATATTCTAATACTTTCAGCAGGTTTCTGCCATCACCCCTAGTATAACTGTGGCTAAGCTTCATAGATGGGCACTAATTGGGTGGAAGGTCAATGGAAATTAGTTACCAGAATGAATTTGTGTCTGATTTAAAAAAAGAAAAGTATTTTAAATGCAAATAGCAACTCAAACAATTCTCCCAAAGTTCTGACAGAAGACTTCCAAGTGGGAATCCTGCTGAGCTGCTGCATTGAGTAGATAAAACTCATTTATAATTAGTATCACTATTTGCATACAAACAGTTGATGGGCTAAGAGGTATTTAAAAACTATTTGCTCTCTTACAGAGATTAAATGTGTTCCTGCAGCCACATTCAGCCTAATCAGCTGCTTGCCAGAACCTCTCTTCAGAGGCCACTCTGGACCCCAGTCTAACCTACATTGAAATATAACAAAGACTGAATTAGTCTACTCCCCCCAAATAAAATGTTATTGAATGTAGCTGGATGTTTCTGAAATATTAGCTGAAAACAAATTTAATCTCCTGACTGCTCCATTTTATCCTAGGGACAGAGGAAGAGCAGAAATCTCAAACTGATTAAGAAGTTTCTGTTACCTATGGAATGGGTCATTTGAAATAATAGACATTGTAGAAAATTTAGAAAATAGCATTTCATATGCACCCACTTTTAGATGTGGACTAAATCCAGTCCTACAATTAAGACCTTATTACATAACTCTAGATGCCTTCCACATAGAATATGGTCTGAATTAAAGTCCCACGGAACTAAGCAACTATAGCTATAAAGCTATTGGAATGAAATTTTTACTTGCCTGTGGCTATTGATGTGAACATGTGTTGTTCTTTTTTTTTTTTTTTTATTTGACAAGATTACACTCATCCTTCAAGACTGATGAAATATTAGTCCTTTGACTCTTCCCAATTCTTGCTCTTGGTATTAGTCATGGTTTCAGCAGGAAACAGATACCCACTCAAATTGGGTAATTTTAGGAGAGTTCATAAAGGACTATTTATGGGTCGGGTATAAGGAAGCTACAAGGGAAAGAATGCAGGAGACTGAAGCTTGTAACATCAGGGCCTGAATGGGCAAGGGAACAGAAAGTGTTATCAGGAAAACCAAGGTTTGTATGTTGCTTTCTGGCTACCGGGGTCTTCACACATGTCATTTCAGTATGTAAATTGTAATTTCATTGTATCTGGAGGTGACTTTTTCTGAAAAAGACATATTTGCAGATAAAGAAACAGATTCTGAGGCTAAGGGACATGACCATGATCACAGGGCCACACACAGCCTCCTAACTCTGAATTCCAAATTTCACACCAGTCTGCCTCCAGCCCCTTCCAGAAATCCTGGCTCCCAGACCGAGAGGGAGGAATTGAGGGAAGCAATCTGTTTAGGAATTGGGGTAAGTGGGGGAGGTACCTCAGCTACTTCCAACCTTGGTAAATGTGTGTCCCTCCTGCTGAACCACACAGGTTATCTTTTTTTTTTTTTTTTTTTTTTAATTTATAAATTTATAGGAAGTGGCAAATAACACACAAAGGTCCCAGTTTCCCTCAGTTGGTGCCATCCTATATAATAAAAGCCTAATATGCTAAGTGTCTGGTCATCTGGTCGGCTGTTCAACCAATCAAAGTGTGATATGCTAATGATATGCTAAGGCTTCTCAACCACTCACTATGATGTGCACTGACCACCAGGGGGCAGAGGTTCCAACCGGTAGCTTAGTTTGCTGCTGGAGTCAGGCCGATCCGGACTGAGCGAGATGGGCAGGACATGCCCTGGAGCCCTCCCGTGGTCTCCCTGGCTGGCCAACCTCCAGCATCCCTCCCTGGCTCCGATTATGCACTGGTGGGGTCTCTTAGCCTGGCCTGTGCCCTCTTGCAATCCAGGACGTTGGAGAGTCGGTTTCGGCCTGATGGCAGAACGGCTGGTCGCTATGATGCACACTGACCACCAGGGGGCAGGCGCTCAATGCAGGAGCTGCCCTTTGGTGGTCAGTGAGTTCCTACAGGGGAAGCACTGCTCAGCCAGAAGCCCGGCTCACGGCTGGTGAGTGCAGCAGCGGTGGTGGGAGCCTCTGTGGGAGCCTCTCCTGCCTTCACGGCAGTCGGACATTCCCTGAGGGCTCCTGGACTGCGAGAGGGTGCAGGCCGGGCTGAGGGACTCCCCAGGACAGGTAATCTTTTTAAGGGTCAGTTTCTGACATAAAAGTCCTCCAAATCTCCAAACACAGGCATTTAGGAAATCTGATTGTTGCTATCCTTTTTATTATCACTTAATTTGGTGAGTGCCCTTAGTGTTACAGAACAACAGATGACATGAGATGTCACTGCTGGGAAAGACATTCTAGAGTCCCCCCAGCAGACCAGCCCCCAAGACTTGCATCAAGGTCTTCCCACCTCACAATTGCCTTATGTCTCCTCTGTGGGAAAGACAGCTGGGCCTTTTGAAGACAGTTTACTAGAAGACAAATTCTGAGGTTAGTGTATGGAACAAACTTGACAGACTTTTCTGGAAATGTCTATGTAATAAAGAGAACAGGGTTTAGAGCTAGTCACATCTGAGTTTGAATCTTCATGGTCAGTCATACACCAGTCATTGACATTTCTTGTAGTATTGTCCTAAAATGTTAAATAAAAGTATAAACAGTTTCTTGTAATTTAACTTTTACCATACATCTGTCTTATTGTACCAAGTAGATGATAAACTCCTAAATCGTGGTGCTCTGTACTTTTTTGTGTTTATCACTATGGTTTGATTATTAGATCTGGAAACACTGTGAAGGTTGTGAAAACACAGGTAGTCTGGCTTCAAAACACTGAAATTTAATAACTATGCAAGGCATAATCTGCCAATTTGTATCTATTAAAGAAACTCACTAGTAAGCAAAAGCAGGTGTGTCATCTTAGAAGAGGAACGTGAATGTTAATTTTGAGTTTGGTAATCAGTGTTATATTGTCCATCCTGAAACCATTCACTTATTTAGGTTTGAATATTAAGAACCCACAACATGAATGCATTTAAAAATCTCAGATGCTCCATGTGTGGTGGGTCTCAGAGACTTCTCAGAATTATCTTCTATCCCTAACATAAGCATAGCTTTCACAGTTATTATGTGCTACGTGAAAGAGTCAAAAACAACTGCTGTCTACCAACCTTGAAAAAATATGCTGGTGTTTGTTTGTTTGTTTGTTTTTAAGGGGAAAAATGACCTAGGTCCAGTGCTCCAAATAAAGTTAGGGATTGTTGAATGCAAATCTATCCGTATTTGTTGAATGGGATGTAGGCTATACAGAAGCGAATCATGTGTATACAGGTTGCCTGCTTTGTTCATTTAATATTATACTACTAGGGGCCCAGTGTATGAAATTTGTGCATGGAGGGTGGGTCCCTCAGCCCGACCTGCACCCTCTCCAATCTGGAAGCCCTCAGGGGATGTCCTACTGACGGCTTAGGCTTGCTCCCCGTGGTTCTCTGCTCTCTGTGGACCTGCCTGCTTGATGCCACCGCAGGTCTTGGTGTCTGCTCTCTCTGGGGGCCTGATTGCCCTTCGCCGCCAGGGCCAGGGGCAAGCAGGGCCCTCTGTCTGCTCTCTGTGGGGGCCCTGTGGGGAATGCTTGCCCTTTGTTGTCATGGCCAGGGGCAAGCAGGGCCCTCTGTCTGCTCTCTGTGGGGGCCCTGTGGGGAATGCTTACCCTTTGCTGCCATGGCCAGGGGCAAGCAGGGCCCTGCTGTCTGCTTTCTTGCTGTGGGGGACTGCTTGCCCCTTGCCACCACAGTGAGGGGAAAGCAGTCCCCCACAGTCACTGTCTGCTCGCTCGCTGCAGGGGATGTTCCTGTCCTGCCCCTGGCCGCTTGCGCACGCACTGGCTCAGAATGCCTGGGTTCTGGGGATGTTCCTGCTCCACCCCCGGCCACTCAGCACCTGCGAGGGGGCATTCTGGGACCCTGGCCGCTCTGGGCCTATGTGTGGGCCTACAGGCTCAGAGCGGCCTGGCTTCTGAGGACACCTGTCCCCGGGATGCAATCTGCTTGGCGCTGGTGCATGCACAAGTGGCTGTGGGGTGGGAACATCCACTGCGTTCCTTCCCTGCCCCCGGCTGCTCAGCACCTGCATGTGTAGGCCCAGAGTGGCCGGGGGTTGTTCCGGGACCCTGGCCACTCTGGGCCTACGCACGGGTCTACAGGCTCAGTGTGGCCTGGGTCCCAAGGATGCGTGTCCCTGGGACCCAGGCCACTTGGTGCTGGCGCCTGTGCAAGCAGCCGCCCAGCCCCCAGCCGCTTGGCTCCTGTGTATGCAAATTAACCCACCATCTTTGTCGGGTTAATTTGCATACTCACTCCTGATTGGCTGGTGGGCGTTGCAAAGTGATGGTCAGTTTGCATCCTTCTCTTTTATTAGTGTAGATAAGAATATCTTTATTTTACAATGCTGTACATGAAAACAACAGTGCCAGGCAGAGGGTGGTAGGTATGCAATGAATACATTGGTTATGGAAAATATGTTGAAGGCAGATATTTCAATCAAAACCATGCCATTGATGTTTGGGCTTTGCAGTGACCTTCAGTCCTTCACAAAGGGCTTTGGGTTCAGAAAGCACAGAGAAAACATCTGTGAGTCTGTAGCCAGAAACTGTAGGCACAGCTCTTCAATCACAATTAATGTTCGTTTTACATACAATTTATGGAGAGCATTATTGTAACCAGCTTCCGTGTCTATGGCTGCTATCATCCCTGCCTTTTTTTTCCTTCACAGCAGGGTAGAGTTAGTAGAGGTATGTATCAGCAGCCCAGGGTTGCATGCTATTGTGTCTGTGCTGACCTCCTTTGTGCTGTAATTATTTGATTGTCTCAACCAGCAATGTGATTCCCAATGTGAAAAAGAAAATCATTTGTAGAAAGAAGTAATCATGATATTGAGGTCTCAGATTCCTATCTTTTCAACACTAATGATCCCTGAGCAATTTCAAAAGAGATCACTTTGCTGGTTATAAAAATAATGGTGCTGAGTATGGATTATGACTCTCCCACGTGTGACTTGAGAGGTGTTTACACATGTGATCCCTGTGAGATCTTCATTAAACAGGGTAACTGCCTAAAATAATTTGGTGTTTTCCAAGTGACTTTTAGGATAAATCGAGTGACTTGGGATTTCATTTATTTACTAGTGGCCCGGTGCATGAATTCGTGAAAGGAGGGGTCCAGCTGGTCTGCCCCGATGGGGGCCAATTGGGCCTGGCTGGCAGGGGGGAGGGGCTGTGGGAGGTTGGCCGGCTGGCCCCACCCCCAGTTGGGGGGGGCCGATTTTGGGCGAGGCCGGCTGGGGGGAGGGGCTATGGGCAGTTGGCTAGTCAGCCCTGCCCCTGATCAGGGTGTTGGGTCCAATCAGGGGCCAGGCCGGCCGGGGCCGATTGGGGCCTGGATCAGTCCGGGTGGCTGCTGCAGTGCGCATCATAGCCACCGGTCGTTCCACCGTTCTGGTCACTGGGCTTTTATATATATAGGTTTGCTTGTTTGTTAGAAGGTGGGAAGGAGATGTCATAGGCCACCTGGATCTCAACATGCAAGGAGTTTGTTCTCTTTGCTGAGTGGCATCATTGTGACTTTCAAGAAGTGAAATACCTTGACCTTGGTGGTCCTGCTGCCAAGTTCAGCTAAGCAGTGGTTATTGCTCTGTGATGTACCCTGAAAACACTGTCATAATCAGTTCAGCCCGTTAGCAGCCTGGCCTCGCCTGACTAGTTGTAGGTTGGCTGGGCTGTTGTGAAGACGATGGCCCCCTTGTGCTCACACTGCTGAGTTATACTTCACTAAAGCAAAGTTTGGTTTCATTTTCCTGTCTCTCTGTGAAGAATTATTCTATCTACATGCATTATGCATCCAGAGAATAATATAAAATGGAATCTAATTTCCTTTGGACTTGGCTCAATTTGCTTCAATATACACTCAGTGGCCAGATTATTATGACCACCCCATCAGTACTTTGTTGAGCCTCCTTTTGCCTTCAATACTGCAGCAATTCTTCTTGGCATTGACTCCACGAGATGTTGAAAGGTGATGCGAGGAATCTGACACCATGCCTGATGAATAGCACTGTCCAGTTCTGTGAGATTTGATGGTTGTGGAACCAGCTTCCTGATGGCTTTTTTAACTTCGTCCCACAAATGCTCAATTGGATTGAAATCTGGTGATTGTGGGGGCCACCTAAGCAAGATAAAGTCCCCCTCATGTTCTTGAAACCACTCTTGCACAATACGAGCACTGTGGCATGGCGCATTGTCTTGTTGGAAGAAGCCATCTCCATTGGGATACGCCATCAACATGATAGGATGAACTTGATCAGCAACGATACTTAGGTATGTTGCGCTATTCAGTTGTTCCACATGAATTAAAGGGCCCAAATCATGCCAGGAAAACATGCCCCAAACCATAACACTGCCCCCACCAGCTTGAAGGGTTGTACTCATGCATGTGGGGTGCATGCTTTCATGCAGTTTCTGCCAAATTCTCACTCTGCCATCTGCATGATGCAACTGGAAATGTGATTCATCGGACCACATGACTTTTTTCCAATGCTCAACTATCCAATCCTTGTGTTCCTGTGTGAATTGGAGACATTTTATCTTGGTAACTGAAGACAGCAAAGGTGTTTGAACAGGCCTTCGGCTTCCATATCCCATACGAAGAAGTGTACGGCTAATTTGCCTACAAACGTCAGGTGGTCATAAATAATCTGGCCACTCAGTGTAGTTCTTGAGTGCTTGAAACAGAAGCATGAAGAAATTGCTCCTCTTTTAGTATGGTGTAACCATGTGGTGCTCCAGAAGTTATCTCCAAATATATTTCAAAATGTCAGACAGAGGTGTCTGGCCTAGAGTTATTATGTGTCTTGCGTTTGTTAAGGTGGCATCAACTACATTTTGCTGATGATCCTAGGTATTCAATGCACAATGATGACCAGAAAAGACTTAGAGAGGCTAAATATGCTGATGTGAAATTTGGCGTCTTTTGAGTCCTTCCTTCTTTTCATTAGATAATCTGTAGAGCCGTTAAGATGAACTAAGACTCACCTTCTACCATTTTTTGTTAAAGGCTCATTTGCCATGATTGAGTCTGTTATATCTCTTTTGTTATAATCAAAAGGATCCCAGAACGAAGTCCCCCCTTTAGGTTCTGGATATGTGAACAATACTGCCCTCAGTTCTCTCCTGTGCATTACTAAGAAATCACCAGTGAGATCATATAACCTCAAGGGCATTAGCTCAGTGCACTTCATGGCATCAAGGGGAACTTAGGGTTTTGCTTGGCTATCGTGTTTTTTAGCTTGTGTGTTGCTGAAAATTCAGAGATAAGCCATTTTGGAGTAGGGATCTAGAAAACTTGTCACCAGATTACCCATTGATTTTGGGGATTGCTGGGTTCCAGGTTGTCTGATTCTTTGTCTCAGGCCTTGCCCTAGAGCTACATGCACAGAGACCCAGTTAATGTGGAGCATCGTGTGTGTCTGTTCTGAAGGCGCATTCCTGCTGGGACTCTACTTTCTGCCAAGACTATAATGTAGATCCTACGATGTCACACAGTTTGGGTTATACTGTAGGCTTTACTGGGGAAGTGAAAGACTAACACAGACCAAGGTCATTGAGAGAAGAGAAGGCACCAGTCGTCTCCTGATTCTCTCACCATCCCAGATAAGTGTGCTGGGCCAGGGCACTAGTAGACCCTCAGCATGGGTCTCCATTCCAGTGGTTGGTCCCCACCATGCTATGGGACTCTTTACTACAAGGAAGTTAAGAGAAAATACCCAAGTCAGTGGGGAATACACAGGTAGCTTGGCAGTGGGCAGTCTGGACTTGGACTGCCAACTGTAGGTAGGAGCTGACTGGGAACATTAGCTGAGCAGCATGGGGAGATGTTGGAGTCTATAGGATGTTATATACCCTCTTTCTAGAGGAGGGAATGACTAGTTTCATGGGAAGCTGAGCTCAGGTGCAGCCCTTTTTTTGGTTCTAGCTAACTTATAGCCCAGTCCATCCAGTGAGAGCTCTCAGAGTCACATTCAGACAATTCTGTTCGTTGCCCCACCATCTAAAAACAGCTATGCCTTAACAACTATAAGTAGGTCAGAACCACAAGAATGACTGTGGTCCCAGTTAATTTTAACTGTTTAGTTTTATGCCATTTTGTCCATAAATTAAGCAGAAAAGGGGCAATGAAGAAAACAAAAATTATGAACCCTAAGAAGAGTTATGATTGCCTGGAACACTATGTAAGAGTTTTAGGTCACTCATTCTGCAAACATTTATTGAGCAACTATGTTGTGTCTGCCACTGTACAAATAGCCCCTGATCTTAAGGGGTCACAGTCCAGAGTACCCCATAGGAATATAATAAATATTCATGACGATGATGGATGATACTGAATCCCATGCGGTTGTGGTGGTAGAAAAAAAAGATAGAAATATGGCATTAGGTGCAACTATTTCCTCTTCAGGCTGTAGCTTGGAAACTGCTTGTATTTACACAATGGGGAAGTCAGAATGTTAGTAATGGCCACATGCAGGGGTATGCTGGAGCCAGCTTGTATTAGCCCATAAGAGCAGAATATTTTCAGGAATTTTGAGAGCTGATTGTTAAAAACAGCCATTATAAAAAATTAAATGATATAAACTTAGAGTTAAATAAATTATACGAAAAACAAAGACAATAATACTTAAAATGAATCACTTTCTAATTTTTAGTACATTTTACCTATGGCCTTCAGGTTATTTACAGCTAGTGCCTCTGCATGGTGTAAACTCTATATAATGATGCACTACTGCACAAGTCTTCCCAACTCTGCATTCCGTGATGGCATGTGATGATCATTGGTAGCTTGAAATTAGCCATGGGGCCATCTCTACAGCATGGATATTAGCAGACTCTGGAAGTTAGGGCTTGATTTACTGCTGAAGCTAAAAAAAAAAATTTCAGCATAATGAATCCTATCTAATAAAAGAGTAATATACAAATTGACCATCACTACAACACACAAGATGGCTGCCCCCATGTGGTCAAAGATGGCTGTCCCCATGTGGACATAAGATGGCCACCACAAGATGGCCAGCAGGGGAGGGAAATTGGGAGGGACCAGGCCTGCAAGGGAGGGCAGTTGGGGGCGATCAAGACTGCAGGGCAGGGCAGTTGGGAGGGACCAGGCCTGCAAGGGAGGGCAGCTGGGGGTGATCAAGCCTACAGGGGAGGGCAGTTAGGGGTGACCAGACCGGCAGAGGAGGGAAGTTGGGGGCGACCGGGCCTGAAGGGAAGGGCAGTTGGGGGGGACCCAGGCCTGCAGGGGAGAGCAGTTTGGGGGGACCAGGCCTGCAGGGGAGGGCAGTTAGGGGTGACCAGGCCTGCAGGGGAGGGCAGTTATGGGCAAACAGGCTGGCAGAAGAGCAGTTAGGCATCAATCAGGCTGGCAGGGGAGTGATTAGGGGGTGATCAGGCTGGCAAGCAGAAGCGGTTAGGGACAAGCAGGAAGGCAGGCAGGTGAGCAGTTGGGAGCCAGCAGTCCTGGATTGTGAGAGGGCAGTCAGACATCCCTTGAGGGGTCCCATATTGGAGAGGGTGCAGTCTGGGCTGAGGGACAGTACCCCCCCCCCATGCACAAATTTGGTGCACCAGGCCTCTAGTATAATTAATAAAAGGATGGTAAATAGTTGAACAGAAAGTCATGTCAGTTTTAATGATGATTCATTTATTGGGAACAGAATTAGTGAATTGGGAAACAACATTGTCAGTCATGGCTGAATTGCAATGATAGGTTGGCTATGGATGCAGGAGTATGGCAAAAAGCAATGAAAGCATTCCAGGAGAATAAGTTGGCTAGACATTTAGAATTAAGAGCATTATCACTTGTAAACTTTATGCTACATATACACTATTAAAATTTATGATAAGCATAAATTTATATATTAGAGACCCGGTGCATGAATTCATGCATGCGTGGGGTCTGGCCAGCCTGGCCAGGGGGAGGGGATATGGGCAGTTGGCCGGCCTGCCTGCTGGTCTAACTCCTGGTTGAGGGGACAATTTGCATATTAGCCTTTTATTATATAGGATATACACTGAGTGGCCAGATTATTATGCGTTCAGAGATCATAATAATCTGGCCACTCCGTGTATATACAGTATACACATTGTTCTTTTTTGAAGAGCCAGTGTACTGCACACGTATTTACTGTACATTTGCTATCACACCACTGACTATATGCCAAGACTCTCACTGAAGGTGTCAGCAGGAGAGGCGCTGTTAATAAAGTTGGCTTTCTCTGGGTAGATGGAGGAAAAGAGATGGGCACTGCTAGCATCCCAGAAAGAGCCATTCCTGGTTCTGGAGAGCTGAGTTCTCCCCGAGAAGGTTTGCCCTGCCTCAGTTGACTGTGCCATGAAGGCTTCGGCTTTCATTTTTTATCATGATGAAAATCCTAAGAACCCAAGAGTTACGACAAGCTCTCTGTATCATCGATAAACTTTTGGTCTTTATGGCAGTTCTGTAAGGAGGGCAAGGCAGGGGTTTATCCCCATTTTACACATCAGAAAACGGAGGCTCAGAAAAGTGGTGTGAAGCTCTGCTCCTGTCCTCCACTATTTTGGCATCTATTTTAATTCTTATCTGTATTTTCTTTCCAGACAGATTCCCAGAATTTCAGCAAGAATTTGAAAGCCAAGTATCAGAGGAACCAGGTCCTCTGCTCAGGAGGGAAACGTGCCTGATTTATTTTTGGTTTGACATTCTCTAGCTTGCCGTTTCCTCTTGACTGGCTTTGTTTGCAGCCGGGGCCCCAGCTTTCAGCATGCTGGTCTGTGGCTGTGCTTTAAGATTGACCCAGAGTAAGGACATTTTTGTGTTGACATTTCCTGTCTCAATTTCCTTCCCTGCTTCCTTATGATTAATGGGCAACCTTCCTCCCACCTGCCTTTCTGCCTTCCAGCAAGAGATGCGCCATCCACCAGGAACTGTTTTCCTGCAGTTTTGTAACTGAAAATAACAATAATAAAAGTCTTCAATTAATCTCCTGCCTCCCCAACCTGCTTTGCAACAGCTCTCTGGTCTGTGCTCACGTGTTAGGTCGGGCAAGCATCTGGCCAATGGAAAAATCTTAAACTGCCAAGGAAGGCTCGGCGGGATCGCGAGCAGGTGATCACCCCCAGGGTCAGAACAGGCAACAGACAGAACCTTAGGCCTGTTTTAGTTTTTTAAAAACTTCTAATTACTGAAGATGTATTGTGTGCCAAGCACTGTGATAAGCATGTTATATACATCATGTCATTTAACCCCCGTGTTACCCAAGGAGGGAAATCAAGTCATCTTCATTTGAAAGATTATAAACTGAAACTCAGAGAGGTTACGTACCCTGCCCAAAGTCCACAGCTATTAGAGACAGGATTTAAACCCAGGATTACCTTGGCTGATTTTTGAGAGCATCTGATTTGGTTTTCAATTTTATTAAGATTGTTGACATTGTAATTTAACAATTTAATACTCATTCAACAAACCTTTGCTCACCGTTAGTATGCACTAGGAAAGATATCAGTCCTAGAAATGAAGAAATGTAAGTATAATCTAATCCCTGCCTTCAAGGTGTTTTCAATTAAATGGTACAAACCTGCTCTCTCTCATTTCTTATCCTGAAGAAACAGGAGGAGTTGTTTGGTGAAATGAAGTCATATTTATCCCCTCAATTTCAACATGCCAAACTTCCTCTTCTATTTTTGACCCATTAGCAGATATTGTGTGTGTGTGTGTGTGTGTGTATGTATATATATATATATTTTTTTTTTACACAGAATGCTTTTTCAAATATATATATACACACACATACTGTGTGTGTGTGTGTGTGTATATATATATATATATATATATATATATATATAATCTCTGAATGCATAATTATCTGGCCACTCAGTGTATATCCTATATAATAAAAGGCTAATATGCAAATTGTCCCCTCAACCAGGAGTTCGACCAGCAGGCAGGCCAGCCAACCGCCCATGTCCCCTCCCCCTGGCCAGGCACGAATTCATGCACCGGGCACGAATTCATGCACCGGGCCTCTAATATATATGCTTTTTCAAATGCTTTTTTTTTTTTTTTTTTCAAATGCTTTTTCAAATATATATATACACACACACACACACACACACACACACACACACACACACATATACACATACACATACACTGAGTGGCCAGATTATTATGTGTTCACAGATCATAATAATCTGGCCACTCAGTGTATATATACTAATAAAAGGGTAATATGCTAATTAGACCTGGTGACCAGACATCTTCCGGACAGTTAGGGGGTGACCAGGTTGGCAGGGGGGTAGTTAGGTGGTGACCAGGCTGTCAGGGGGCCAGTTGGGGGGTGACCAGCCTGGCAGGGGGGCAGTTGGAAGGTGATCATGCAGGTAGGCAGGTGAGCAGTTAGGAGCCAGAGGTCCCAGATTGCGAGAGGGATGTCCGACTGCTGGTTTAGGCCTGATCCTTGTGTGATCAGACCTGAAATGGCAGTCGGACATCCTCCGAGGGGTCCCTGATAGGAGAGGGTGCAGGCCGGGCTGAGGGACCACCCCCCCCATGCATGGATTTCGTGCACCAGGTCTCTAGTATATGTATATATGTATATATGTATATATGTATATATGTATATATTTATATATGTATATATGTATGTATGTATGTATGTATGTGTATATATATGTATGTATACATATATACATATATACATATGTATATATGTGTGTGTATATATATATGTATGCGTGTGTGTGTGTATATATATATATATATATATATATATACACATTTATATACACTGCCCATTTAGGCCCGATCCCTCACACACATACATATATATGTATACATATATACATATGTATATATGTGTATACACACACACACACATATATGTGTGTATATATATATATATATATATATGTATATATATATATATATACACATATATATATATGTGTGTGTGTGTGTGTGTGTGTGTGTGTGTGTGTGTGTGTATGAGGGATCAGGCCTAAATGGACAGTCAAACATCCCTCTCACAATCCAGGACTGCTGGCTTCCAACTGTTTGCCTACCTGCCCGCCTGATTGCCCCTAACCGCTTCTGCCTGCCAGCCTGATCACCCCCTAACCACTCCCCTGTCAGCCTGATCAACGCCTAACTGCTCCCCTGCCGGCCCGATTGCTGCTAACTGCCTTCCCCTGCTGGCCTGGTCACCCTGACTGCCCTCCCCTTCAGGCCTGGTCACTCCCAACTGCCCTCCCCTGCTGGCCCACTCACCCCTAACTGCCCTCCTTGCCAGCCTGGTCGCCCCTAACTGCCCTCCCTTGCAGGCCTGGTCACCCCCAACTGCCCTCCCCTGCAGGCCTGGTCACCCCTAACTGCCCTCCCTGCTGGCCTGGTCTCCTGCAACTGCCCTCCCTTGCAGGCCTTGTCCCTCCCAACTGCCCTCCTCTGCAGGTCTGGTCCCCCGCAACTGTCCTCCCCTGCAGGCCTGGTCCCTTCCAACTGGCCTCCCCTGCTGGCCCGGTCACCCCTAACTCCCCTCCCCTGCTGGCCTGGTTGCCTTCAACTGCCCTCCCCTGCAGGCCTGGCCCCCTCCAACTGCCCTCCCCTGCAGGCCTGGTTACCCCCAACTGCCCCCCCTTGCCGGCCATCTTGTGTCCACATGGGGGCGGCCTCTTTGACCACATGAGGGTGGCCATCTTGTGTGTTGGAGTGATGGTCAATTTGGGTATTACTCTTTTATTAGATAAGATATATATATATATATATATATATATATATATATATATATATGTATTTTTTTTTCCAGGTCTCAAATCAATGGCTCCTTCATTTCTATTGTGTTTTTATAAAGAAGCAGGTAGGGTTTGGTGGACCATTTTTAGTGAACAATACCTTTATTATACCTAAGATAGTGATGCCAGGCCACCCCTTCTGCATGTCAGCACGTGGCAGCCTGGCTTTGCATTCACCATGTGCCTGGGATCAAGTGGGATTCTGAAATCCATGTGCTATGGAAGTTCCCATCATCAGTCTTTCCAGAACTTTCTGGACCCAAAACCAATGCATTCTCCAAACCTGAAAACATAAAGGGTGTGAGTGAGTCATTTCAACAAACACCTAGTTTGTCTTAATTGAACTTGGGAAGCATCTTATGGGGACTCTACAGCTGTTGTGTTGTGCAGTCAGCTCCATCTTCTGTGGATACATTCCCTCCTGATGCTGTTTCAGATCTGCCCCGCCTGAACCAGTCCCTGAAACAGGCTTCTTCTTACTCGAATGGCAGCTTTTTCCTACTGCTTGCTCATACCAGATTATTCAAATAGCTATGTCCTGCTTCAGTAGTCCTCAGTCTTTCTGAGAGGTCATCAGTTGTGTTTAAATGATCTTTTGACTTCCATATAACCTCATTAATTGAGACACCAATTACACAGCATTTGTGATAATGATGGCTGACAAATTTACCTGTGAATTGTTTATGAAAAATTTGTTTGCTAAGAAAACAGCCCTAACAATGAAGTTATGGGAATCCTATTGAGGTTAAGGGAACTAAAAATCATATTCCAATCATAGACTGCATGTATCATACCATTGTCTAGATCCAGTAGTAGCATAGAACATTCTATTCATTGAGTCAGATTCTGCACAATCTCCTTGGAAATTCTGAGTTAGTGGTAATCTCAAGCTGCTCTACTTATTAGAAAGAATAAGCTTTTCTTTGGACATTTATATCATACTAGAGGCCTGGTGTATGAAATTTGTGCACAGGGTGGGGGGTCCCTTCAGCCCAGCCTGCACCCTCTCCAATCTGGGACCCCTCGGGGGATGTCCGACTGCGAGTTTAGGATTGATCCCCAGGATCAGGCCCGGTCGCCCCTAACTGCCCCCCTGCCAGCCTGGTTGCCCCCAATTGCCCCCACTGCTGGCCTGGTTGCTACCAACTGCACCCCCCACTGGTAGCCCCTAACTGCCCCCCTGCCAGCCTGGTTGCCCCACGCAGCCTGCTTGTTCAGTCGTTTGGTCATCCTTGCCAGCCTGGTCGTAGGCAGCCATCTTGTGAGGTGTGACAGTCAATTTTCATATTACCTCTTTATTATATAGGACTAGAGGCCCAGTGCATGGATTCATGCACCAGTGGGGTCCCTCGGCCTGGCCTGCAGGGATCAGGTCAAAACCAGCTCTCCAACATCCCCCAAGGGGTCCCGGATTGCGAGAGGGTGGTTCTTGGGTGACACACCCTGGAATGGGGCTCCCTCCTTTCTGGTTTGGGGTGTGTCACCAGAGAACCGTAGCTGCCAAGTCACTGCAGCTCAGCAGCTCCTGCTTGAACATCTTCCCCCTGGTGGTCAGTGTGCATCATAGCTATTGGACGGTTAGCTGCTTGGCCGGTAGGCTGGTCAGCTTAGGCTTTTATATATATAGATTATAGACTTTTAACTTGCAGCATACCGATTTTTTAAAAAATATATATTTTATTGATTTTTTACAGAGAGGAAGGAAGAGGGATAGAGAGTTAGAAACATCGATGAGAGAGAAACATCGATCAGCTGCCTCTTGCACACCTCCTACTGGGGATGTGCCCACAACCAAGTTACGTGCCCTTGACCGGAATCGAACCTGGGACTTTCAGTCCGCAGGCTGACGCTCTATCCACTGAGCCAAACCGGTTTTGGCAGTATACCGATTTTTATTTTTATTTTTTTTTATTTATTTATTTTTTTTCAAATTTTTATTAAGGTATTATATGTGTACATATCTTACCATTGCCCCCCACCCCCACCCCACTCCCATACATGCCCTCACCCCCCAATGTTTTGCATCCGTTGGTTACTCTTATATACA
Organism: Plecotus auritus; assembly: GCF_963455305.1. NCBI lineage: Eukaryota > Metazoa > Chordata > Mammalia > Chiroptera > Vespertilionidae > Plecotus > Plecotus auritus. Next base: position 44,043,892 of record NC_137772.1, read on the forward strand.
TGCATATAAGTCCTTCGGTTGATCTCTTATTTCCCCCACCTCTCCCTAACCTTACCCCTGTAATTTGACAGTCTGTTTGATGCTTTACTGCCTCTGTAACTATCTTTTTGTTCATCAGTTTATAATGTTTTTCATTATCCCCAAATGAGTGGGATCATGTGGTATTTTTCTTTCATTGCCTGGCTTATTTCACTTAGCATAATGTTCTCTAATTCCATCCAAGTGCCTACAAATGGTAGTAATTCCTTCTTTTTTACGGCAGCATAGTATTCCATTGTGTAGATGTACCATAGTTTTCTGATCCAGTCATCTGCTGATGGGCACCTAGGCTGTTTCCAAATCTTAGCTATTGTAAATTGTGCTGCTATGAACATAGGGGTGCATATATCCTTTCTGATTGGTGTTTCTGGTTTCTTAGGATATATTCCTAGGAGTGGGATTACTGGGTCAAATGGGAGTTCCATTTTCAGTTTTTTGAGGAAACTCCATACTGTTCTCCACAGTGGCTGCACCAGTCTGCATTCCCACCAGCAGTGCACGAGGGTTCCTTTTTCTCCGCATCCTCGCCAACACTTGTCGTTTGTTGATTTGTTGATGATAGCCATTCTGACAGGTGTGAGATGGTATCGCATTGTTGTTTTGATTTGCATCTCTCGGATAATTAGTGACTTTGAGCATGTTTTCATGTGTCTCTTGGCCTTCCTTCTGTCTTCTTTCGAAAAGCTTCTATTTAGGTCCGTTGCCCATTTTTTTATTGGATCATTTATCTTCCTTTTATTAAGTTGTATAAGCTGCCTATAGATGTTGGAAATTAAACCTTTATCAGTGATACCATTTGCAAATATGTTCTCCCATACAGTGGGGTTTCTTGTTGTTTTGTTGATGGTTTCTTTTGCTGTGCAAAAGCTTTTTATTTTGATGTAGTCCCATTTGTTTATTTTCTGTTTGGCTTCCATTGCCCTAGGGGCAGTATCACTGAAAAAGTTCTTTTGGCATATGTCTGAGATTTTGCTGCCTGTGGATTCCTCTAGTATTTTTATGGTTTCCCGTCTTATATTTAAGTCCTGTACCCATTTTGAGTTTATTTTTGTGTATGGTGTAAGTTGGTGATCTAGTTTCATTTTTTTGCATGTATCTGTCCAATTTTCCCAACACCATTTATTAAAGAGACTGTCTTGACTCCATTGTATGCTCATGCCTCCTTTGTCAAATATTAAATGTGCATATTGGTTTGGGTCGATATCTGGATTCTCTATTCTGTTCCATTGATCTATATGTCTGTTCTTGTGCCAGTACCAGGCTGTTTTGAGGACAGTGGCTTTGTAATACAGCTTGAAATCTGGTATTGAGATCCCTCCTACTTTATTCTTCTTTCTCAGGATTGCTGTGGCTATTCGGGGTCTTTTTTTATTCCAGATGAATTTTTGGAGAGTTCTTTCTAGGTCTGTGAAATACGCCGTTGGTATTTTAATGGGGAGTGCATTGAATCTATAGATTGCTTTGGGTAGTATGGACATTTTAATGATGTTGATTCTACCAATCCATGAACATGGTATGTTCTTCCATCTGTTTACATCTTCCTCTATCTCTTTTTTCAGTGTCCTGTAGTTTTCCGCATATAGGTCTTTTACCTCCTTGGTTAGGTTTATTCCTAAGTATCTTAATTTTTTTGGTGCGATGGAAAATGGGATTGCTTTTTTAGTCTCTCTTTCTGTAAGTTCATTGTTGGTGTATAGAAATGCCATAGATTTCTTGGTGTTAATTTTGTATCCTGCTACATTGCCGAATTCATTTATTAAGTCTGTTAGTTTTTTGATGGAGTCTTTCGGGTTTTTTATGTACAATATCATGTCATCTGCAAATAAGGACAGCTTTACTTCTTCTTTTCCAATTTGGATGCCTTTTATTTCTTCTTCTTGTCTAATTGCAGTGGCTAATACTTCCAGTACTATGTCAAACAGGAGTGGTGAGAGTGGGCATCCCTGTCTTGTTCCTGTTCTTAGGGGAAATGGTTTTAGTTTTTGCCCATTGAGTATGATGTTAGCTGTGGGTTTATCATATATAGCTTTTATTATGTTGAGGTATGATCCTTCTATTCCCACCTTGTTGAGAGTTTTTATCAAGAAAGGGTGTTGGATTTTGTCAAATGCTTTTTCTGCATCAATTGATATGACTATGTGATTTTTATCTCTCAGTTTGTTTATGTGATGTATCACATTTATTGATTTGCGGATATTGAACCATCCTTGCATTCCTGGGATAAATCCTACTTGGTCATGGTGTATGATCTTTCTGATGTACTGCTGGATCCTATTTGCTAGAATTTTATTGAGGATTTTGGCATCTACATTCATGAGGGATATTGGCCTGTAATTCTCCTTCATTGTGTTGTCTTTATCTGGTTTTGGTATTAGGGTGATGCTGGCTTCATAGAAGGAGCTTGGAAGTGTTCCTTCCTCTTGAATTTTTTGGAATAGTCTGAGGAGGATAGGTTTTAGTTCTTCCTTGAATGTTTGGTAGAACTCTCCTGTGAAGCCGTCTGGCCCCGGGCTTTTGTTTGCTGGAAGCTCTTTGATGACTGCTTCAATTTCTTCCATAGTTACTGGCATGTTGAGATGTTTAGATTCTTCCTGATTGAGTTTTGGAAGGTTATATTTTTCTAGGAATATGTCCATTTCCTCCAGGTTGTCCAGTTTGTTGGAATAGAGTTGTTCGTAGTATTTTTTAACAATCCTTTGTATTTCGGCGGGATCTGTTGTTATTTCACCTCTTTCATTTCTGATCTTGTTTATTTGGGTCCTCTCTCTTTGCTTCTTGGTGAGCCTGGCTAGAGGTTCATCAATCTTGTTTATCCTTTCAAAGAACCAGCTCTTGGTTTTGTTGATCTTTTGTATTGTTTCTTTGGTCTCTATGTCGTTTATCTGTGCTCTGATCTTTATTATTTCCTTCCTTCTGCTTACACTGGGCTTTTCTTGTTGCTCTTTTTCTAACTCTTTGAGTTGTTGGGTTAGGTAATTTATTACCCCTGTTTCTTGTTTTTTGCAGTAGGCTTGTAGAGCTATGAACTTCCCTCTCAGGACTGCTTTCGCTGTGTCCCACAGATTTTGGATTGTAGTGTTTTCATTGTCATTTGTTGTCATGATGTTTTTTATTTCTTCTTTGATCTCTCTGGTAACCCAGTCATGGTTTAATAGCATGCTGTTTAGTCTCCATGTGTTTGATTTCTTTGGGTTGTTTTTATTGTAGTTGATTTCCAGTTTTATGCCACTGTGGTCTGAGAAGATGCTTGATATGATTTCTATCTTCTTGAATTTGAAGAGACTTTGCCTATGTCCCAACATATGGTCTATCTTTGAAAATGACCCATGTGCGCTTGAGAAGAATGTATATTCTGTGGCTTTGGGGTGAAATGTTCTGAAGATGTCAATTAATTCCATCTGGTCTAGTGAGTCATTTAGGATTGATGTTTCTTTGCTGATGTTTTGTTTAGAGGATTTGTCCAGTGGTGATAGTGGGGTATTAAAGTCCCCTACTATGATTGTATTGCTGTCAATCTCTCCCTTGATATCCTCCAGGAGTTTTTTTATGTATTTGGGTGCTCCTGTATTGGGTGCATATATGTTTACCAGAGTTATTTCTTCTTGTTGGATTGCTCCCTTTAGTATTATGAAATGGCCTTCCTTATCTCTTGTTATGTCCTTCAGTTTGAGATCTAATTTGTCAGAAATAAGTATTGCTACCCCAGCTTTTTTTTCAGTTCCATTTGCCTGGAAAACCTTTTTCCATCCCTTCACCCTCAGTCTGTGTGCGTCTTTTTTTCTGAGGTGGGTTTCTTGTAGACAGCAGATATATGGGTCGTGTTTTCTTATCCAATCCGTTACCCTATGTCTTTTGATTGGGGCATTTAATCCATTTACATTTAAAGTTATTATTGAAGGGAAGGGAAGGGAAGGAAGGGGAAGGGATATTTGAAGAAGAAATCTAGTGGAAGGTGTATTGCGGAGAGGGAATAATGGCGGCGGAATAGACAGACGTGTTCCGAGCCTTGTCCCGGAGCAGAAAGAAAGAACAGCTGAGGGACGCACAAGGAGTGTTTGTTGGCTGGTTGGGAGACAGCTGAATTCCAGAAGGAGGTGGGGGACTGCTGAACGGGGTTCCCCTGACCTGGCAGCACCAACTGCGGCTGGGTCCCCTCCCGGAGCTGCGGGCTTGGACGCGGAGTCTGCGCCATCTTGATCCGGAAAGTGGAGCTTATCTGAAGCCTGAGAATCCACAACTGCGGCACCCCAGGAACAGCTGCGAGCCCCAGAACAACGCTCCCCAACTGGCGCAAGCACACGGGTTCAGAGGAGCTCTACACTCCACCACGGAAAGGTCAGATTTCGCCTGGGATAAGGTGAGGTCTCTGGTCCCGGCGGGAGAGAGGAACGCGCGTTTTGCGGGAGCTGGAGGACCAGGGAAGTCTGTGCCTAGAAAAATCCGTGGCTGTAGGGGCTGGCGTGATCTGTGATTGTGGAAAGGGGTCCTCAGAGCTGCTAAGAGAAGGGCACTCTAAAAAGCAACCCATTTTGATCTGAAGTGCAGGGACACCCTAAGAATTTCAGGCTGTCCAGACTTACGCGCAGCCCGTGCGCTCCCTTTGTGCCTGGGTTTACTCGCAGTCCTGGAGTTCGCACACTTGGGCTTTTTCCTCTTCAAATCCTTGCTTCTGATTACTAAGCCCAATACATAGGATCACCCAGTTGGGGACACCCTGGGAGACTGCAGGGGAAAGTTGTTTTTCTGGAACCTGGGGATCGGAGTGGGGAGTGACCATCAGAGAGTCAGCTCTGAGGCAGACCACGCCCACAGGCCGGTGGCAGTGCCACAGGGAAAGAAGGCTCTAACACTGCCTAGAGAGGCCATAGATAGACCCGGAAGTCAATCCAGAAACACTGCCACCCAGGGGCTGAATCACAAATTGACTCTTGCGTAATCAAAAATAAAGGAATACGAGAAATTAAGACACACCGCCTGCTTAAAATCAGGACTGGCTTACAACACCGAAGAGCAGTGGATTGCAGGGAACTGCAATACTGTCTGGACTGAGAAACAGGCGTGCCAAACAGAAAAACAGAGGAAGTGAATGACCTTCACTACTTCACATTTTATTTTTACCTTTTATTTTTTTATTTTTTTATTTTTTTTTATTTTCATTTTTTGCATCTTTTAATCAAGAAACTTTTTTTTCTTTTTTCATCACTTGATTTTACCTTTTTAATGATTACATTTTTATTTTCAATCCGTATTATTACTACTGCTATTTTATCTTTTTTTTTTTTTAAAGTGTCATTTTATTTTCTCTTCATTTTATTTTGGGATTAGGGTTCTACATTCTATTTTTTATCTTTCCTTTAGCATCGTTTTACTCTATCTCAACTCTACCTTTAGGCCATCACTCTCTTCCTAACCTCCCCCTTTTCAGTGTCCTGTTTGTCTTACCCTTTCACTGCTTTAGATTTTCCCTATTCTTTCTGTTTACCCCTTGTTAAAATTTCACCCTACTTACATATCTAATCTCTAATCCCCTGCTCCAAGTCCACATACACCTCTCCCTTCGCTGTCTGAGCTATCCATAAACTTGTCCTTCTCTCTGTCCTTTTGTTGTTGTTTGCTTGAATGTAGATTATATCCAATTTTTATGCTGTTTTTGTGAGATTGTTTTGCTTATTCTTCTTTTGTTTATTTTTTTGTTTGTTTTGTGCTTCAGCTTTCCCTTGCCTCAATCCATATTAGTTGGTGTTGTAGTTTGTATTAATCCCCAGGCACTTGTTGCTGGCATTTGCTGGGATTAGTGATTGTTCTATTGGAGTTTTATCCCCAATATATATAGTCTGTTCCCCTTTCTCTCTTAGTCACTTTCTTGTCTCTCTTACTTTTTTTTTTCTCTTTACTTTCCCTTTTCCCAATTTCATTTTCACACTTCTTTTTTCTTTTTTTTCTTTCTTTCTTTCTTTTTTCCTCTTCTTCTTTCTCTCCTATCACCTAATTTGCCTTTCTCTGGTGGTCACCTTTATTGGAGGTTATTAATATCGTGAATACATTCCTGTTCAGTGCCTTGTGAGTTGTACCTGGTAGTGCTGTATTTTGTGCCTTTAAATCAACCCAGGAGAGAGAGAACTACATAACCAGACACCCAGAGAAGAGAGACCATGGGGAGACAAAGAAGCAGCCCGCATATGAAAGAAAAGCAGGCATCACCAGAAAAGGAAGTAAACGAAATGGAGGCAAGCAACCTTCCAGAAAAAGAATTCAGAGAAATGGTCATAAGGTGGCTGAAAAGAATGGAAGACAAATTCGACAATATGAGCAAGAACCAAGAGGAAATGAAGAAGAACCAAGAAGAAATGAAAAATGACATCGCTGCTGTAAAGAACTCAATAGAAAGCATCAAGAGTAGACTAGAAGAAGCAGAGGACCGCATCAGTGAGCTAGAAGACAAGATGGAAAAAAATACCCAAGAAAAGCAACTTCTAGAAAAAAAAATTAAAAGGCAGGAGGAGAGTCTAAGGGAACTTTGGGACAACACGAAACAAAACAACATCCGCATAATAGGGGTTCCAGAAGGAAAGGAAGCTGAGCAAGGAATAGAAAACCTCTTTGAAGAAATAATGACAGAAAATTTCCCAGATATTGGGAAGAAAAAACCCACACAAATCCAAGAAGCTCACAGAGTCCCAAGCAAAATGAACCCCAAAAGACCGACGCCAAGGCACATTATAATTAAATTGGCAAACACCAACGACAAAGTAAGAATCTTAAAAGCAGCAAGAGAGAGACAGAAAGTTACATACAAAGGAACCCCCATCAGACTAGCAACTGATTTCTCAACAGAAACTCATCAGGCCAGAAGGGAATGGAATGAAATATACAAAGTCATGCAAAGGAAGGGGCTGAATCCAAGAATACTGTACCCAGCAAGGCTGTCAATCAAAATTGAAGGTGAAATCAGGAGCTTCACAGACAAAAAAGGACTAAGGGAATTTATTACCACCAAACCAGCAATGCAAGAAATGCTAAAGGGTCTACTGTAAAAAAAAAAAAAAAAGAAAGAAAGAAACAGGAAGCGAAGAAGTAACACAGGGGTAAAGAATAGGAATGGCGACAAATAAGTACCTATCAATAATAACTTTAAATGTAAATGGATTAAATGCCCCAATCAAAAGACATAGGGTAACAGATTGGATAAGAAAACACGACCCATATATCTGCTGTCTACAAGAAACCCACCTCAGAAAAAAAGACGCACACAGACTGAGGGTGAAGGGATGGAAAAAGGTTTTCCAGGCAAATGGAACTGAAAAAAAAGCTGGGGTAGCAATACTTATTTCTGACAAATTAGATCTCAAACTGAAGGACATAACAAGAGATAAGGAAGGCCATTTCATAATACTAAAGGGAGCAATCCAACAAGAAGAAATAACTCTGGTAAACATATATGCACCCAATACAGGAGCACCCAAATACATAAAAAAACTCCTGGAGGATATTAAGGGAGACATTGACAGCAATACAATCATAGTAGGAGACTTTAATACCCCACTATCACCATTGGACAAATCCTCTAAACAAAACATCAGCAAAGAAACATCAATCCTAAATGACTCACTAGACCAGATGGAATTAATTGACATCTTCAGAACATTTCACCCCAAAGCCACAGAATATACATTCTTCTCAAGCGCACATGGGTCATTTTCAAAGATAGACCATATGTTGGGACATAGGCAAAGTCTCTTCAAATTCAAAAAGATAGAAATCATATCAAGCATCTTCTCAGACCACAGTGGCATAAAACTGGAAATCAACTACAATAAAAACAACCCAAAGAAATCAAACACATGGAGACTAAACAGCATGCTATTAAACCATGACTGGGTTACCAGAGAGATCAAAGAAGAAATAAAAAACATCATGACAACAAATGACAATGAAAACACTACAATCCAAAATCTATGGGACACAGCGAAAGCAGTCTTGAGAGGGAAGTTCATAGCTCTACAAGCCTACTGCAAAAAACAAGAAACAGGGGTAATAAATTACCTAACCCAACAACTCAAAGAGTTAGAAAAAGAGCAACAAGAAAAGCCCAGTGTAAGCAGAAGGAAGGAAATAATAAAGATCAGAGCACAGATAAACGACATAGAGACCAAAGAAACAATACAAAAGATCAACAAAACCAAGAGCTGGTTCTTCGAAAGGATAAACAAGATTGATGAACCTCTAGCCAGGCTCACCAAGAAGCAAAGGGAGAGGACCCAAATAAACAAGATCAGAAATGAAAGAGGTGAAATAACAACAGATCCCGCCGAAATACAAAGGATTGTTAAAAAATACTACGAACAACTCTATTCCAACAAACTGGACAACCTGGAGGAAATGGACATATTCCTAGAAAAATATAACCTTCCAAAACTCAATCAGGAAGAATCTAAACAGCTCAACATGCCAGTAACTATGGAAGAAATTGAAGCAGTCATCAAAGAGCTTCCGGCAAACAAAAGCCCGGGGCCAGACGGCTTCACAGGAGAGTTCTACCAAACATTCAAGGAAGAACTAAAACCTATCCTCCTCAGACTATTCCAAAAAATTCAAGAGGAAGGAACACTTCCCAGCTCCTTCTATGAAGCCAGCATCACCCTAATACCAAAACCAGATAAAGACAACACAATGAAGGAGAATTACAGGCCAATATCCCTCATGAATGTAGATGCCAAAATCCTCAATAAAATTCTAGCAAATAGGATCCAGCAGTACATCAGAAAGATCATACACCATGACCAAGTAGGATTTATCCCAGGAATGCAAGGATGGTTCAATATCCGCAAATCAATAAATGTGATACATCACATAAACAAATTGAGAGATAAAAATCACATAGTCATATCAATTGATGCAGAAAAAGCATTTGACAAAATCCAACACCCTTTCTTGATAAAAACTCTCAACAAGGTGGGAATAGAAGGATCATACCTCAACATAATAAAAGCTATATATGATAAACCCACAGCTAACATCATACTCAATGGGCAAAAACTAAAACCATTTCCCCTAAGAACAGGAACAAGACAGGGATGCCCACTCTCACCACTCCTGTTTGACATAGTACTGGAAGTATTAGCCACTGCAATTAGACAAGAAGAAGAAATAAAAGGCATCCAAATTGGAAAGGAAGAAGTAAAGCTGTCCTTATTTGCAGATGACATGATATTGTACATAAAAAACCCGAAAGACTCCATCAAAAAACTAACAGACTTAATAAATGAATTCGGCAATGTAGCAGGATACAAAATTAACACCAAGAAATCTATGGCATTTCTATACACCAACAATGAACTTACAGAAAGAGAGACTAAAAAAGCAATCCCATTTATCATCGCACCAAAAAAATTAAGATACTTAGGAATAAACCTAACCAAGGAGGTAAAAGACCTATATGCGGAAAACTACAGGACACTGAAAAAAGAGATAGAGGAAGATGTAAACAGATGGAAGAACATACCATGTTCATGGATTGGTAGAATCAACATCATTAAAATGTCCATACTACCCAAAGCAATCTATAGATTCAATGCACTCCCCATTAAAATACCAACGGCGTATTTCACAGACCTAGAAAGAACTCTCCAAAAATTCATCTGGAATAAAAAAAGATCCCGAATAGCCACAGCAATCCTGAGAAAGAAGAATAAAGTAGGAGGGATCTCAATACCAGATTTCAAGCTGTATTACAAAGCCACTGTCATCAAAACAGCCTGGTACTGGCACAAGAACAGACATATAGATCAATGGAACAGAATAGAGAATCCAGATATCGACCCAAACCAATATGCACATTTAATATTTGACAAAGGAGGCATGAGCATACAATGGAGTCAAGACAGTCTCTTTAATAAATGGTGTTGGGAAAATTGGACAGTTACATGCAAAAAAATGAAACTAGATCACCAACTTACACCATACACAAAAATAAACTCAAAATGGGTACAGGACTTAAATATAAGACGGGAAACCATAAAAATACTAGAAAAATCCACAGGCAGCAAAATCTCAGACATATGCCAAAAGAACTTTTTCAGTGATACTGCCCCTAGGGTAATGGAAGCCAAACAGAAAATAAACAAATGGGACTACATCAAAATAAAAAGCTTTTGCACAGCAAAAGAAACCATCAACAAAACAACAAGAAACCCCACTGTATGGGAGAACATATTTGCAAATGGTATCACTGATAAAGGTTTAATTTCCAACATCTACAGGCAGCTTATACAACTTAATAAAAGGAAGATAAATGATCCAATAAAAAAATGGGCAACGGACCTAAATAGAAGCTTTTCGAAAGAAGACAGAAGGAAGGCCAAGAGACACATGAAAACATGCTCAAAGTCACTAATTATCCGAGAGATGCAAATCAAAACAACAATGCGATACCATCTCACACCTGTCAGAATGGCTATCATCAACAAATCAACAAACGACAAGTGTTGGCGAGGATGCGGAGAAAAAGGAACCCTCGTGCACTGCTGGTGGGAATGCAGACTGGTGCAGCCACTGTGGAGAACAGTATGGAGTTTCCTCAAAAAACTGAAAATGGAACTCCCATTTGACCCAGTAATCCCACTCCTAGGAATATATCCTAAGAAACCAGAAACACCAATCAGAAAGGATATATGCACCCCTATGTTCATAGCAGCACAATTTACAATAGCTAAGATTTGGAAACAGCCTAAATGCCCATCAGCAGATGACTGGATCAGAAAACTATGGTACATCTACACAATGGAATACTATGCTGCCGTAAAAAAGAAGGAATTACTACCATTTGTAGGCACTTGGATGGAATTAGAGAACATTATGCTAAGTGAAATAAGCCAGTCAATGAAAGAAAAATACCACATGATCCCACTCATTTGGGGATAATGAAAAACATTATAAACTGATGAACAAAAAGATAGTTACAGAGGCAGTAAAGCATCAAACAGACTGTCAAATTACAGTGGTAAGGTTAGGGAGAGGTGGGGGAAATAAGAGATCAACTGAAGGACTTATATGCATGTATATAAGAGTAACCAACGGATGCAAAACATTGGGGGGTGAGGGCATATATGGGAGTGGGGTGGGGGTCGGGGGCAATGATAAGATATGTACACATATAATACCTTAATAAAAATTTGAAAAAAAAAAATAAAAAAATAAATAAATAAAAAATAAAAAAAAAAAAAAAAAAAAAAAAAAAAATAAAGTTATTATTGATAGGTACTTATTTGTCGCCATTCCTATTCTTTACCCCTGTGTTACTTCTTCGCTTCCTGTTTCTTTCTTTCTTTCTTTTTTTTTTTTACAGCAGACCCTTTAGCATTTCTTGCATTGCTGGTTTGGTGGTAATAAATTCCCTTAGTCCTTTTTTGTCTGTGAAGCTCCTGATTTCACCTTCAATTTTGATTGACAGCCTTGCTGGGTACAGTATTCTTGGATTCAGACCCTTCCTTTGCAAGACTTGGTATATTTCATTCCATTCCCTTCTGGCCTAATGAGTTTCTGTTGAGAAATCAGTTGCTAGTCTGATGGGGGTTCCTTTGTATGTAACTTTCTGTCTCTCTCTTGCTGCTTTTAAGATTCTTACTTTGTCATTGGTGTTTGCCAATTTAATTATAATGTGCCTTGGTGTCGGTCTTTTGGGGTTCATTTTGCTTGGGACTCTGTGAGCTTCTTGGATTTGTGTGTGTTTTTTCTTCCCTATATCTGGGAAATTTTCTGTCATTATTTCTTCAAAGAGGTTTTCTATTCCTTGCTCAGCTTCCTTTCCTTCTGGAACCCCTATTATGCGGATGTTGTTTTGTTTCGTGTTGTCCCAAAGTTCCCTTAGACTCTCCTCCTGCCTTTTAATTTTTTTTTCTACAAGTTGCTTTTCTTGGGTATTTTTTTCCATCTTGTCTTCTAGCTCACTGATACGGTCCTCTGCTTCTTCTAGTCTACTCTTGATGCTTTCTATTGAGTTCTTTACGGCAGCGATGTCATTTTTCATTTCTTCTTGGTTCTTCTTCATTTCCTCTTGGTTCTTGCTCATATTGTCGAATTTGTCTTCCATTCTTTTCAGCCACCTTATGACCATTTCTCTGAATTCTTTTTCTGGAAGGTTGCTTGCCTCCATTTCGTTTACTTCCTTTTCTGGTGATGCCTGCTTTTCTTTCATATGCGGGCTGCTTCTTTGTCTCCCCATGGTCTCTCTTCTCTGGGTGTCTGGTTATGTAGTTCTCTCTCTCCTGGTTTGATTTAAAGGCACAAAATACAGCACTACCAGGTACAACTCACAAGGCACTGAACAGGAATGTATTCACGATATTAATAACCTCCAATAAAGGTGACCACCAGAGAAAGGCAAATTAGGTGATAGGAGAGAAAGAAGAAGAGGAAAAAGGAAAGAAAGAAAGAAAGAAAGAAAGAAAGAAAGAAAGAAAGAAAGGAAGGAAGAAAGAAAAAAAGAAAAAAGGAGTGTGAAAATGAAATTGGGAAAAGGGAAAGTAAAGAGAAAAAAAAAAAGTAAGAGAGACAAGAAAGTGACTAAGAGAGAAAGGGGAACAGACTATATATATTGGGGATAAAACTCCAATAGAACAATCACTAATCCCAGAAAATGCCAGCAACAAGTGCCTGGGGATTAGTACAAACTACCACACCAACTAATATGGAGTGAGGCAAGGGAAAGCTGAAGCACAAAACAAACAAAAAAATAAACAAAAGAAGAATAAGCAAAACAATCTCACAAAAAAGCATAAAAATTGGATATAATCTACATTCAAGCAAACAACAACAAAAGGACAGAGAGAAGGACAAATTTATGGATAGCTCAGACAGCGAAGGGAGAGGTGTATGTGGACTTGGAGCAGAGGATTGGAGATTAGATATGTAAGTAGGGTGAAATTTTAACAAGGGGTAAACAGAAAGAATAGGGAAAATCTAAAGCAGTAAAAGGGTAATATAAACAGGACACTGAAAAGGGGGAGGTTAGGAAGAGAGTGATGGCCTAAAGGTAGAGTTGAGATAGAGTAAAACGATGCTAAAGGAAAGATAAAAATAGAATGTAGAACCCTAATCCCAAAATAAAATGAAGAGAAAATAAAATGACACTTTAAAAAAAAAAAAAAAAAGATAAAATAGCAGTAGTAATAATACGGATTGAAAATAAAAATGTAATCATTAAAAAGGTAAAATCAAGTGATGAAAAAAGAAAAAAAAAGTTTCTTGATTAAAAGATGCAAAAAATGAAAATAAAAAAAAATAAAAATAAATAAAAAAATAAAAGGTAAAAATAAAATGTGAAGTAGTGAAGGTCATTCACTTCCTCTGTTTTTCTGTTTGGCACGCCTGTTTCTCAGTCCAGACAGTATTGCAGTTCCCTGCGATCCACTGCTCTTCGGTGTTGTAAGCCAGTCCTGATTTTAAGCAGGCGGTGTGTCTTAATTTCTCGTATTCCTTTATTTTTGATTACACAAGAGTCGATTTGTGATTCAGCCCCTGGGTGGCAGTGTTTCTGGATTAACTTCCGGGTCTATCTATGGCCTCTCTAGGCAGTGTTAGAGCCTTCTTTCTCTGTGGCACTCATCACCGGCCTGTGGGAGTGGTCTGCCTCAGAGCTGACTCTCTGATGGTCACTCCCCGCTCCGATCCCCAGGTTCCAGAAAAACAACCTTCCCCTGCAGTCTCCCAGGGTGTCCCCAACTGGGTGATCCTATGTATTGGGCTTAGTAATCAGAAGCAAGAATTTCAAGAGGAAAAAGCCCAGTTGTGCGTACTCCGGGACTCCGTGTAAGCCCAGGCACCCAGGGAACGCAGGGGCTGCGCGTAAGTCTGGACTGCCTGAAATTCTTAGGGTGTCCCTGCACTTCAGATCAAAATGGGTTGCTTTTTAGAGTGCCCTTCTCTTAGTAGCTCTGAGGACCCCTTTCCACAATCACAGATCACGCCAGCCCCTACAGCCACGGATTTTTCTAGGCACAGACTTCCCTGGTCCTCCAGCTCCCGCAAAACGCGCGTTCCTCTCTCCCGCCGGGACCAGAGACCTCACCTTATCCCAGGCGAAATCTGACCTTTCCCTGGTGGAGTGTAGAGCTCCTCTGAACCCGTGTGCTTGCACCAGTTGGGGAGCGTTGTTCTGGGGCTCGCAGCTGTTCCTGGGGTGCCGCCATTGTGGATTCTCAGGCTTCAGATAAGCTCCACTTTCCGGATCAAGATGGCGCAGACTCCGCGTCCAACCCCGCAGCTCCGGGAGGGCACCCAGCCACAGTTGGTGCTGCCAGGTCAGGGGAACCCCGTTCAGCAGTCCCCCACCTCCTTCTGGAATTCAGCTGTCTCCCAACCAGCCAACAAACACTCCTTGTGCGACCCTCAGCTGTTCTTTCTTTCTGCTCCGGGACAAGGCTCGGAACACGTCTGTCTATTCCGCCGCCATTATTCCCTCTAGTATACCGATTTTTAAAAATCAGTAGATTAAATTGATTTTACTCTATTTGGAGATCTAACTAATTTGGTTAGTATGACTAAATGAGTTTCACCCTTTGTTTGAGTTTCAAATAGAAGTAAGGAATTGATATAATTATCTAATTACTTTCTTCATCACAAGATGTTGGGTCAATTTCCTCTTTTTCCTTTTCAGGAAGTCACTAATTGGTGAGTGACAAATAAGACTCTTGAGGAAGCCTCAGAAGCTCTTTAAAATAAGCCATTGGAAGCCACTCTTCGCTTCTCCGCTGTCAGAGATGAGTGCCTACATCCCAGAACTAGAACAAACTTGAACTAAAAGGATCTGTCCCATTGGCTGGTGTTATAGGGAGAATTCCAGAGGATATCTGCCTTGAAATCCCTCCTCCTTGATGCCAGGCATCTGAAATTGGGCCTTTGGAGATGGTCCTGACACAATGTCAGTCTTTACAATTTCATTCATATCATGCAGGTATTTTTGTGGGCCAGAAATTAAAGTCTTAGGGCAGTTACCACTCACTTTCCAATTGAGAGCACCTGTCAAGAATGTGCCCAGGCAGACACTTTCAGAGAGAAGGGAAGAGGAAGGAGCTGAGAGAGAAGATAATTATAATTAAAGTCCTTCAGTGGTCCCCAAGTCTCCTGGGACCCGGCCCTGCCAACATCTCCAACCTCTTCCAGCATTATGCTTCTCTTGGCCTTTTGGCCCTTCTTTTCTTGAACACATCACTCTCTTTTCCACCTTTGGGCATTCACAGGAGCTATTTTTGGAATAGTCTTCCCTAAGACTTTCTCATGGCTAATTTACCTTGTCATAAATATCCCAGCTCCAGTTCTACTGCCTCTGAAAGGCCTTGCTTGGTCACCAACCATCCCTCCTTCCATGTCTACTCCAGTCATTATTTTCTTTCTGGCACTTACACTCTTGGAAATGAACTGTTTGCTCATTTGATTACTTGTTTATTTTCTGTCTTCCCTCACTACACTTCATTTTTTTATGAGGCTTTTGTTTTTTATTATGAGACTTTGTTTTGCTTAAGGCTGGATCCCCTTATTCCAATGCTTGGAAATTTCCCAGCATTGATTAGTCACTCAATAAATGCTTATGTATTAAATGAACACATTAAAAAAAAACACAAATAAAGTATAAAATTAATTACCTTAAGACATGGGCTTGCCAGTTGGAATCAGTAACATGAGACTGCCAAGAACAGAGAAGGGTCAGAGATTTTACTCTACTTACAAATATACCCAGTTAGCCTGCTGTAATTTCATGTATACTGGCAGAAGACATGAGACTCCAGAGTCTGAAGGAAAGGGCAGTTTATTATTCATAGTAACAGAAGTAACCAGAGTATTACCATTTGCTGCAATTTTCCAAGCATTAATTTTCACAGGGGAACATAAAGATGGCAAGGTGGCATATGTACATGCAGTGGGGTACATTATAGGAGAGGAACCCTGAGCTTAGAGACCCCAAATCCTATATAATAAAAGAGTAATATGCAAATTAACCATCACTCCGCTACACCCACAAGCCACGCCCACAAACCACGCCCACCAGCCAATCAGGAGCGAATATGCAAATAACCCCAACCAAGATGGCTACGGCCACAGAGAGCAGGAGGGAGGCTTGGGTTTCCCCGGCGATGGAGGAAGCCAAGCTTTCCGCCTGCACTTGCTGGCCTAGGCCTCCACTCAAGGCTACAAAGTTTCAATGATAGAAGATACATAAATCCCTCCAAAAATGGCTCCCGCCACGGAGCAAGCAGGAGACTTGGCTCCGCTCCAGGCTACAAAGTTTCAATTGTAGAAGATAAATAAATCCCAGATACCAGGGCCTCTGCTTGGGTCGCCAGGGGGCGTGGCTGGCCTGCAAACCACCACAGGCCCCTTGCCCAGGCCGCCCCATGCCCCAAGGGAACCCCCACCCTGATCCGGGACAACTTTCAGGGCAAACCAGCTGGCCCCCACCCGCGCACCAGGCCTCTATCCTATCTAATAAAAGAGTAATATGCAGATTGACCATCACTCCAACACACAAGATGGCTGTCCCCATGTGGTCAAAGATGGCTGCCCCCATGTGGACACAAGATGGCCAGCACAAAATGTCCAGCAGGGGAGGGCAGTTGGGAGGGACCAGGCCTGCAAGGGAGGACAGTTGTGGGCGATCAGGCCAGCAGGGGAGGGCAGTTGGGAGGGACCAGGCCTGCAAGGGAGGGCAGTTGGGGGTGATCAAGCCTGCAGAGGAGGAAAGTTGAGTGAAAACAGGCCTGCAGGGAAAGGCAGTTGGGAGGGACCCAGGCCTGCAAGGGAGAGCAGTTGTGGGGGGACCAGGCCTTCAGGGGAGGGCAGTTAGGGGTGACCAGGCCTGCAGGGGAGGGCAGTTGGGGGGACCCAGGCCTGCAGGGGAGAGCAGTTGGGGGGCACAAGGCCTGCAGGGGAGGGCAGTTAGGGGAAAACAGGCTGGCAGGGGAGCAGTTAGGCATCAATCAGGCTGGCAGGGGAGTGGTTAGGGGGTGATCAGGCTGGCAGGCAGAAGTGGTTAGGGGCAATCAGGAAGGCAGGCAGGTGAGCAGTTGGGAGCCAGCAGTCCTGGATTGTGAGAGGGATGTCCGACTGCCCGTTTAAGCCCGATCCCACTGGGATCGGGCCTAAACGGGCAGTCGGACATCCCTCAAGGGGCCCCAGATTGGAGATAGTGCAGGCTGGGCTGAGGGACACCCCCCTGCCCCGTGCACGAATTTCGTGCACCGGGCCTCTAGTCTTTAATAATGGACTGTGAGCACACCTGATCATTGATTGGAGGAAGAAATTATCTTTATTATATGGACAGTAAACAAAATTGTTCTTTGTTCAAAGGAAACACTTTTTTTTGTATTCAAGCATATTTTTTTCAAGGATCTCAAGTTGGTTGTATACAAACTTCTTTGAAAATATAGTCATGATCAAGGCAGTCAGTGCCTCCACTTACAATGTATAGAATTGGCTCCTATCTTTTACTAACAATCTCTTTATCCCATCTCTCCTTCCCATCCCAGAAAAACTTCAGATAATATTTGTTTAACATACATCCTATTACATGACCACCTCTTCCTTTAGGGAAATAGCCTGTCAATAAATCAGCCTATTCTTGCTGAGGAATGGCCATGTGATGAGCCCTGTTTCTGTGCAGTTTTTCTCAAACTGGGGTACCATCTGTCAGTGGGTTTCTGGGGGACTGCCAAAGGGCAACCATGGGGTAAAAATAGAACACTTTGGGGGATCATAATTTTTACTAGAAGAAATGGAAAAAGGCCTGTTAGCTTTCTGTTGAAACATAGGTCTATTAGTGGAGCACAACATTCTCAAGGGCTTTAAAGATGAAGCAAAGATTTCTTTGGGCAGCACTGCTACCCCTCCTCTGCCTCAGGGTACAGATGAACTTTTTTTCTGCTGCTTTAATGGGAAAAAATTTAAAGCCCTTTTATAGAACAGCAGTTGGCAAACTATGAGCCATAACCTATTAATATTAGGCTGCGAAATCAATCAGATGGGTCTTGACCAGCAATTAATAATAATAAAAAATACCAAAGAATGGACAATATCAGAGTGCATCATAAAATAAGCATTATTTTATTACATGTTTATATCAGTTGTGTGTGTGTGTGTGTGTGTGTGTGTGTGTGTGTGTGTGTGTGAATGCAGCTGGGTTGCAATGTTAAATGTATTTCTCATGATGGGTTTTAGTTACAAAAGTTTAAAAGCTATTACTGTAGAGGATATTATAAAGCATAGAAATTTTTATTTTACCCAGAAACATTTTAAAATCCATTAAGAGATGAGATACATGAATAAAATTAGTGCCAAATGATAATGGAGACTTGGGAAGCACACTATCAAATTTGCAAGTGACAAAGCCGAAAAGAACAGCAAATATCATAGATGATAGAATAAAATCATCATTTAATCTTGAAGGAGTAAATTAAATTAGAGAGCTGTGAATGGAAATCTAAGTAATCAATTTGAAGTTCTGATTTTATAGTTGGAAAAAACTCCACCCAGTTTGGAAAAGGACTGTTACCAGGCGAAGGTAGGCCATGACTCTTCTGCACTCACTGTACAGTTAGTCACATCGCAGAGCTCTCCTCAGTTTGGGAGTCTGCTCATTTGGAGAGAGACACTTAGAATCCTGCTAGAGAGCATTTGGAAGAAGATGACCTGCAATGGGGGACTTCTGCTTGGACAAGAGAACAGTAGGGGAATGAAGAAAATAACATTTATTGATGCTATATTCTATTTTAGGCAGTTCACACAGCTGTTTTCATGTATTTGGAAGGTACCATTTGAAGAGAGGAGTGGAGACTCTGTGTGGCTTTAGACAGCTGTCATAGCTGATAAGAGCTGCCATCCATTGAGTGCCTACAGGGTACCAGCCATTGTAATAAATGCATTACAACATTTCTTTCAACAATGTAACAACCACCACCATTGATCAAGCCCTGACTATGTGTCAGACAGGGTACAAAACCTTTTACTTGAACTGTCTTATTCAGTGTTCCCAATTATTTTTTGAGGAAAGTATTAATTTTATTTCCATTGGCAGATGAGAAAAGTGGGTCTCAGAAAGGTAGTCACTTGCCTGGCATCACAGTTATTAAATGATGGATTTTGGTTCAGTTGGGACTCTTTAACTATTAAAATGTCCTTACAATTGAGTGGGTTACTGCGTGAAGAAATGAGGTTATTGCCCTTGGAACTAATCAAGTAGGAAATGCCTCCTATTGGTCAGAATCTTTCACTGGAAGATGAAGTTCAGACCAGGAAGATAGGATTTATCCTGGTCCTTGAAGAGTAAGAAAGTGATGGAGAAGAGCAGGGATGGACCTTTGAAGAAGGAAATGTCACGTAGTAAAACCAGGCCTGTGCGACATGTATTGCACCCAAGGGAGAATGAGGAGATCTGTTTGGCTGGTTTGCTCCTCCACCACCCCCTGCTTTGTCTTGTTTCACCTTCCTCTGTGCCCTTTACCTCAGCAGCCTACCTGAACCTCCACTGTTAAACTCAGTGCCAGGCTGGAGACCAGGGTGTGCAAAAGCAAATTCTGCATCTCATTTCTTGGGCAGTTCTCTTTTACCCTCAACTAAATCACACCTACGTGGGGTTGCATAGGTGAAATGTAGGCACCTCCTAAAAATTCTAATATTACCTTTTCATCTCCTAGTTTTCAGTCCATCCCCTGCCCTCAGTTGCCTATCACTTCTTTCCCTGAAAGGTCTGCTCACCTCCAGTGATTGCATTTCTGATTTGTCCAGGTCTCCTTTGTAAGAGGCTGTTGGGTAAGTCTCTTTGGGCATCACTGCATGCCGGGGACCAACTTGAACCTTCAGAGTTTTGTGGTGATTTTTTGACTCATCTTGCACATGTCTCTGTCACTTGATGTATTAGTTTTCTATTGTTGCATAACGAATTACTACAAACTTAGAGACAACATCACCCACTTATGAGCATACAGTTCTGAGGGTTAGAAGTCTGAATGAGCCTATATGGATTCTCGGCTTCGGTTCTCACAAGACCCAAATCAACATGTTGGCTGGGCTGAATTCTTGTCTGGGGACTCTGGAGAATAATCTGTTTCTGTGCTCATTTGGACTGAGGGAAGATTTAAGTTCCTCATGATTATAGGATAGACATCCCCATTTCCTTGCTGGCTGCCAGCTGGGGATCATGCTGAACTCTTAGAGGGTCACCTCTTCATCTTCAAAGGGACTCCATTATCTTTCAGTGCTTGAAATCTTTCTGACTTCCCTTCTGCCATCAGCCCGAGAAAAATCTCTGCCTTTAAAGGTTCCTGTAATTAGATCAGGTCCACCTGAGTCATCTCTTTTGATTAACTCAAAGTAAACAGAGAAAATCCCTTTAAGTATAACCTTAATCACATAATCACAGTGGAGTTATCTCCACCTATGACAGGTCCCACCCATTCTCAAAGGGGAAGGGATTGTAAGAAGGCGAAAGTCACTTCAGGTCATCCTAGGCTTCTACCCACCACAGCTAGCAAATACTGGTACATCACTTGCCTTCTCATCTCACTGCCTGAGCGGTAGTGAACAGGGGCGAGGACTGCTCCCTAACCTACTTCCCCCTTTAGCGTTCTTTTTATTATTGATTATCTTATTTGATTTTTATGCTAGTGAATCTCCTACTTGGGTTGGGCAGTGCCCGGTTCATAGAAAATACCTGATAGGACTTCATAAGTATCACTTACATCATATGCTGGACCCCCAAATACCACCAACACAGCCTCCTGATAAGACAAAGCTGAGTTCATTGCTCATGGCTGTGGGAAGAGCACCACCTGGACAGAGCTTTGACAGTATCTCAAAGGAGGAGGACAGGTCAGAATTTATTGAAAATTGGAAATTTGGTTTAAGGCAGGTCTTTCCATTGTGCATGTCTGTGGAGGAATGTGGTTAATTAAGACTGGATAAGGATCATGATACAATAGTTCGGGACTATGGGAAAAAGTAAGGTGAAGATTTTTGAGGCAAGGGATTCAAATAAGCTGAGGGTGCAAACAGTCAATGCCTTTTTATGGAAGAGTTGATGGGTCTTTAGGAAAATTCCTGTAATGAACAATCAAGGCATTTGCCTGGGAAAGAGTGTTCTAGAATAGTCATATCATGTTAATATATTGAAGGTTGTGTGTGAATGAGGATAGGTAGTTACCGGCTTCAGTCTCCGTGCTCTGTGTGTGAGTAGATAACTGTGGCTCTCTTTTGAACATTTATATGGCTATATTATGTTAAACTTTTTTCCAGTTATAAAAATGTAATTACAAACATAGGAATTTCTAAGAAATGAAAATAAAATAAAAATCACCCAGAATTGTATCTTTCAGTTTTTATTTTGGATACTTTTGTCAACTTTTGTATTCTCCATATTATTTAAGCATTTTCTTATGTCATTAAATATTCCTTAAATATAATCTTAATCAGTATGTAATATTCTGTTTTATGAATGTGACATAGTGTTTTTATACTCTTCCTTATAATTGGACATTTTTTTCTTAATCCTCACCCGATGATATTTTTCCCATTGATTTTTTAGAGAGAATAGAAGGAAGGGCGGGGGGGGGGGGCGGGAGAGAGAGAGAGAGAAATATTGATGTGAGAGAGATACATCAATTGGTTGCCTCTCCCATGTGTCCCAACCAGTGCTGGGGATTGAACCTACCACCCAAGTAGTGCCCTTGACTGGGCATTGAACCCTCAACCTTTTAGGTTCAGGGTGCAGGCCGACATTCAATCTAACCACTGGACACACTGGCCAGGACTCATTGGACATTTAAGTAATTCTTTTAGACAATGTTGCAAAATAGATCTTTGTACTATCATAAATCTCTAGATGTTGAATTTTTGTGTTAGAGAATATGAAAAAATGCAAGGCTTTTTGTATGTATTACCAAAATTATCTCTAGGAACATTATATTAATATAATTACCTCCAAAAATTTTATGTTACCTCCAAGAGAGTATGAGCAATCTTATCTCACTACAACTTTTTCTACCATTAACCATTTAACATCTTTTGGTAAATTTGATGGAGGTTGAACTATCTGAACTTGCTCATATCTGACTGTTTTTGACCCACAAAAATGGCAATTTTATTTAATTCAACCTAAAAATATGAACAATAAATATTAAGACATCAGCATCATTTACTGAGCCCTTGTGCTCCTGCTGGGCTGTGTGGCTGAGGTGCGGTGTATCCTCAGTGAGTGCTAGAGAGCGACTGCTCTTCTCTTTCTTGTCCTATCTCTCCGGGAACCTGATTTGGTTCTAAATAGTCTCTAGGTATGGTTGATGCCTTTGCAAATTAGGCTATGATTTGAAGTTATGCCTCCAAGGTAACATTTTTTTTGAAGCTGGAAAGCAATTCATTTTAAAATTCTATCCAGGTAAGAGAGGTTAACCCTTTGGTATCATTGTCTTTTCAATGTAGGAGACAAGTGGGCATTTTTCAATAAATAGAGAAGGAAATCAGTTATAAACTGTAGCTTGAATATAATTAAAGATAATTAAATTTTTTCAATTATAGTTGACTTTTAATATTATATTATTTCAGGTGTACAGCATAGTGATTAGACATTTATATAACTTATGAAGTAATCACCCTATAAGCCTAGTACCTCCCTGACACCTACACAGTTGTTGCAATATTGTTGCTGTATACCCTATGCTGTACCTTACCTTCCTGTGACTAATTTGTACCTGTCAATTTGTACTTCTTAATCCCTTCACCTTTTCTACCCAGCCTCTGATCCCCTCTCCCATCTGGCAACTGTCAGTTTGTTCTCTGTATCTATGAGGTTTCTATTTTATTTGTTCATTTGGGGTTTTTTTAGATTCCACTTATAAGTGGAATTATATGGTATTTGTCTTTCTCTGTCTGACATTTCACTTAGCATAATACCCTCTGGGTTCATTCCTGTTAAGATCATTTCTTAATTTACCCAGATGTGGTTACAGGCAAATTGTGACATTTTTTCCACGTGGAGCCTGAGGTTCTGCGGGTCCCTGGGAATGAGTGTGGAAGGCATCGCAGGAGTGAGCAGTGGCTGTGCCTGCCAGTCGATTTGCTTTCCCTGAAATGAATTTTTCTTGCCGCAACGGTCTCTCCCAGCTCTCATCAGCTCTCAGTGCCCTTGAGCACTTTTGGCTCCTTATCAGGCTTATTCTTCAAGCACGGAGCACAATTCTCTAATTTCATAATCATCTCCCGAAGCTGAGGTGGTACTTGGTAATGGCTTCTGTCTTAGTCCGTTTGGGCTGCTATGACAAAATGCCACACGCTGGGTGGCTTATAAACAGCAGACATTTGCTGCTCACAGTTCTGGAGGCTGGAAGTCTAAGATCACGGTGCCTGCATTGTCGAGTGAGAGCCATCTTCGTGTTGCAGACTTCTCGCCCTGTCCTCACTTGGCGGAAGGGGCCTGGGAGCTCTGTGGGACCTTTTTTATTTTTTATTTTTTTATTTTTTTTATTTTTATTTTTATTTTTTTTTCAAATTTTTATTAAGGTATTATATGTGTACATATCTTACCATTGCCCCCCCCCACCCCACTCCCATACATGCCCTCACCCCCCAATGTTTTGCATCCGTTGGTTACTCTTATATGCATGCATACAAGTCCTTCAGTTGATCTCTTATTTCCCCCACCTCTCCCTAAACTTACTGCTGTAATTTGACAGTCTGTTTGATGCTTTACTGCCTCTGTAACTATCTTTTTGTTCATCAGTTTATAATGTTTTTCATTATCCCCAAATGAGTGAGATCATGTGGTATTTTTCTTTCATTGACTGGCTTATTTCACTTAGCATAATGTTCTCTAATTCCATCCAGGTACCTACAAATGGTAGTAATTCCTTCTTTTTTATGGCAGCATAGTATTCCATTGTGTAGATGTATCATAGTTTTCTGATCCACTCATCTGCTGACGGGCACCTAGGCTGTTTCCAAATCTTAGCTATTGTAAATTGTGCTGCTATGAACATAGGGGTACATATATCCTTTCTGATTGGTGTTTCTGGTTTCTTAGGATATATTCCTAGGAGTGGGATTACTGGGTCAAATGGGAGTTCCATTTTCAGTTTTTTTGAGGAAACTCCATACTGTTCTTCTGTGGGGCCTTTTTAAGTTAAGAGCACTATTTCTATTCAGGAGGGCTCCCTACTCGAGGACCTGAACACTCCCAAAGGCCTCGCCTCCTTATACCATTACCTTGGGAGCTAGGTTTCAACATGTGAATTTGGGGGCACACAAACATTCAGACCATAGCAGCTTCCAGCAGTTAAAGGTTTATTCTACATCTTTTTAGCGGTCAGTGGTTCAGGCTACCACAAACTGAGGGCCGTCTTAAGCTTGTTCTTTTAACTGGAGCATAGCTGGGGGCTTGCAGCTTAATGATTGTGGGGGAAGTGACAATAGATATGGGGCTCCTTCGCTGGATTGGGGTGAGAAAGCCCTGTGCCCTTCTAGAGGATCACAGGCTGAGCTAGGAGCAGCCCCTGGGTATTTATTCACCGTCCTGGGAGCCTAGGCTGCTGTGTCAGGGGCACGTGCTAGGTCATGGTCACTTGCCAGGCACAGACGGCTTCTGCTGGCCCCATCTGCCTCAGGCTATTTTAGGACTTGGTCCTGTCAGGAATTCCTTCCACCTAAACAAGTGCTTTGTTTTTTCTTCCTCGTCAGTCATCTGGTCCCATGTAGTAAAGTCCTGACCTGGCAACTTTGAGGTAAGTTTATTTGTCTTTCTTTTATGTGATACAGTAATACTTGTATATTTACATCTTTCAGGCTTTTCTTCCCTTTTTAAGCTAAAATGGGGTTGGCAGTGGAAGGGAGTGAGTAGTCAGTACTGTGCATATCGGCGCTTCTCAAATTTTGTTTCTTACAAACCACTTGAGGATTTTGTTTAAAATAAAAATTCTGATCTAGTAGGTCTGGGTTAGGGCCCGATTCTCTGGTTCTCAAAAGTTCCCAGGTGATGCTGGTGCTGTTGATGCCAGGTTCACGCTGTGTGGATTTTAACTTTGCCTGAACATTAGAATCATTTGGGGAAATTAAAACACCAATATGCCCTGGCCGGTGTGGCTCAGTTGGTTGGAGGGCTGTCCGGTGCACCAAAGGGTCCATGGTTCTGTTCCGATCAGGGCACAGACCCAGGTTGCGGGTTTGATCCCCTGGTCGGGTGCATACTGGAGGCAACGGATCAATGTTTCTCTCATATCGATGTTTCACTCTCTCCCTCTCCTTCTCCTTTCCTCTTTTTCTAGCATCAATAAAGGCATATCCTCGGGTGAGGATTAAAAATAAAATATAAAATAAAAATAAAAACACCAATATGTCATCTCCATCCCAGACCAGGCAACTGAGAATTTATGGGAATGGACACAGATGGGTTGTTTGTTTTCTTTTGTTTATGGTTTTTTTTTTTTGTTTGTTTGTTTGTTTTTTGGCGGGGTGGGGGGGAGGGTAACATTCATTAGGTGACTTTATTTTGTACCCAGAGTTGACAACCACTGGATTTGGGTTAGTGCAGATTAAATTCAGAGGCAGAAGCCATTTTTATCCCAAAGATACTACTTCCTCAACATGTGGTTAATCAGAAAGATGCACTTAATCACTCTACTGTAACATGTAATAGTCATTAGACTTGTCCCCACTCATCCAGTTTTGTTTTAACCATTTTACAAAACAATCTGTGATGACTCTCCATTTCATGTAACATAGACTCTCAACTGGCATTAGAAACCCTCTGTATTTTGCCACCCATGGCCACTTCCTACTACACATCTTGTCCCTGGACACACTATGGGCTTTCTAACCCACCTGCTATTGCTTAAGTTACTCTCTCTGCTGTGAAATTTCCTGCTCCTCCACTCTCCTCTATCAGACTCCCCATATTATATGGGCACAGCCATAGCTATCCTTCAAGGCCTACTTCAAATTTCAGTTTCTCTAAGAAACCTTCCCTTTCTTGCTCTGCAGTCAGTATAAATCTATGTTTCATTGCACTTTCACTCTCTCCTGTGTAATTTATTAGTCTGCTTTGTATCATATATATATATATATATATATATATATATATATATATATATATGACCTTTTCTTCCTCCAGATTGTGAACTCCTGGAGGGCAAAGACCATGTCTTATTTATCTTTCTATTCTTCCTGGCATGAAGTATATAGTATGCTTTCACTTAGGGGAATTCAATACGTGTTCACTGAAGTTGGAAACATGGCCTCTGAGGGCTATGTTGAGAATAATACCTGCACAAAGTAGATTATGGCCAGTGCTTTGGATTCAGAGTCTTATTCAATTATAACCAGATTTGATGGGTCCAGCATGGAATAACTCTTTCAACTGAAATAATTTCATAATGTTCCAGACAATCCAACTATGGGTCAAAGGTGGGCTATCGATGTCTGACACTTAGGACAGGAGGACTTTGGGTTAACCTTCACCATGGAAGGTTCACCTGACACCTCAAACCAGGGATTCTTTAACTGAGGATGACTCGAGGTGGGGTGGCAGTTCTTGAGGATGCTTGGTACTGGAAGGAGGGGAAAGGAACTGATGTGTATTGACCACCAACCAGCTACTAGGCTGAATGTTTTATCTTATGACCTCACATACTTCTTGATAACTCTGTGAGATGGGTATTATTCTTCCTCTTATAAAGGTAAAGAAAGTGAAGATCCACTAAATTAGTTATCGGCCCAAGGCCAGACAGCTGATGTACCACACAGCCCACCCAAATTTGTACTAAACTCTGACTCTAAAACCCATAGTACTTCTTTTAAAGTAATTGTTTTCCAGTCTCTAGCTGAAGATAAAAGAAGATCTAGATTGTTTGCTCCTGCATCTTCTCGCCCAACAAGACTGGGTTGGCCTCCTTGGAAGCACTCTCTCTCCTCCTATTCATTTTAGACTGCAAGCTCAATGAAGGCAAGGATGGAGTATTTTACTACTGTATTTTGCTCTCCAGTAAGAATCAGAATAGAGAAAAGGTTAAGATCAGAGACTTTGTGATACATCTGCTAAGGGGTTAATTTCCAAACATAAAAAATGTAATACAGAGAAACCAAGATGGCGGCATAGGTAAACACCTAAACTGCTGCCTCGCACAACAATTTCAAAACTACAACTAAAAGACAGAACGGACACCATCCAGAACCACAGGAAAGCTGGCTGAGTGAAAATTCTACAACTAGAAGGAAAGAGAAAAGCTCACAGAATTGGAGGTACGGCAAAGGGTCTTTGTGCGCGCAGAGAGGAAGGGCGGCTGAGAGCCTGGCGGACTTTCTCTGGCGGAAGGGGGAAGGAAGCCCCCGACCGCACTGAACCCCAGTTCTGACTGCACTGAACCCCAGTTCCGGGCGAGCCCCTGGGGACCCACGCTCTTACGGGGGGGAGTCTGGACTCTCAGGCGGAGACTTGGGAGCTGGGGAAGGCGGAGGACTGAAAGGCTGCGCGCGCGACAGTGTGCACAAAGGCTGCGGAGGTTGTCACAGGCTTTCCCTAGTGGAAGGGAGTCAGAGGCTCCTGAATGCACTGAGCCCCAGTTCTGACTGCAGTGAACCCCAGTTCCAGGCAAGCCCCTGGGGACCCACGTGCTTGTGGGGGGAGTCTGGACTCTCGGGCGGAGACTCGGGAGCCGGGGAAGGCGAAAGACTGAAAGCGCGCGCGCGCGCCAGTGCGCACAAAGGCTGCGGAGGTTGCCACAGGCTTTCCCTAGTGGAAGGGAGTCAGAGGCTCCTGAATGCACTGAGCCCCAGTTCTGACTGCACTGAACCCCAGTTCCAGGCGAGCCCCTGGGGACCCACGCTCTTGTGGGGGGAGTCTGGACTCTCGGGCGGAGACTCGGGAGCCGGGAAGGCAGAGGTCTGAAGGCACGCACGTGCGCGCAAGGGCAAGGCTGACGGGAAGCCAAGACTGAGACTCCACCCCATCCAAGCTGAGCACAGAGGCTATTGCAATTAGGCAAGTCTAATCCTATAAGGCTGTCTCCAGCATCGAACTTCTCCCAGCATAGACACAGCTGATCCCTACAGCCAACTGGCCTGGAGGTCAATTCTTCCCAGTGATACCAACAACAATAAAGACTTAATTACAACAAGGCTGTACACACAGTCCACAAAGGGGTGCACCAAGAGTGTCCACCTCAGGTTAACTGGGGAGGCAGACCCACTGGGCCATATTGGAAACCTAGCACACAAATCTACCTTACCAACTCAGGGAAGCAGTGAAAATGCGACGTCAAAGATTCAGATCACAAACGAAAGAAATGGAGGAAAACAAACGACTGGATATAGAATTCAAAACCACGGTTATAAGGCTTTTTAAGAATATCCTAGAAAAGGCCGATAAATATAATGAGACCCTCGAAGATATGAAAAAGGACCAACTAGAAATTAAACATACACTGACTGAAATAAAAAATATTATACAGAGACCCAAAAACAGACAAGAGGAACACAAAAATCAAGTCAAAGAATTGAATTACAAAGAAGCAAAAAACACTCAACCGAAAAAGCAAAAAGCAAAAAAAAAAATCCAAAAAGTTGAAGATAATGTAAGAAGACTCTGGGACAACTTCAAGCGTACCAACATCAGAATTATGGGGGTGCCAGAAGAAGAGAGAGAGCAAGATACTGAAAACCTATTTGAAGAAATAATGACTGAAAACTTCCCCCACCTGGTGAAAGAAATAGACTTACAAGTCCAGGAAGCACACAGAACCCCAAACAAAAGGAATCCAAAGAGGACCACACCAAGACACATCATAATTAAAATGCCAAGAGCAAAAGACAAAGAGAGAATATTAAAAGCAGCAAGAGAAAAACAGTTAGTTACCTACAAGGGAGCACCCATACGACTGTCAGCTGACTTTTCAACAGAAACTATGCAGGCCAGACGGGAGTGGCAGGAAATTTTCAATGTGATGAATAGCAAGAACCTACAACCAAGATTACTCTACCCAGCAAAGCTATCATTCAGAATTGAAGGGCAGATAAAGAGCTTCACAGACAAGAAAAAGCTAAAGGAGTTCATCACCACCAAACCAGTATTATACGAAATGCTGAAAGGTATTCTTAAAGAAGAGGAAGAAGAAAAAAGTAAAGATAAAAATTATGAACAACAAATACATATCTATCAACAAGTGAACCTAAAAATCAAGTGAATTAAAAACCTGAGGGACAGAATAATCTGGTGAATATAATAGAATCAGGGGCATAGAAAGGGAGTGGACTGATAATTCTCAGGGGGAAAGGGGTATGGGGGGTTCATGAAGAGACTGGACAAAAATCATACACCTATGGATGAGGACAGTGGTGGGGAGGTAAAGGCAGAAGGTGGGGTGGGAAATGGGTGGAGGGGAGCTATGAGGGGAAAAAGGAGAAATAATTGTAATAATCTGAATAAATATTTATTTAAAAAAATAAAAATAAAATAAAAATATATTAAAAAAAAAAGTAATACAATTCAACACCAGGAAGACAAATAATCCAATTGAAAAATGGCAAAAGAGCCTAAATAGACACTTCGCCAAAGAGGACATACAGATGGCCAATAGACACATGAAAATATGTTCAATGTCACTAATCATCAGAGAGATGCAAATTAAAACTACAATAAGCTATCACCTCAGGACCGCCAGAATGGCTACCATTAATAAACAACAACTGCTGGCAAGGATGTGGAGGAAAGGAAACTCTACTACACTGCTGGTGGGAATGCATACTGGTGCAGCCACTGTGGAAAACAGTGTGGGGTTTCTTCAGAAAATTAAAAATGGAACTGCCTTATGACCCAGCAATTCCACTTCTAGGAATATATTCTAACAATCCAGAAACACCTATCAGAAATAATATATACACGTCTATGTTCATAGCAGTGTTATTTACAGTAGCTAAGATCTGGAAACAGCACAGTGCCCATCAGTAGATGAGTGGATATAAAAGCTGTGGTACATTTATACACTGGGATACTATGCAGCTATAAAAAGGAAGGATCTCTTACCCTTTGCAACAGTATGGGCCTGGAGATTATTATGCTAAGGGAAATAAGCTAGTTAAAGGAAGACAAATATCACATGATTTCACTTACTAGTATATGTGGAATCTAATGAACAAAACAAACTGAATAACAAAATAGGTCCAGAGGCATGGATGCATGGAACAGAATGACAGATCTCAGAGGGGAGGAGGGTGAGGGGATAGGAAGAGATTAGCCAAAGAACATTTTATGCATATATGCATAGCTCATGGACACAGACAATAGTATGGATTAGGCCTGGGGTGGAGCAGGGGCTAGGTGGAGGGGGGCAAAGGAGGAGAAAATGGGGAACATTTGTAATGATGTCAACAATAACAAAAATAATAAAATTAATTTTTTAAAAAAAGGATCAGACTTTGTTAACTGGCAATGATTGGAGTTCTTGATTTCTGATGTTATAGGTTGTGAACACTATAAGTAGAAGAAGTTGCTTAGCTTAGTACCTGACACATAATAAATATACATTTTAGATGAACCAAACTTTCCCAATTAGCCTATAGCAGGGGTGACTCTGGACCAAAATGTACACAAACGTATTTTGTACTTTTCTATAATTCAACTTAATTTAATGTAGGTCCTATTCTTCTGAGATGAGGGAAATACTCAACTTGAGTCTCACATTCCCTTTGCAGGTGGGGATATATATAAGTGTAGGGAGTGCCAAGGCAAGATGGAGATGGGGAATGTTGGCTCATTTCTGCAATATGTCCATAGAGACATCATTATTCATTGGGTCGTTGGCATTGCTTAATGTGTAGATAAGTTCCTCCTCACAGGTCTTATTTCTTTTTGGGGATTCTATTTAGACCAAGAGTGCAAGTTCCTTCTACCTTTGGGTTTCATCAATGCTCTGATAAGGTTTTGCTGCCTCCCTGAAACCTTAATCAGGAGGCAAGGCACAAGACCCTGTCATCTGGGACCCACTAATATTACCTTCCTGTTGTTGACTGACTCCTAACACAGAGATGCTGACACATTCACTCACTATCTGTCTCTCTCTTTTATGTTCCACAAGTTCTTGGAATCTTTCTAGTTTTGGAAGTAAAAAAATGTATCCTCTTATCCCGCACAGGCATTTTGTCCAAGCTTTTTTGTTTCTCTAAGGGCATTGCCTTTGGAACACAAAAGGATTTTTGGTAATCCCCTCTTTCCACAAAGTCACACCTTTCCTCTGAGTCAAGGAGCACAAAATACTGTAGCTTAATTGGGTTGTGGATGGGAGGAATGGGGGGAAACCACAGGAGGAATAAACTGCAGTGGAAACATGGGCTGATATTTGGGAAGTATCATCCCATCACAGCTTCACTTGGCTTTATTCTCTCCATCAATTCAAGTAAGACTCTGCCTTTGTCCTTAAATCCTGCTTGTGTTCTTAATCTTTAGACTTTGTTCTTTCGGTGAGTACTCTGATTTTCTGTGTGATTAATACTTTGTATGCAATTGTTCCTGTTAGCTTTTCTTTTTGGATTGGATCGAAAACTCATTAGTAATTTCCTACAGAGCCTATCTGTGTTCTCAGGCAGTGAATGTTACAAAAAATGTTGAAAGACTCAGTCACAGAGGTGCAGACGTGTATACCCCATCTGTCTTAATTTTCTTCTTTTTTGCTCTCATTAATAAAAAAGCCTCTTATAAATATTCTTGCTATCGCATAAAGTCTTTGTGACATGAAACTATTTCTATGTAAATTATTACCTCAAATTATTTGAGTGAATCTTACAAAAATTTACATTAAAAATTTAGCTTTATTAAATATGAACCTTGAGTGACTGTATATGTAAATGTCAGATAGCCTGTTTCGAAATATATCAACTACAAGATCTTTTGTCCTGAGTTGTGTGGTGTTCATCCTCTATGGAGCCCATGTGGGATTGTACCCGAAGCATTGTGGGGCCTCACAGGAGGGACAGAAAGCATTTCCCATGTTGCATGGAGTTCAGGCAAAACTGGACTTCTGGTTTCTGGTCCAGCATGTTAGGAACTTAGGACAAGAAGAAAAGATCAACAAACTGAAAATCAACATTTTTCTTACACCCATCAGAGAAGTGACATTATAAGACAAACCACTGTTCCTAAAATTGAAGAGAGAGGCAGATAGAATCAAAACTTATTAGATCAGAAGCTGAGGAGCACAAAACTCTGCAGGAACCAGAGCCTGTGCAGGAAAACCTAATTATAATTGATGAATTTCTGAAGACTGTATGGGCAAGTCTGAGAGTTAAAAACTCCAGGGGATCCAGTTTTGGGAGAGTAAGGAGTCCTACATGTTCATGAGTTTTATCTCCAGGAGCCCTATAGCATTTTCATCATGAAGATCAGAGGAGAAAACCCCACAATTGTGCTTCCAGAAGAGGAAAGAGGGAAATAACCATTTTTAAATGTACTCAGAAAATTCTATTCTTATTAACAAGGCCTGTTCTCAAGAAAAATTATTTTACCAGAGTCTGACCTACTGGGATTTTGCAAAAGAGTAATCAACACGGGAAAGTGAAATACCCAACTTCAGCCCCCTCTAGTATTCCTGTCTCAACTAAGGGGAAGGGAGAAACAAAATTGAGAATCACTTTGAAGGTCACAGACCAGGGTCACAGGCTCCCCCAAAAGGCTGAGACCTAATCATAGAACTATAGAATGTTCCTCCCACCCCTCTACATACACACCTCACCCCCACATCCACTGTGAGTCTCGGACATTATTTAAGAAGAGTGTGGTCAAAAGTGGTACAGATACAGAGCCAAACACCAGAAAGGACACCAGGTTGCTGGGACACAAAAGATGAAGTGCACAAGATGAGTCTGGGATGGACCCAGCAGCAGTGTGCCAAATTTTGAACTAAGCAAGAAAACTAGCAGTTTTTTCCATCAGGCAGCTATTTTTCCAATAATTATACACATTTATATAAAATTTTATCTATGACAAGAGATCTGAGGGAGAGTTACATCATGTTATGAGAATCTATAACTGGAGAAGTAGGTCTAATCATGGAGATGATAGAAGGCATTCCTTCAGAGGAGGTACCTGAGTAAGATCTAAAAGTTGAGTAAATCTCAACTAAGTGAGGTTGCTTTCTAGGCAGAAGGAGCAGAATGTGCAGAGACTCAGATAGGAATAACATGGTGAGTATGAGCAGTTGCAAAAAACCTGGAGTCCAGCAATATTGGGTCTGCGGGAGAGACTGTCAAGAGTCAGGATGGAGTTCTTTGGAAGGTTGAAGGAACTGCTGGTTAACACAAACTAGGCAGTGTGTGTGTTGCAGACATTTTCTTTAAATCCCAATGTAGTTTCAGAAAAAGGTAGATATCACATATGAATGATATCCAACGTAAAAACAGCATGATAACAAAGAAGGATGATAGTGTATGGGGTTGGTTATACCAGTTGCCCAAATCATTACACAGTCCACAGGAAACTGAATCTGGGGTACAGGAACTTGATGCAAAGGTTTAAAAAAAGATAAGGTGGCCTGAAAGTTGGCTGACCTAAGTCAAGGCCTAGCCTCTTATCATGGGCTTCTCTGGCTGCATGCCAGTTTTCTTATCTCCAAAACAGAAACATTTCCTGATTTTTCCAGCTCTTGGCATGGTTCAAGCATGGAAAAGACTGTCATTTCATTCATTTATGGTACTCGTTTCATTGGAGACGTCCTATTGAGTGATCACTAGGAACACAGTGAATAGTACGACAGGCACGCTTCTGCACTCAAAGAGTTTGCCTATTCCCTCTGACAATGTCACTTACTGCAGCATCAATAGCTCTGTACCATCAAGTGCTCAGACTAAATATTATAAAACTGACTTTTTCTTTTTTCATGCATCTCAGAGTTCAGCGAGAATTAAATTTAATAAACTCTGGAGGGTTCCATGAAATTGAAGTGAAGAAGAGGTGGTGAGGGTAGCAATTAAACTAAACTAGTGGGAACCCAGAGGCGGGTGGTAGTGATTAGGAAGCCTTTTCAGAAGAGCTGAGATTTGAAAAGAGGGATGAGTGATTATAAAATGATGTAATTAATTCGTTTTTTATTTGTATAAAATATTTTTGTACAGGAACTTTGGCAATAATTCCATATGCATGTTCCTGAAAATCCTGTCTTCTGCAAAATTGTGGACTTAAAATAACAAAATTTATGGGGAAAATAGGATTAAATAGATCCCTTAAAATCAACAGCATTTTATAACCAGGGACGGATAAAAGTGATGATAAGCCAATAACCACTGGCCTGGTGAAACTGGTCTGTGGGCCCAGTATCAGTCTTCTGCCATCTAAAACCCTGGAATTCATGCACAGTTCATTTCTAATAGTGACCAGTCTCATTAACATACAACATATAATCTAGGGTAAACTTTCCTTCTTCATTGTTTTTCTTAACATGGGAAATGTCTTTCAAGCTTTTTCATCTGCAATTGTAGCTTCCCCAAATAGGCTTAAAATAAATGTTGTGGTTTTAGAAATCATGAAACCAGCCCGTAATTGCACTACAGTCACTTCTATGGGATTTTAAACTTTGGTCTTAAGATCTTCTTAAGCTCTAAGACACTTTCCTTAATGCTGAGAAAGTTTGTTTTTGATTGTTTTGGCGGAAAATCTTGTACTCAGAAAAAGCAATCCAACTTCTGGATTATACAAATATCATTGTCCTGTTTCTCAGTCAGATATGAGTTAATTTGTGTTAAAATAGGCATTTTAGAAGAATAGATTGTAAATCACTTTATAAAACAAAGACATTAGACATTTTTTTTTGTGTGTAATCTTCACAGTAGGAAACTGGGCAAACAATATGCTTTATGGCAAGCAATGCTCAAAACTTTTGAAAATGCTTTCAGAGCCCGCTATGGACTGAATTGTGTCTCTCCAAAATTTGTATGTTAAATCTGTAACCCCTGATGTGACTGTAGCTGGAGATCAGGACTTTATGAGATAATTAAGGTTAAATCAAGTCATAAGGTTGGGTGGGGCCCAGATCTGATAGGATTAGTGTCCTTATAAGATGACAAACCAGAGTGCTTGATCTTTTTCTGCCATGTGAAGACACAGTGAGAAGGTGGCTATCTGCAAGCCAGGAAGAGAGTTCTCATCAGAAACTCTCATATTGGCACCCTGGTCTCAGACTTCTAGCCTCCAGAACTGTGAGAAAATGAATTTCTATCATTTAAGCCAGTGAGTCTATGATGTTTTGTTATGGCAGCCTGCACGGACTAATGTGGACCCTTAATACAGTCTTTTCAGTGTACTCTGGACTACAAATCTTGGTGTTCGGAGGGCATGTTTTACTTTCAGAATCAAACAAATGTTTGAAGCCAAGGCTACTGAATAAAAATGGATGACTGAACAGAATAGGGACATTTTCTAAAATAAGAAAAAAATGAGACTTAGTTATAAGGTAAAAAATATTCTTTTTGAATTTCAGCCATAGATTGAATCTTGGGATAATTACAAAAGTGAGCAAGGGCAACAGCATTGCATTAATTTTGTGGATTATCAGGGAGTTACTTTGAAGGACAATAGTCATTTATAAAATTATTTTTTTTCTTAATTACAAAAACAAAGACATCAATATTTAGAAATTACAAAATTTTAGAAAATCACAAATAAATTAAAAATAGAAATTTGCTATCACACCATCCCTAGAGATAACCAACTCCAGCCAAATATCTATCTGTACAAGCACATACACAAGTTCATATATT
The DNA here is from genome assembly GCF_963455305.1 of Plecotus auritus. Classification (NCBI taxonomy): domain Eukaryota; kingdom Metazoa; phylum Chordata; class Mammalia; order Chiroptera; family Vespertilionidae; genus Plecotus; species Plecotus auritus. The sequence continues at coordinate 44,079,697 of NC_137772.1, forward strand.
TGAGTTTATATTAAATATGGTGTTTATATTCTGTCTTATTTCTATTTAACATTATGTTATAAGCATTTCATAAGCAATTCAATAGACTTGAAAAACATGATTAAAAATGTTTATATAATATTATATGATTATCCCAATCATCTTTAAAAAACGATGGTAGGACATTTCATTTATTATTGAAATCTTACAAATAACAAGATTTAAAACTCTAAGTTGTTCTATGAATTTTTCCAAGTAGATTTGAAATTTAAATGAGGTCTTGAATTTTACTTTAGTTACAGAAAGCTAAGTGTGCCTCTCTGGGCAAATTTTTTAAAGAAATAAAGAGTATAATAGGGCCTGGACCAAGAGTTTTAAAGGAATCACCAGATAGCCATATTTTAGGTAGAATTACATCACCACAGTGCACCCTTAATCCTATAATTGGCCTAAGTATTCCCAATGTACCACAAATTTAGACTGATCTCATGTCTCAGATCAATGTTTCTTTTTGTAGTAAACCACTTAATGCAAAATCCATAGCTCTATAAAACCTAATTATGAAATTTTTCTCTCTTTTTAATCAGCTAATTACAAAGCTATCTTATATCTATACTTCAGCAAAAGAAAGAAAAATGATATGCACCCTAGGATTTTCTAATGCAGCTGAGACCTAGTTATTATCGAAGGAGCAACCAGAGTGTAGGCCACAGTTCACATGCAGTGGCTGTGATCAACTGGAAGAAAACCAGCCAACCAACCAAAACACTGTTTAATCATGCACATCATTGCTCTATATGGATACAACTCCTCACAAAAGCTTTATGCTGTTTTCCTCATCCTGTGCAATTTTCTGCTCCTGTGCTTTGGCAGATCTAAAGGAGGGTGTTTCTAGAACCACATTGCATTCTTGGACCAATTTTAATGTTGCTGGATTGATGTGACCATGGGCATGGGGACCCCAAACCCAAGAGCTGGATTTTCTGCCTGGTTTGTCTTAGAGGATCTGCCACCATCCTCAGCAGTGGAAAGTCCTTCCTGGAGGTCACACCACCTTAGCAGACACTGTAGTCAGAAACTGAGGTCACAACAATCCCCACGCTTCCTTCTTCCCCATTTCCTGTCTCACTTAAAAAAAAAAAAATTTTATTGATTTCAAAGAGGAAGGGAGAGAGAACTGGAAACATCTAATTCTGCTGCCTCCTGCACATCCTCTACTGGGGATTGAGCCTGCTACCCTGGCATGTTCCCTTGACTAGAATTGAACCCAGGACCCTTCAGTCTGCAGGCCGATACTCTACCCACTGAGCCAAGCCAGCTAGGGCTCCTGTCCCAATTTTTAGGAAGCAGGTCAGATGTGGTTTTTATTGACTGTGTATGGACTGTACTGAAGGATTAATACCACATACTTTGAAGAGCAGGAACCAGAGATGTAGGCCACTACCACTTTCCCCCTCTTTTTCTCACCTTTAGCTCTACAACTCATTCATTCTTTCCAGGACTATTTTAATAGTCTCCTATAATAGTCTCAGGAACTTGGCTTCCTGACTCAAGTTTTGACCATAGCTATCAGATCTGTCTTTTCAAAACTTTAAATGTTTGGTTCTTTACAACCTGCAAGATTAAAATCCAATCTCCTAGCATGACATTCAGGGCCCTTTGAGATCTGGCCCTTCCTGCTCTCAGCTTCTTCTCAGGCCCTATGTTTATCAGACTCCACACTACAGCAGTATCAAAATATAATAGTTACCTGAATGCATCTTGTTATTTAAGATACTAAAATTATGATTCTGGGCAAGTTTCTTAGCTTCTCTCTGTGTTTTGGCTCATTCAAACATGGGGACAGATGTAAGGATTAAATGAGATAATATGCAGAAGAAGCTTAGAGTAGAGCCTGGCACATAGAAAATGCTCAATAAATTCTATTATTGTTATACTAGAGGCCTGGTGCGTGAAATTCATACACGGGAGGGAGGGGGGTGTCCCTCAGCCCAGCCTGCACCCTCTCCAATCTGGGACCCTTGGGGGATGTCTGACTGCTGGTTTAGGCCTGATCCCTAAACTCCACCTAACTGCTCCCCTGCTGGCCTGATCACCCCCTTGCACAATCCTTGGCACACAGTAAATACTCACTTGATTTTTATTGAATGGTTTAGGATTAGGGTTCCACAGCTGCTTAATCCCTTCCCAGCTTAGCAGTCATGTGTGAGGGTGATTGCTAGGCTCAGCTGGATTTCAGGCACTCAGTCCTATGAGGTGGTCTCTGAGTGTCTGGCCACAGAAAGGCCTTACGAATGCCTGTGGCTGACTTTCCATCCTCAGAAAGCACATCTCAGCAAATCTCTGCGTGCTGGATTCAGCATAAGAGCCACACCGCAGAGTGCAAAGGAAAGCAGATTCTGAGCCTGTACCTTTCACCTGACAGATGCTGATTTACTGTCTGTCACACACTGAAGTTGCTCCTGCACCAGTAAGAATATTTTCATTGAACTTTGAGGTGAAGCTTATAAGACAGACCTAGCTATTGGGGTGGGAAGAAACATTTACTTCATTTTCAAATATTGCAGTTGCTTCTTATTACCAAACAAAGTTGTCCATGCAGCAGTACCAGCCCTTCATAAATCTCCTTAATAGTTCTTGTTTAAAATCTGACATAACTCCAAAATGTCCATAAAGATGATTGGAATACAGCACAAGAATACCTTGCCACAGAGAAACCTATTTAAAATCAGTTCAAGGCTGATTTTGAAAAATTGCAAGAAAGGAAAATATGTAAAGTAGGAAAAATGTGCTATAAGGAAAAAAATGTAGGAGAAACTCTGAGAGTTGTAATCAGATTCCACAGCTCTGTTGAAAGGACAATATTGGCATTTTTCAAAGTCTTTAAAGATGTTATTGAGTTATGAGGCTTAAGAACAAGGTGCCAGATAGATGAAAAATATTATTATGGGGTCAAAAAATAAAAAACATCCAATATTAGGAACCTTTAAGAATATTATACTACCTCCTCAGTACTATAAAGTTATTAAAACAGTATTAATAAATAATTATAATAACCTGGGAAATACTAAAATTCATGATAACTGTAAGCCAAAAAATAAAGGCAATTACACAATTGTATATACAGAATTATCTCAAGTATGGAAAATGCATAGTAAGAAACAGAGACTGTCATTCCATCATAGTTGTTGCCTCTTAGTAGGTAGCGCCCTAACAGTGCCCTCTTCCTTCTCTTGGCTTCTATAGACTTATTAAATTAAATCAAAACATTGTTTTTTATTTATTTAGGCAAAATAATCTTTGATTTACATTTGTAATTGAAGATATGCCAGTGAGCTAGTGGCTCTTCTGGAATATATAGAAGTGGAAGCATTAGACAAACTCTCAGAAATAAAGTGTCAGGCAGTTTAGCCCTGCTAGAAGAATGTATTGGTAGCATTCCAGATAAATACTTGTTAGGACTTGGGAGCAGAGGTGGGAAAACTTTAGTTTTCTGCTTCATGTGGGCACCTACTTTAGCTTCATCCTAACTTCCATACCTGCTATGAGAGAGCCTTAAGCTTCAGGTCAGTTATTGACAACAGGGGGAGAAGGTGAGCATGCTGTCAATGGAGAGGAGGCAGTCCAAGGAGGGCAAGATGGGAGCCATCTGACCAATAGAGTCATCTGAGAGACAAATGGATTTGGGAGCTGATGAAAACTCACGATGGCTTCATTTGGCCTGGACTGGAGGTGGAATGAAGGATGGTGCTCTTTGAAAATTACTCTGAGATTTCTGGCTTGGAAGTAGGTTTTTGTTTTTGCCTTTTCAGAAAATGAGATGAACTTCCTTGCTAGTATGATTTGGAGGGAGATAGCCAGATTTGAGAACATTGATGACAGCATTGATCTGTGAGGCCATATTGTAAAGAAAGTTTAGGAAGATTTCTATATTATCTAGTCCATATTAAGTCCCTGGAAAATTCCCTTCAGATTTTAAGGAAGAAATAACACCAATACTATACAAAATCTTTCAAAAAAGAAAAAAAGAAGAATCCTTTCCTAGCTCATTTTATGAGGCCAACATAACTTTAATCCAAAGACATGACAAGGACTTTACAAGAAAGGAAAATCTTGGGGCAAAGCTTCTCATAAACACAGATGTAAAATCTGGGGGAAAAAGGCAATCAAACTGAGCAATAAATAAAAAAAGATAATATCCCATGAACAATTGGCTTTATTTAAGAATACAAAGTTGGTTTAATATTCCAAATCAATCGATGCATGTCCTTATGTATTTCAGAAAAGAAAAAAAATCACCATCTCACAGATGCAGAAAAACATTTGATAAAATGTAATATCACTTAAATTTTTAAAATTTGTTTATTTTATTGTGGTAAAATACACATAACATAGCATTTAACAATACTACTTTTTTGAGTGCATGAATTCATTTAATCTTCACAAGAATCCCTGAGATAGGCACTATTATTTTCCTAATTTTATGGATGTGGAAACTGGATCACAGAGAGATTAAGAAATGGCTAAATTCATAAAGTTGGTCAGAGGCAGAGCCATTATTCAAACATAGGCCATCTCAGTCTAGAGCCTGAGTTTTAGTCACTAAGCTCTGTTTACTACAATTTACTGTGATAACCTTCCCAGATGGGAAAATAAGAAAGGGCACAGGAAGACAGAGTTCCTCCTCTGGAGAGTGTCACACACACTATAGCTTCAGCTTGAACAGGACAAAGGGGTTGGAGAAGGGCTGAGAGAAGGAAGGAAATAATAGCTCTCCCAAGCACCAATGCATATGAAACGGGAAATTTGTCTTCATACTCAATAGAATGAGCTTAACCTAGGCAGCATAAAGGGTTACCTTCAAGATTTGGAACAACCAGGATTTTGGTGGTGGGAAGCATTTACCTAGGGTAGTGACATTTAGAGGCACCAAACTCACCTGTTGGGGGCATTAAATTAGAAGAGACTCAGAGAATGGCCTCTGGTGGCCTCATGGGGAGTTGACTGCTCATCCATCTACTTTGCATCCAACAAACATCAATGCAATACCCCCAACACCCCCTTAGATGAGTGAAAGAAGGTTGGAGGCTTTTCAAATGAATTAAGAAACTGATGAATAGTTAAACACACAATACCTTCATATGCTCAGAAAATGAGAAGGAATAGAGTCCAGAACAGGTTTTTGATCCTAATGTCACCTGAGGTTTACTCAGAGATGAGCTTGGCTAGTACAGCTGAAGGGAAGCCAGCTCATGGTTATTTTCCATGCCTTACTTCCTTGAGTGGAAGTCTTTCTCAAAGACTCTCTTTTTTTTTGCCAAAACCGGTTTGGCTCAGTGGATAGAGCGTCAGCCTGCGGACTGAAAGGTCCCAGGTTCGATTCCGGTCAAGGGCACGTAACTTGGTTGCGGGCACATCCCCAGTAGGAGGTGTGCAAGAGGCAGCTGATTGATGTTTCTCTCTCATCGATGTTTCTAACTCTCTATCCCTCTTCCTTCCTCTCTGTAAAAAAATCAATAAAATATATTTAAAAAAAAAAAAAAGACTCTCTTTTTGGATTCTTCTTCCCACTCACAGTCACATCTCACTCCCACTTTCCCTTAAGGGATAGGGCTGAAGAGAAAGATCTGTGATGAGGAAAGAACAATAGACAGTGACTTGATTAATAGACAACTCCCAGTTGTAAGGACAAGCCTTTCCAGACTGGTAACTATAACTTCTCTGGGGGGTCACAGAAGAGGCCAATATATTCTAGAACAGGGTATGGTCTCTTTGAAGGGCTCAGAGTTCATTCTTTTGGAAACCGTAAGCAACACGATTCCTTAGAGATGTTATTGGATTGGGATGTGGGCACAGGGCTCCAGAAAAGAAAGAGGCAGAGTATGATTCTTTGACATGGGACCCAGATCCATAGACAGGACACCCACATCCAGTAGATAGTGAAAATAGTTGATAACTGATTGGGAGAGGCACTAACCAGTTAGAATGGACACAGGAGACAGTAACTGGTAGGGCTATGGTATTGTGTCCTAGATGACTATCAGCCATCTTACTACTGAGGGGTATAATGTATTCACACCTAGTTGCTCAGTCAGGCAGCTCAGGCTAGCAGGAGGCCAGCTCAGAGATGTTCATGCACATCTAGTATTGAGAGGATGCTGGAGAGACAACAGTATCTGTTCCAGCCAGGCTGCCTTTTCATGCTTCTATTGCTGCTATTGCTTCTCTGACTATGCAGCCTGTATACACCCTGATTTCTTCCTATTTCCCAGGCCTTTGGTTTCTTTCAGATCTCCAGTTCTGCTGAGGCATTGGTCCCTGGTTGTCTGATTTCATCCCTTGAAACTCACCACTTCCCTTCTCCTTGCTTTAGGAGTGACCACACTGAGCAGTGGGGTTGCACAACTCCAGGAGTGAATTCCCACAGTATTCTTGGGAAAGGCATCCTTAGCTGGTCTCTACATAGAATACAGTGTGAATGGTGCACTCTGGATTTGGGCAACCCTGCACCATTACAGTCATTGTACTTAAAAATGGGAAATTCCATGAAGCCTGAATGCTATCCAGTTGAGAGATTCCCCCCCCCTCTACATTTCTGACTTGGTTTATTCATTATGACCACCACCTAAACCTTATTCTTGTAATAGCCCCCCTTTTTGTCTTTCTGGGTCTGTTAATGATAGTACCAACTCTTCTGACCAGAGTGGTAGGCACTTGACTTGCTTGGTCACTGATACTTTCCACTGGAGATAGACATGTGACTCAGGACAGACCAATCGGAGTCCTTCCCTGAGATTTTCCATGCACACACTGGCATAAAGATGCTCTCTTTTGCTATGGCATTGCTAATCTGGGGTTCTAAGCCTAGAGCTGCCTACAGCCAACTCCTGAACTTGTACAGACCATAAAGAATAGGAGGGGATGAGAGAGAGAGAGAGAGAGAACAAAACCATTTTATTTGAATCCCCAGTTTTATAAGCCTTTACATTCCCAGGTTTGCTTAACATAATTTTAGTTGTGTGTCCACCTCTCCCAGAACACTTCTGAAAGCAATAAAATCTTTTTTTACACACGGCTACATTAGTAACTCCAAAATGCACATTATTTTATAAGCCCATCTAATGTGGGGCTGCACAGCTGGGGGAAGATCAATGACCAGTGACTTAAATTAAGGTAAAGCGACATATGTGAAACAACAGCAGCCAGCATGCAGCCTCTGCAGATGGATTAAAAGCACTGGAGCCAATTTGGGCTGCAACTTCCACCCTAACTTTTCCAGGCATAAAGACAAGCGTCCTTTCTACCCTGGGACTTGCCAAACATTTTCTGAGAGGACAAGGTAGGACAAAACGCCTCTCGTTTTTGTTGCCAACTAAAATGAATGGAGAGCTGACTATTCCCACACTGCAGAGGGTACCCGGGCTGACGCACTGGTTGCCATGGTGCCCAGTGCACTCTGCCTTTGCTGAAATGTCTGCACCTGTACCTGCAAAATACCACTGAAGGGGAGCTTATTTTCATGATTAAGGTAGTTAGTCATGCATTAACAGTACAGGAGAGCATTCTTGCTGACCTGGAATGTCTCCGTAGGTCAAATAGGAACTACTTTACTGATGCACTGGAACAGATAGTTCAATGTTATTTAAAAGCATTTACTGAGAAGCAGTGGGCGTCAGATCCCTGCAGGAGCACAGAAAATGTGGAGATTGTGTCCTTAGGACAGGGAGGCCAGACTGCAGTAGCTGAAGGGTTGGCATGGAAATACAGTGAATCATAAAGAGCACAGCTTTGCTGGTGTTTGAAAGCCACCAGTGGAGAGAGAAAATGACTTGCAGAAATGTCAGTGTTTGTCATTGTGTGGAATGCCAGGGTGGTGATCACACAGTGCCCATCTGAGTCTCCTCCTTGCCTTCCCTGTCTGGTCACCCTGGTCCAGGCCCTTATTACCACTGTTTCCTGGACTATTGCAGTTGATTTGAACTCTTCTCTCTGGAGCCAAGTGTCCCCTGAACTATAGTCCCCCTAGAGGGGAGGTGATCATTCCATGGCTTGACCAGGATGCTCCCTTGCTCAGGAACTTTTAGTGGCTCCCTTCTGCCTTCAGCATGGTATTCAAGTTCTTCATGATCAGACCTGACTTTTTTTTCCAGCTTTGTCTCTTACCCCTCTTCTTCAGACATTTAGGTTCAGCCAGATGGAACCAGACACTTACCCACAATATTTTCCCTGTATATTTGAAAGCTGAAATTCTCCAAGGCACAAATGATTATAAGTTTCTTTCAGGGATCCTTCCATTTTTCCCCGAGAAAACATAACACTCTCCTTTCCCAAATCCTCTTTGCATGACATTTGTCAGTGACTTTCAATGATAATTATTTCATAATTCTTTGTGAGCATATTGAAGGCAAGGCCATGCTTATTCATCTTTGTATCATGCATACATTTTAACATAGTTTCTTATTTGGAGAGCTCAATTAGTTTTGGATGAATAAATGAATGAATGCATATTTAGGAATAATTGTTATAGGATTATTTTAATTTTTTATTTTATTATAACTTTTTAAAATCCTCATTTCAGGATTTGTTAATCCTCACCCGATGACATTTTCCCATTCATTTTTAGAGAGAGGGGGAGAGACAGAGAGAGAGAGAAACTTTGATTGGTTGCCTCCTGCACACACTGGGGATTAAGCCTAGTCATGAGGTATGCACCCTTGACCATAAACAAACCCACCACCTTTCAATCGGCAGGCTGAGCCAAATCTATCCACTGAGCCAAACCAGTTAGGGCTTGACGATATGTTTTTCACTGATTTATTTGAAAGAGAGAGAGAAAGAAAGAAACATTAATGTGAGAGAGAAACATTGATTGGTTGCCTCTTGTACGCACCTTGACTGGGGATCGAACCCAAACCCAGGCATGTTCTCTGACCAGGAATGGAACTGGAAACCTTTTGGTGTATGGGACGACGCTCCAACCAACTGAGCCACCTGCCCAGGGCTGTTAACTAATTAGAAAACCAGTAAGATGGTACACCTGATTCTAAGAGTAATATATATATATATATATATATATATATATATATATATATATATTCAGAAAATAGTGCTGAAATAAATTTACAAATAGATGTAAAGCTGGATTGTTGTGGGTATGAGAGGAGAGAAAATTAATTTCACTTCCATGAGAAACAAAATTTATTTTCATGTGTCTATGGACAAGAAGTATTTGTAAAATATTTTACACACTATAGAATTTGCAAAATACCTCAAAGATGATGAAAGATGCAGAGATCCCATAGAATCAGATAACCCAGAGGGTGTACTTAAACAAGGTCTAGTTTTCTGTTGAAGACCTCCAGCGGTCTTTTTGGTCCATTTCATTTAAAAGTTTAAATATTCCACCTCCACCTCCCCACCCCCCAATATATTTTGTCTGAGAAGGGCCCTAGCTGTGTGTTACAAATTTGAGGTAGTGATGATGTCCTGCTGGCCTACAGTGCACCTCATCCTCCTCTGGATTTCTTATTCTTAAATATTTTTTGTTTCTTGACCTTACATTGACATTTATTATGATATTGGAGGGTGGTCGTGGTGATGATGATGATGACGATGATAGTTAATACTATGTGCCAACCACTATTCTAAGTGATTTACTTACTTATTTCATCTTCACAATAACCCCATGAAGAAGGTGCTAATATTCTCTCCATTTAAAGATGAGGACACGGAGACACAGAGTGATAAAATAACGTTTCCTAAGTTACACAACCAGTGAGTGATGGAACTAGAATTCAAACCCAGAATATGTGACTCCAGACTCTTACCATTAAGCACTTTGCTGGTAAGACCATCTATAGACCTGAGGGAGAGGATGATATCTTATTCCAATTTGGGGGCAGGGGTGGTTAAGTTGAGGCTATTTCTTAAGTAAATCTTATGTGTTCTCCAATTCTAATGCATATTGTTTAATTATTTCAGGAATACCAGACAAATAGTTTTGGTTTTAAGGCTCCTCTAGGGAAAGGATTTCCCCAATCAAAACATATTTAACATAAAAACATCAAATTGCAGAATTACTACACACTGCCCTATGGTTCCTATAAAATTTTTTCCAGGTTCTTCCTCACCCCAGCAGGACAGTATTACATGGTAGTGTTAGAACAAAATGAGGGCATGAGTAAATTATTCTCATAAAATTAAATGAGCTTGTTTATTTATTTTATTTATCAAATGCATTTGGAACATTTGCTCCCTAACTCCTCTAGTTGGAGTTGTAAATGCTGTATCTATTTGCACTAAAACCAAAGGGTTTTAACGATAGTCTTTATCATCAATAACTCTTTCAGTTTATGATAGCAGGTGCTTTGAGACTGTAATTTGATGAGGACTTGGGAAGAAAGGACCTTGACATGGCTCTCGGTGACATTTTGAGAGTGTCTGAGAGCATCATGAATCAGCAGTGCAGGGCTCTGGGTAAAGGAGGAAACCTGGTGTTACCTACCTGAGCAGTGAGCTCCCACCTCAGGTACATCATATGGAGCCTGGACCTTTCTGTCTTGCTCCAGCTTCCCCAGCTTTCACAGTGATGTGCAAAGCTTGGAGGAGACTCAGGGAACAGAGCCACAAACCTTAATCAGAGCTTGCAAGTGTTAAGGTTTAAAAGCAAAGCTAAAAGAACTAAGATTATTCATGAATGAAGATACATTTTGTGGCTGCCTTCAAATCTATCAAAAGTAATTATAAAAAAGGATGCTGACCAACTTTTTCTTAGTGCACATGGGATATGGAAGAAATTGGTATAGATAGACACAAAAATTTGCTCATTTTGAGTGCTCTTAAATATTGGAATTGATTAATGAGAGAAATTACAGAATGTCTTTGGATGGTCTTTAGAAAAGCAGATTGACCCTCTACAAAGCACATGTGTGAGGTTTTGCCCAAAGTTCAGCGACTAATAAAATTATTTTTTAAATTTCTGGGTAGAGACAAATTCTATGAATCTTGCTGGGAATAGTTCCGTGAGATTACAATTTGCTCCAGGCAGCTGTGGGCCTAACACTAATGTGAGGAAGATGTTAGCTGGGCTTGTCTTTGATGTTCCTGCAGCTGTTTTTTTTCTCCAAAATCCATCTGAAGCTATACTTCTAATATTTGCTTAGTATTGCTTTTGTATGATGGTATCAGGTAAAGCCCTGGTTCATAGAATCAGACAGGTTTTCATCTGTGTCCTCTCTTGCTTCTGTGCCTTCTCTTTACAGCAACTTACTCATCTCTGCTGGGTCTCAGTTTCTTATCAGTAAAATGAAAAGATACCCCAAGGGTTTTTGTGTGAAAACAAAATCTAATAGTGTGTGTGAAGCACTTTATAGTTCTCGGCACATTGTAATAAATAGCAAAATGTTGCCAAATATTACTGTTGGATTTGCCTAATAATAATTGAAATATATTATTTCAAAAGTAACAATGTTCCATTTACATTTAAGTGATCACACTATAATTTATGTAATATTAAATATAATATTATTATATTTAATATTACATAAATTAAATAGAAATAACTCATTAAATATTAAGCCAGTTAGCCCTGGCTTTAGTTGGCACCAAGAAGTTGCTGATTTGATTCCCAGTCAGGGCATGTGCCCAGGATGTGGGCTGGATCCCTGGTAGGGGGCATTAAGAGGCAGCCTATCAAAGTTTTGCTCTCATATCAATCTCTCTCTCTCCCTCTCCCTTCCTCTTTCTCTAAAAAAAAAATCAATAAACTACTCTAAGACAAACAAAATCCCACAGACTCAAAGACACAGCTGCTGCCCTGAAGAGTTCTTTTTACCATATAGGTGCAGCACATACACACACACACACACACACACACACACACACACACACACACACTCACGGCATATTCTTATCAAACTTATGCATGAAGTCCTTTCGGTAGGAAGCAATTAGATTACTAATTTATTTTGCTAGTTAAGGGTGGGCTTCCTGATTTCCCCTTCAGCCATCACTATACTCACTGCCACTGCAGCAAAACCAGAAAATGGAATTGGGGAAGGGGGAAATGTTTAGAAAGTCATTAAAAAGGGAGGGCACAATGAGAAAAGACAATGTGAAGCCATGCCATCCCCTTCTCCATCTCTTATAATCTTCCCTATGTCTGTACCTGAAGGTGGGGTAGTCAGCAGAAAAAAAAAACCAACAAAAGACAAAGGACCTTCATCTCATGCTTTATATTTCCACATAAGCAGTGGAAAGAAAAAGTAGGCATATGGTGAACATCCTTGTTGCCTGGTGTGAAGATGTGAGGAGCAGGAGCAGAAGACAGACAGAGACTCACAGAGAGACACAGGGAAGGAATGGGTTATGAGCCAAAATTTTGCTTTGCTTCCTGGGCCACCAGCTGTTGGATGTCTAGAGAAGAGCAGGCAACAGCTGGAGACTCTGGCTTTGAGAGTAACTTTCTGGCTTGAGTAACACTAAAGTAACTTTGCTTTTATAATCCTGCTCCCTAAGGGAACCAAGATATCAGCTATTAGGATTTTTTAAAAAATATATTTTTATTTCAGAAAAGGAAGAGATAGAAACATCAATGATGAGATAGAAACATTGATGGCTTCCTCTTGCATGACCCCCACTGGGGATTGAGCCCACAACCCAGGCATGTGCCTTTGACCGGAATTGAACCTAGAACCCTTCAGTCCTCAGGCCAATGCTCTATCCATTGAGCCAAACCAGCTAGGGCCAGCTATTGGATTTTTAGAAGAACATTTATAGAATGAATAGCACAGCCTGAGGCCTATGACAGTATATTAAATGACACCTTTGGAACCTGTTTGTGGAGAGGTCTCAACTCATTAGGGAATGCACATGAAACTTCCTTTCTCAGTTCAATTCTTTTTATTGATGAGAGATAGATATATAGATAGATAGATAGATAGATAGATAGATGATAGATAGATAGATAGATAGATAGATAGATAGATAGATAGGGATCATTGTGAGAGAGAAACATTAAAGGGCTGCCTCTGGCACATGCCCCGACCAGAGATCGAACCTGAAACCTGGGTATGTGCCCTGACTGGGAATAGAACCTGTCACCTTTTGGTGTATGGGACAATGCTCCAACCAACTGAGCCACACCTGCTAGAGCCTCAGTTTAAGTTTTACCAACAACTTCAGCCCAAAGATGCTATTCCATTGGGTAGTGAGCCCTGTGATATCTTCACCAGATTTCATAACTCTCCAACCTCTAGAGCACACACTGGGTAATGCGTGCTGTGATAAGATCTTAGCCATATTCCATAACTCTGTCCACAAGCGTTTCCTAGGAACAGTTTAATTCTGGGATTTAAGACACTGTCTTGTTCACTCTAAAACATCCAACCTCAAAGCTTCTTTCTTCCTTCATCTAAGTAGGGGTGGTCTGCCTGTAGCACTAACAAGAGAGAGGGATTTCAGCCCTGGCTGCAAATGGGAGCTTTTGAGTCTCTTCCGCGCTGAGCGATCCCGGGCTGGGGACTGAACAGTAATATTTGTTTCCTAACTGCCCAGGTGATTCTAATGGGCAGTCCAGACTGAGAACAACTGATGGGCAGAGCTTAGGGAGGGGGGTGGGAAGATACTTAGTGCTGATCCACACAACTTCCCCTTAACTCCTCCAGGGTATATAGCAAGAAGGAGGAGGGGGAGGGCCAGTGGACCTTATTCAACCAGACGCGCTGGTGATCTTCTTCCTCATCAGTTGCTGATATTTTCTCAGCTCACGGTGCCTGGTCCTCTGGCAGGCATATGTATGTGGCTCTGTCCTGTGTGGGGCTGGGCAAGACAGTGGAAGCCCAGGTAGCTTCTGGAACACCTGCTTGACTAAAGGAAAACTCCCATAACATTTTCCTGCCACAAAGAAGGTGGGAGTACAGAGGTACCTCAATGGTTGTTCCCTCCACAGCCCCCATATCTGCCCCTTTAATTCTCCTTTCCTCTGCTCAGACCAGGTGTCAGACCAACACTTGTGCTGGCTAAACAGATATCTGTTATTAGTCAGGGTTCATTGAGAGAAATGGAACCAATAGGAGATATATATGGAGAGAAAGAGAGAGAGAGCGAGAGAGAGAGAGAGAGAGAGAGGGGGGGGAGAGAGAGAGAGAAATTTATTTTAAGGAATTGACTTATGTGATTTTTGGAGGCTGGCATTCATGACTTTATTTTCCTTGATAAATGAGGCTTTTACTGTCTTATTAGAAAAACATTTTTAAAAATTTCTTCTTAATCCCTCCACCACCATCTCATAACTCCTAAACTTCAGTTGGCAGATGTTAATACGTCCTTATTAAAAACAAGTGTTTTGGAACAATTCATACATCCTTCCATATAGTAATGGAAAGTTTTAATTGCTTGGCGTGAGCTATTTGATCAGTCTGCTGATCAAATTTCTTTCAGAGGATAAAAGAATATTTGTTAGGCTCCAAATGCAAGGGAAAATGCAAAGCCCACATTTAATATCCATTGGGTAAAATTTATATCTTATATAATAAAACCCTAATATGCAAATCAACTGAACAGCAGAACAACTGGTTGCTATGATGCGCACTGACCACCAGGGGGCAGGCGCTCAATGCAGGAGCTGCCCCCGGTTGGCAGCTACTGCATTGAGAGTCTGCCTGCCCCCCCCCCCCCCGCAAGAGGGAGGTGACCAGTGGCAGCAGGGGACAGGGTTGGTGAGTGGGAGGTGCCAGTCTGCCAGCCAAGGAGAGTGCCAGCGTGGGGGGGGGGGGGGGGAGCCTCCTGATTGCCTCACCGGCTGTCGCCCCACAGATGGCCCTGATTGCCAGCCAGACCTAGGGACCCTACCCTATATATTGGGAATAGTCTCTTAGATTTAAATTTAAAACCTGGCAAGGCTACTCTAACACTGAAAAAACAAGATGATGCAGCGATGACATGCATGGACTCTGGCTTACACATTTTGTGGTCAGCCCTGATTCTGACACTTATAACTGTGACAAAGCCAATTAACTTCTCTCTGCTTCAGTTTTTCCACCCATAAGATGGGGGAAATGGTACTACTGCCTCAGAAGGATCATGTTATGTACTACTTTTTATAATCAGGGCAAAGAAATGTAGCTGCCCATACAACAGCAAGATGCCTTTCACCTGTATGAAAAGTATGGTCACTGGGTCAGCATCCTGGATTGCAAGAGGGATGTCCAACTGCCAGTTTAGGCCTGACATCCCCTGAGGGGATCCCGGCGACAGGGCGCAGGCCGAGCTGAGGTACACCTCCCCACCCCACCCCCCAGTGCATGGATATCATGCACTAGGCTTCTACTTTTAAATATCTTAATTGTAGCCTTTCCAAATCATTATTTTTTAATGTAGTTAAATATAATTCCTTAACATGGTGCTGAAAGTAGCAATGACATTTACCTCACTGTGGTTGGGCTGCAATCAGCAGACTGGGAACTCACTGATATTTCTGTGGCTTGGGTCAGCAGGACCACAGGATGGCCATTTGCAGGGGAGAGCTTGTTGGTTCTGTGGGGAAATAACGGTGGTCTCCTCATGACTGGAGCCAGATTGTCCTCCCTTCACGCCCATGGGACCTATGGTGCAGCCCTCAGCTCTCCCCAGCATTAAATCTCTGAGAAGGCTCAGGGGGCATTTTGGGATTCATGACATTTTCTTGCTTTTTACTTACCTTTGTTTATAGGATTTTGATCATCTGCAGAGAAAAAAAGAAACAACTGTTAAGAAAAAGAAATTGCCGGAGCTATACTTCTGCCACATTTCAATGTTCCAAATTTGCCTTTGTGAATAATGATGCAGAATAAGAGATGTGAGGGGAGGATGCATGGCACAGGGTGAAGGAACAGAGACTCCTAATTTTCCAGCATCCTTTCCACTTCCCCTCTCTTCTAACCCCCAGATTTAGTCTCTCTTTTTCTCTCTCCTTTTTAAATTTGCTCCCCATTTGTCCTTGTGCTTCTTCTCCCTTCTGTTGTCTTACATCAGAATTTTCTTTTTCTTCCATTTCTCCCTCCTATATTCCTCTCTTCTTTCTTGCTGCTGCTGATCCATCACTATTCATGTTCCTCAAACTAAAATCCCACCGTGGATCCCTTTATGTTCCTCCTGTGTGCAAACGCACACAGCCATTGAGTCCCAAATGCAGAGGTTACAGTGCCAAGGGCTCCACGTGTGGCAGCACGTGTATGGGTGGGGGCGGGTGCAGTCAGGATGTGCTAACAATGTTGGCCCGCCTGGAGGTTCACAGGACTGCAGAGGGCATCTCCCCACCAAGGCCCCCTCTTCCCCAGGCTTCTACTCCACTACCATCCAGCTTGGGCCTTCTCATTTCGCTCAGGCATCTGCAACGCCTCAGCGTGTATGGGAGGTAAAAGTGTCTTCATTTTCCCCAAACCCACCTCCACATTCACATCTTGGGGAAAGCTCTGCTGCTCTCAGAAAACAGGAGAGAACACCTTTTACTGAGCATGCTCCTTCCACCGTCTTTTGTTCTTAGTTATTTTCTTTATCCCAAAAGGAAGTGGAGAACTTAGCACTCTAAGTTTAGACATTTCTTTTTGAGGAAAGCCTGCGATTTGAGGAAAACCTCAGGAGAGATGAAGACATATCTAATCCTCCCAACCTTTAGAGCTCCTAGGGGCTGGGGCTTATTTACTAAATCACCAATTACTTGAGTTACTTTAAAAAAGGAGAGACACAGGGTGTTAGGGACATAGGACTAATGTGTATGTCCTACTCCACTAGGTTCATTCCTGAAATCATTCTTCTCCTCCTCCTCCTCCTCCTCCTCCTCCTCCTCCTCCTCCTCCTCCTCCTTCTTTTTATTATTATTAATATTCTTATTTTTATATACAGCCAGGGGAAAGTGTGATACTGGGTCAAGGTGTGGAAGAAGATCCTAAAAGTTTTCATCTGCTCTTTCTGTTCTTCCTTTTTTTTTGGTCTTAATCTTTATTGTATTTGCCAGTTACTGCAGGTACTCATTTACTTAATTTTATAACAATAAATAAACCTAATTATAAAATTTAAAACTTATAATAAGTTTGAGTTTTGTGTGTTCAGCACAGTGCCTGAGTCCTAGGTACATAATAAATAGCAGCTGTTAATTTTGCTGCTTTCAAAAATATCTCCATTAATTTTCTTAACTCTTTTTCCATACCAATAATTAACTAGTTCTCCGCCCCCTCTTCCCCTCCCTCCCCCCACCCCACCACCCTGGTCTTTACTTATAAAAATGGAGTAAAAAAGAAAAAATATTTCCAATTCCCAATTTTATTCTTTCCTTTGTTCTCCTCTAAGCAATTTTCCCCCAAATACCCATGATGTAGATGATGATGATGATGACGATAATCCAGTCTGCTTTCTTTACTCTGATCTCTTGTTGGCTAGTTTTAAAAATAATAATGTCATCTCAACCTAGTTTTTGGAATATAATTCTTCTTTAGGAGAAGCAATGTTTTTGAAGATGTAAAATACAGGAACTTTGATTTGAATTAGAATTTATGCAAGATCTAGAAGCTACCCACATTTACTAGATTCAAGAAATGAACACAGTGTCCTAATAGGCAGAAATTTAAGTGGGACCCAGCTTACAGAAGAGAATTTTCTTTTCTAAAAAGGTTTCTCTATTTAACAACTAATAAATGAACTCATAAGTGAAAAAGGTAGCTGGAAGGTGGATATCTCTGGTGAGCTGAGCTAAGAAATAAATCACTCAATCAGTTACCACCTCCTTCCTAAGTGTATTGTGTGCAAACAACTGCATGTTCTGTACATGCTGATGAGAAAGACTCAGTAACCAACAATAGTCAACAAAATGTTTATAAACTATACTAGAGGCCCGATGCATGAAAATCGTGTAAGAGTAGGCCTTCCTTCCCCCAGCTGCCGGCACTGGCTTCCCTCTGGCACCCGGGACCCCGGCTTCCCTCACAGCCCTGGCTTCGTCCAGAAAGTCATCCGGAAGGATGTCCAGTTTAATTAGCATATTATGCTTTGATTATTATAGATGATAGCAGGCAGTACATTAGAGTTCTATTTCTCCATCTACCCTCTGAGCTCCAGGGCAACATTGATAAATGCTGTGAAAATATTCCCTTAGATACTTAACTCACCATGGCTAAGACTGAGCTCACCATCTCTGCTAAATGGTACGTTTCCCACGCAGGCCTGGCTCTTGCCTCTCTGCCATTCATCTTTCCCCATAAATCATGCTTCATTAAGTTCTGCTGAGCCTTCCCCCTAAATAACAGGAGAAGCTGTCCCCTCCCCTATCCTGCTGTGGTTACCATTGACCATGCCCCTGTATTTTCTCACTTATGCTCTTGCAATGGCTCCATTGTTTGTGTATCTCTAAAAGTTCTTACCATCTTTTCTGAATGGCCCCGGCTAGAGTGACCCAACCATCCCAGTTTGAGAGATCTCAGTAAACACAGAAATAGCCCTTCTGGTAATGTCAGTGGAAGTGTGAGCCACTTTTTGTTACAAACATTTCTCTGGATCAGCATTTTCCAGTATAATTTCTTCAAATCTTTCCCTAAGGTATCAATGGTAGAAAAGGAAAAATGAGTAAAAAGAGAGTAAAGACTAGAAAAACCATTTTATTCTCTTTTCCCTACTAACTCTTTAGATCTGGCATTTGGATGATCAATATGGTGATTAAAATGCCAGGAAGATCTATCACTAAGACCACATATCAGGCCCCTGGCAGAAATGCCACAAAGCAAGACGTGGTCTCTGACTTCGATGAAATAAATGAACAAGACACATACAAACAGAGGACAAAAGTGGGTAGCTAGCTAGCTAGCTAGCTAAATGATAGTGTATTGTTTACTCAAATTCACTTTTTAAAATCAAATAATTAAATAATATTTAGGAGACAGAGAGGTTATATGGCATGGTGGCATAGGTAAAGCTTTGGGAATTGTCAGTCGCTTGTTCTCACTCCAGCTATGAATAAATTAGTTTATTTATTTTAGCTTCACTCTCCACTAAGAGTGGGCTAATATCCATTTCCTATGATTGTTACGAAAGTTAGAAAAAGAACGTGTAGATTCCTATTGAAGTAGCTATTACTTTCTTTCAGATTTATATATTAATCCACATGGAGTTTTGTGTATAGGACGAGGTAGAGATCTAATTTTACGTTTTCTTTGTGGGTACCCTACTGTCTCTGTACCATTTGTTAAAACAAAAAATGCTTTAGTCTGCAATGCCAGCTCTGTCTTATATCAAGTTTCCATATAAGCACGAGTCTGTTTCTAGGCTTTTTTCCCTCTTCGACTGTCTTGTTGGCCTATCCATGAACCACTCACTTACTGTCTTGTGTCTGTTTAAAATTATGTCTTTAAATCTGGAATGGCACTTATGCCATCTCATTCTTTCTTGTAATTGTCTTAGCTATTTATACTATTCATCTAAATTTCAGAATCAAGACCCATAAAAAACACTGTCAAGATTTTGATCAGAATTGCATTAACTGTATAGGTGACTTTGGGGAGTATTGAAGGCTTTAAGGTACTAAAAGGTGGGTAAGACATGATAGGCAGAGAGTAATGATGGGTAAAGAGAGAATCAGAGCAGAAGGAATGGTCTGAAGCAGGAAGACCCAGAGTGCATTCAATAAAAGGAATGGCCTAGTTTGACTGGTAAATGATGGATACCAGAAGGTAGATGTAGACAGAGACCTGGAAACTACCTTAGCTGTCAAGAATAAAGTGAATGCACAGAGAAAAAAGCTTGTGACAACTCCTGAGCCTGGAAAGTCCTGTGACATGCTGCTAATGGAAACCAACTTCCCATCCAACTTTGTGAAGTAGTAATGCAATGAAGATTCGTGTAAGAAAAGTTAGAGAGACAGAGGAAATGTAGCCAGATGTTAATCAAGCACTAAGCTGTGAAAACTTTGTTCTCAATGGGAACCTGTTTTACATGTAACGTTATTTTACTTGTGGCTACTAATTCTACCTATAAATACTGTGCCGGAATATGAGCTAAGCAATGTACATTCTCTGATAATTTTCCCACATGTGCAATTAGCTTGACCAAAAACATGCTCACCCAGAGGCACTCATTAACTTTAAAAAATGGAACCCATTCACCCTGCCTGAACCTGCTGGGGTACACCAGTTGACTCTACATGCACTGCACATTCAGGAATGATCTGTGGGCTTCTGAACTGGAGCTCTTCGCTTCACTGTGACTCCTGCCATTTTATCCTCTCTGTGTTGTGGGTGATGCCACAAATGTCGACTGATGAGACCACCACGGTCCCCAACTGACTTGTTGTTGGTGTCTGCCTAAGACATTACAGCTGCTGCCAAAAGTGTCAGCCCTTGAACTGATGTTGTTTCTGTTTGTACCAAGGGTGATAGTACTGTCTGATGTCAACTTGGTTACCAGCACTGTCCCATCTTCCTTCCAACACTGGGATCCTAACATGAGTTTCTGTGTGGGGCTGGAGAAAAACTTGAATGACAGAGATCATGCTGTATCCAAAACTGCACTTCTCAACCTTGAATCATTTTCACCAGCCTAAGCCTGTGTGTTGTGACTTTTTGTCTTTGAGGATGAGATTTCCACTAAGACCTTCTCTAGACAGACTTTTTTTGTTTTGTTAATCCTCACCCAAATATATTTTTTTCCATTTATTTTTAGAGAGAGTGGAAGGGAGGGGGAGATACAGAGAGAGAGAAACATTGATGTGAAAGGGGCACATTAATTGTTTGCCTCCAGCACATGCCCTAACCAGTGCCAGGGATTGTGCCTGCAACCAAGGCACATGCCCTTGACTGGAATTGAACGTGTGACCCTTTGGTCTCCAGACAAATGCTCTAACCATTGAGAAAACTGGCTAGTGCTAGATAGATTTTTTTTTAATCGACCCATCCAACCAGCCTTCCAAAGATGCTAGAATCCATGGTAGACATAGATTAGACTTGTTAAAACTCCAACAAAATTTTACTCTGAAGAGAGTCTATAAATAGTAGGGTGTTTATAGAATATAGTCTGATAACAGTAGAGCAGTTAAGAGTATAAATTCTGAAAATAGACAGTATTCAATTTATGGCTCCCCTACTTGTAGCTATGTGACCTTTGGCAATTTATTAAACCGCTTTGAGTCTCTGTAGGCCTCGAGGACAGTTGTACTTATCAGATGAGGTAATTCATATAAGGCACTTAGCACAATACTTGTGATCTAACTAGAGTTAAAAAACTATTGAATGAATAAGTCAGACATCTGGGATCAAAGTCATTGAAAAAATAAACTTTTCTAGGTGTTGTTCAATTCAGAGACTCATGGAACATGAAACAAGGAACACAAAAATTTGCTTAGCAGGTTTATTCTTACCCAATTACTCCTTTATTCATTAAACATATGTGTTCTGGATCTATTATATGCTAAACACTGAGTTAGGTAGTGGGCACACCACCATAAATAAATTATTTGTGGAGTTTAAAATCTAATGAGGGATAAAGACAATTTAGTGTGACAAGTTTCATGATAAGGGAGAGAAGATATTACCAGATTTTATTGAATCTCTGATGCCATCATTTGTAAGACCTATTATTTTTACATATCTCCAAGAAAAAAATGTTGGAAATTTTAATTTTAATTGATTCTAAGACATCAATTTTAATGAATTGATCAATAATTTTCATTGACTATAAGGCACAGCATTTTCAGAAATGTTAAAATGCAAAATAAATGTATCTTAGAAAAATAAATTAAATAGGTAGTCAAGAAAGAAGAGTTTGAATCCTTATCAGAGAGTCACCTTGGACCATAAAAGGAGAGAACAGATTAAGATTAGACTTGAAGATTAAAACATAATATGTAGTCAGTCACTGTGGTGGACATTTGTCATTGCTTAGGTACCTAGGATCTAAAGCTCTGTCTTGTTTGAGGAGAGGCCCCCTTTGTGAGAGTTGGCCTTGCCTCCCATTATGAAAACTGAAGGAAAGCAGATATATTCCCACTTGGCAGCTGGTATATAATCACATGACCCAGTCTTGGCCAATTCTTTGTTCTTCTCAGTGACTTTAACCTTAGAACTAGTAACACAAAGAAGGAAGAGCAGTTTGTGATTTATTCATAATAAAGGCAGCCAGCAATTGAGTGAGTGTTGCCTATGGCATTGGTATAGGTGTTCTGAAAAGGCAATATTGTCTGAGAGTGGGGGAGATAAAGATGCCATTGACAGCTTTCTAACCATACTTCTGCTGGATCATGAGCTAGTGGAAATCTCTGCTCTACCACACAGGGTTCTGGGTATCCTATATAATAGAAGAGTAATATGCAAATTGACCATGCCTCTGCTACACCCATAAGCCATGCCTACCAGCCAATTAGGAACGAGTATGCAAATTAACTCAACCAAGATGGCTGCGGCCACGGAGAGAGCAGGAGGCTTGGGTTTCCTTGGCAATGGAGGAAGCCAAACTTTCTGCCTGCCCTGGCCTGCCTTGGACTCCACGCAAGGCTACAAGCTTTCAATTATAGAAGATAAATAAATCCCAACAAAAATGGCGACAGCCACGGAGCTGGAGAAAGCAGGAGGCTTGAGTTGCCCCCGGCGATGGAGGAAGCCAAGCTTGCACAGCCTGGGCCTGCCTTGGTCTCCACTCAAGGCCACAAGGTTTTAATTATAGAAGATAAATAAATCCCAGATACCAGGGCCTCCACTTGAATTGCCAGGGGGCATGGCCAGCCTGCAAACCACCACAGGCCCCTCGTCCAGGCCACCCCACACTCCAAGGGAACCCCCACCCTGATCCGGGACACCCTTCAGGGCAAACCAGCTGGCCACCACCCCTGCACCAGGCCTCTATCCTATCTAATCCTATCTAATAAATGAATAATATGCAAATTGACAGTCACTCCAACACACAACATGGCTGCCCCCATGTGGTCAAGGATGACTGCCCCCATGTGGACACAGATGGCTACCACAAGATGGCCAGCAGGGGAGGGCAGTTGGGAGGGACCAGGCCTGCAAGGGAGGGCAGTTGTGGGTGATCAAGCCTGCAGGGGAGAGCAGTTAGTGGTGACCAGGTCGCAGAGGAGGAAAGTTGTGGGTGACCGGGCCTGCAGGGAAGGGCAGTTAGGGGTGGCCAGGCCTGCAGGGGAGAGCAGTTGGGGGGACCCAGGCCTGCAGGGGAGAGCAGTTGGGGGGCACAAGACCTGCAGGGGAGGGCAGTTAGGGGAAAACAGGCTGGCAGGGGAGCAGTTAGGCATCAATCAGGCTGGCAGGGGAGTGGTTAGGGGGTGATCAGGCTGACAAACAGAAGCAGTTAGGGGCAATCAGGAAGGCAGGCAGGTGAGCAGTTGGGAGCCAGCAGACCTGGATTGTGAGAGGGATGTCCGATTGCCCGTTTAGGCCCAATCCTACCGGGATCTGGCCTAAACGGGCAGTTGGACATCCCTTGAGGGGTCCCAGATTGGAGAGGGTGCAGGCTGGCCTGAGGGACACACCCCCTGTGCATGAATTTTGTGCACCGGGCCTCTATTTTTGTATTATAAATGTTTTTGATCTTCCATTCTTTGAAGTAGTTAAGTAATTTGAAAAACAGTTTGGTCTTTTGGGGTTTTGCCTTTTTAGTATTTTTTAGCCTTGATCAGAGTCTAAAACTAATCATTACTTACCATTGAGACACGACCTTCCAGGTATTTCACCCAATGCTCCATGAATTATGACACTGACTGGTAGGAATAGGCACTCTGTCGTTTCCAAGGGCTTTTTCTCAGCCATGGGTAGTTTTTTTTTTTTTTTTTTTTTTTTAAATATGTGTGCACTTATCTGTATTCAGCTGAATTCTTATGGGGATCCTCTGCAGATACTCAAAATTTTCTCTGTGTAGCATTTTCCTCTCCAAATTCTGAACTGCAAATTCTAGTCACTTTGCTCTCCCTGAACTTTCAGTTTTATTTCCTCAACCCAGGGAGTCCGCTGGGTTCTGCCTAAATTTCCTTCCTTATGCTGTGGTCTCAGTCTCTTCAAGGCAGTTGACTGGGGCAACACAAAGGGGCACCTTGTTGTTTCCTGTCCCTTAGATTGTTTCCTTCATTTCCTGGTGTCTTTAAAGACGTGCTCAATATATCTTGTTTAGTTTTTAGGAAGAACAGTACTAAGTTCCTGGCCATTCATCTTAGCCAGAAGTAGAAGTTTCCATTAATTTTGTTTTAACTTGACACATATAGGTTTGGATTCTTTCCCAATCTCTTGATGTAGGACCATGAATCTTTCTTTCAGTTTGATTCTGTATATGGGAGTTTCCTGTTGTAAATTAAATTCATCTTGCATTGCCTATATTTTCCAGCTCAGTTTCTTTGAAGTAGAAATGAGAGGTGAAAAATACTTAGAAATCAATCTGAGTACATTAATCTTCTGGAGTCAGAGATTACTCTTCATCCACCACTCTAGTTTCACTCATGCCAGATTCAATAGTCATCTTCTTTTCAACTCATGTCTGTTCTACAGCATTCAACTAAGAAGTCATAGAAACAGCAATTCACTTTTTATGCACCTTTTCTTGACTTTTTAAATATTTAATTTCATGATGTAATTGCAATAGTAGCTACATAAAAAAGGCTGAGAAATAAGAATAACCTGGTCTTGATAAAAATGTAATTAGTGGTGAGAGCAGAAGAGTTTATACATTCCAGAGAGTGGCATAGTAGATGTGAACATTGAAGGTCTGCTTAACTCTGAGAGTGTTGATTAAGTGAAGATCCGTTAAGAAAGAATCCATACTGACTCTTGCACTTTGCCTTGATGCTAAGTAGAGAGCAAGATGAGTGAGTGGTTGGGATCTTAATGGGTGATTTTGAGAGATGAATTATAAGGTAAAATTAATAGGATTTGGGGACGGTGCCTGGTACATCATGGGCATTCAATAGCTATTTGGAAAATGAATAAATTATTATATTTCATAGTGCATGTGTGTGTGTGTATGTGTGTGTGTGTGTGTGTGTGTGTGTACATGTGTGTTTATTCCTCAGTTACATGTAAATTCTTGGGTTTTGGTAAGCAGCTTCTGTGTATTTTTTGATACTTTCCAGAATCAATAAGCACAATGTCCAGGACTATATAAATGTGGTCCATTTGTTAACTTGCCCACCTGCACAGCAGGAACAGCTGGTTCTGAGGTCTGACCTCTGCTATAATGAAAGACATAGAGACTGAACAGGACATTTCTACCTCTCAATATGCCTTCTTCAGGGATGACTTCTGGAAGCTGCCAGGGCTAATCAGCTCCCTCGGCTCTTGCCTGCTATAAAAACATAATATGGGCAGGTGATTGAAGCTGAGAAATGATGCCTCTAGCTCTGGTTAGTTGTTGTTAGTTTTTCCTCTCTGGAAGGAACATGCCCAGTAGTTGCTGTGTCAAGCAGAGGTTCAGGATATTTAAAAACAAATAAGGAAATTGAGGACCTACCGACTGCATCGTTATGGGGTATTTGAATAAGAGTCATTCATCAGAACGGGTTTTCTGATCATGTAGCAAAGGACTGTGCTAATGCAGTTTTGGAGACGGGGACAGTGAAGGGGAAGTGAGCAGTTTTTCTTTGCTTCAGGTCCGCTAATCTGGGCAGTTGAGGGGTTCTGTCTCCTTCAAGCTTAATCTTCATTCATATTTACTGCTCTTCTCAGGGGACCCAATGCTTTAGTTAAATCAATTGGCCCTGGAATGGGTCTTTCCTCCTATCTTGCCCTGCCCAATTTGGGGAGACGTTCATTCTCTTAGTGTCTGGGGCAAATTTAGTGGCCCACCCCATTCCATTTCAGGGAGCCCATGGAAGCTGCAAAGATGGGAAAGGCGAGACTGCATTTTAAAAATGCCCTTGAGCTTCCGTGGTTTGTGTGTGAAATATACAACCATGCAAATGTTTTTTTTCCTCCCTAACTAGCGCGCAAGTAATGTTGGCAGTTTCAGATAATAGAGGCTGAAAATGGACCCCCATGTAATTTATTCAATGTCTACAAGTTGCCCACGGGGTTTCTAATGTGAAAGGTAGTTTTGCCTTAAGTAATTGACTCAGATGAAAGAAACGAGGGCACCCCTGGGCAAGCAACTATCCAGAGTCACTTCTGAAATTGTTACCTGGTTACTGTTATGAAGTCAAGCTCAGAACAATGACCTCTCAGACCTTATTGCATTCACAGACGCATTTTTTTTTTAACCTGAGAGGATAAGATGAGGGCAAGTTAAGGAGGTTTGGTGCGAATTAAGTCCTCTTCATGCTTTTTTATTTTCAAAATATCGAAGGGGCAATTTCCAGCCTGGTGTATGGGCACTTAACCACATGCCTCCCATCCCCATTATTAGAGTCATGCAGCTTGATCCCTGCACTTCTATTTAGCCTTTGATTTAATAAGTTCTTCTGTCATGAAGCTATTAATAGTTGTTTTCTAAGAAAAACAATCAATACTATGGACACACCCTCTTGCATTTTTCTGTATTTGCCATGATCTGCCCATCAAGAAAGCCTTTTCTTTTGACACCAAATGCTGTGTGAGAGACTGAATATATGCAATGGCGTGACCAGACCACCCTATATAATAAAAGGCTAGTATGCAAATCGACCGAACGGTGGAACGACTGGTCGCTGTGATGTGCACTGACCACCAGGGGGCAGACTCTCAATGCAGGAGCTGCCCCCTGGTGGTCAGTGTGCTCCCATAGGGGGAGTGCCTCTCAGCCAGAACTCCTGAGCCGGGCTCACGACTGGCGAGCACAGGGGTGGTGGTGGGAGCCTCTTCTGCCCCCACAGCAGTGCTAAGGATGTCCAACCTGTGAGAGGGCACAGGCCAGGCTGCGGGGACCCCCGAGTGCATGATTCTTGTGCACTGGGCCTCTCGTATATATACAAATAAGACTCTAACAAACGACCTGCAGCAGCCTTCCCAGGAAACCAACCTCCTGTCTTTAATCAACACCTCTGGAAGCCAGCCTGCCATCAGTCAAACTTGTAGGAAGTCAGACCACTATCTCTAGCAACAATCCAGGAAGCCAAACAATAACCCCAAGATGGTCAGGACTTGATAAATAACTGACAGCTTCCCTAATTTTTGTCCTCACTTCCAGCTTGGGACCAATCAGAGAAAGCCAAGCGTGCACCACTAACCAGTGGCATAGTTAGCCACCCCAACTTCCCCAGGCCAGCAGCCTCCAATCAGGGCACATGGGGAGCCATCCCTCTTTCCACTAGGAAGCTCTTCCTCTCCTCTGCCTGCCTTGAGACTTTGACACATGCATGTAGTGACCAGACCATTCTATATAATAAAAGGCTAATATGCCTCCCTGCTACAGAAAGCTCTGAATAAGCAGCCTTTGCCCATTCTCATTTGGTTGATCTTTGCTTATTTTCACATGTGTCCACATGTCTCAGTATTTGGGAGGGTTTTACATTAATTATATGTGACTGTGACTTTACTGGGGTTTTCTTTTTCTCCCAGTCATCCTCCTATCTCCAAAAAGAATAGAACAGATGGAAAGGAGGTAACACACAAGCCCCGCCATAGAAATGACCTGCTTCAGGGGCAGAGTGGTTTGTAGGCCATGCCTTCCTGCTCCCTGCTAAGTCCAGAAGAGCAGCATTTCCAGCCAGACCTGGGAGTTCCTTTAAGGCGGGCCCTTCAGACATGACTGGTGTGTCAGGCTCATTTTAATCTAAAAGTTAAGGGAAGGGCAGGTGGGTTTATCTCTATTGGAAACATTTGTTTCTTTGTTCTTCCTTTCATTCGGGCATTCAATACACATTTACCATGTGCTGAATATAGGGTTTTAATTAATTACTTTTTATTTTGAAATCTTTATTGTTGAAACAATTACATAGTTCCCCCTTTTTCCTTCATTAACCTCCTCCAGCCCGCTCTCAGGTCTCCCACCTGCACCCCCGGACCTCACCACCCCATTGTCTGTGTCCATGGGTCATGCATATATGCATACAAGTTCATTGGTTGATCTCTTCCCACCCATTCTCCCCTGCCTTCCCTCTGAGGTTCAACAGTCTGTTCATGCTTCTATGTTTCATCGGTTCATTTGATTCATTAGATTCCACATTAATTAATTACTTTTTATTTTGAAAGTTATATTTGAGCACATCCCTTTGACTCTGGAGAAACTGAAGTTCCCTCGCGCATCTCCTTGGAGGTAGCTGCAGAGTTCAGTCACATGGGTTAAACTCATTCTTTAATATCTCACACCAGGAGGTTTTCTTTTTACCCTGATTTTTCACACTTTTCATCAATTTTCTGATGCTAAGTTTTTCTGCTGTTGTTTCCTGGCTTGTTTTAAAAATTATCTGTGTAATTCATAAGTACTCTTGGGATGCATTCATTGTTTAATGCTTAGACCTTAAACCCAAGCACTCAAATATGCATTCACTTACTTATTTGACTAGTGTTTATTAAGGCTCTACAGAGTCATGGTTAGCAAGAAGCTAAAGACCCTTAAGCTGTGGGGCTTCTCATTGCCTATCTCCTTCCAAGTCCCTGGGAGAGGTCCTGGCAACATGGTCACATGCTCACATGATTTTGTAAAATTTATAGAAGTAACATATTATAATCACTTCTAGAGGCCAGTGCATGAATTCATGCACAGGTGGGGTCCCTGGGGTGGCCTGCGGGGATTGGCCGAAACCTACAGTTCAACACCGCCTGCAGCTCCTACCTGCTGTTCCCGCTCATCCCGTCCCCACTGTGCCTGCCCCAGGCTCACACCCAATCAGTCCAATCGGGAGAGGTTTGTGGCACCACAGCAGCACTTGCCAGCCATGAGCCCTGCATCCGGCACCCTCCCAAGGGGATTGGCCTGCGGGATTGCCGAAACCAACTCTCTGATGAGGGAGCCCACCGGTGCACAATCAGAGTGGAAAGGGACAGCGGGAGGACTCCAGGGCCTGTCCAGCCTGTATCGCTCAGTCCTGATCGGCCAGACCCCAGCAGCAAGCTAACCTACCGGTCAGAGCATCTGCCCCCCTGGTGGTCAGTGCAAGCCATAGTGAGCGGTTAAGCAGTTTTAGCATATCATTAGCATATTACCCTTCGATTGGTTGAACATTGGATGACCAGACACTTAGCATATTAGGCTTTTATTATATAGGACTAGAGGCCCCTTGCAGGAAGATTCCTGCAAGAATAGGGTTTCCTGCGGACTGAGTGAAGCAGAGAAGGGAGCAAAGCCGGCTGAGGCCCCTGGCCCAGCTGACAGGCCAGGACACTTCCAGAGGCTGGGAAGCAGCGAGGCTGGATCCACCACTGGAGTGGGCGGATCCTGCCTCCCCGCTTGGTCCCCGCGACCCCTGGCCAGGCTGACAGGCCCAAACACTCCAGCAGTAGCAAGGCTGGATCTGCCGTGGGAGTGGGTGGATCCTGCCTCACCACTCAGCTCCCAAGGCCCCTGGCCGGGCCTACAGGCCCAAACACTCCAGTGGTAGGACTGAGGGGACTGGGCGCCGCCATCTTGTGGCTATGGGCGCAGCCATCTTTGTGACAGAGTGACGGTTAATTTGCATATTCCTCTTTTATTAGATAGGATTGGTTAAGATGACTGTTGCTTTCTATTCTGCCCCCCTCTTCTGCCACACTACTTCCTCTTGTGTTGGGTGAGGTTGGGAGAATGCAGGGAGAATTTTGAGACCTGCTTAAGGGGAATTGAGTTGGGGGACACACTTCGTTTGAGTGTAGTGGGATATGTTTCTTTGTGTATAAGTTATTGTTATCACAACATGTTTCGCAATGGGTTAAGTGGCAAAGCTTGAGGTTCAACACAATTGAGACTGGACCCTATGGCCATGTATATGCTTGTCTATAAAATGGACTTGCACAATCCTATCCACACAGCTCTTATTAATATCTTGCTCATTTGACTTGAAATATTAACATAGATGTAGATAACATGAAGTCCATACTACTCATTCCCGTGAGGACGTCAATGACAAATTGATTAAGAGTATATAAAGTTAGTCACTATACAAGAACTTGATAGTTTAACAAATTTGACAAAAATCCTACACACTTACATGACATGAACAAAAATGAGTTTCAAAGTTGAAAGAAATTTTTCTAAACTAAATTCAATCAACAATGGTAGACAGAAAATTGATAGTTTTGTGTTCTTTACACAGAAAGTGATACTACAAAGGACTATTATATGAAGAGGTGATCAAAATTTATGTAGACAAAAATGTAGAAAAATATATTAAAGAGGCTTGCCAGGGAGTCCATTAATAGAGATATTTTTGTGGATGTGGTGATGCATGTGGCATTTATCAAGTTTTTATTATTTTAATGTATTTTGATATCTTCTCTCATTCTAATTAAACTTTTATTTTGAAATCATTGTAGAGTCACATGCAGTTTTAGGAAATACAGCAGAGAGATTCTACATTTCCTTTATCCTGTTTCCTCTATGGTAATATTCTGAAAAACTATAGTACAATATAAAGACCAGAATGTTGATATTGATGTGGTCCATATTAATTTTTATATTCACAGTTTTGTGCCTTTTTTCTAAAGAGCTCCCCTCCCCCCAAGTATGATAAGCTTCAGATCCTATAAAACCTGGATCTGCCCCCACATTTACCATGTGCTGAACATTCTTGGTGCTGGGGATGGAGCAATGAACGAGGAGATACAGTCCCTGGCCTTAGGGAGCTTATATTCTAGTGAGGAAGACAGAAAATAAAACATACACCCGGCTGGCGTGGCTCAGTAGTTGAGCATGGACATGAGCATGAGCCAGCAGGTCACAGTTCGATTCCGGTCAGGCCACATACTGGGTTGCTGGCTGGATATCCAGTGTGGAGCAGGGCATGTAGGAGGCAGCCAATCAATTATTCTCTCTCATCATTGACATTTCTCTCCCTTAAACAAACAAATAAAAACATACAGTATGTGAGATGGTGATGAGGGCTATGGAGAAAAATAAAGCAGGGTAAGGGGATCGGGAATTGGTAGACAGACTGGAGATGCTATCTTGAGATGGGTGGCTGAGGAAGAAAGGACTCAGAGTAGAGGACATTTGGACAGAGACATAAGGGAAGTGAAAGAGCAAGCCAAGAGGATGTTGCTGGGAGAAGGAAGGGCAAAGTCCCTGAGGAGGGAGCATATCTGAGGGTGTTTGAGGAATAGCAGGGAGGATGAGTGAGCAAGGTGGGGAGCAGTGAGACTGGGGAGATGGTGGGGATGCAGATGGAGCAGGACCTAATGAGCCACAGGAGGAAACGGACTTTTACTCTAAGTTGTGAAGGTATTGAAGGGTTTTGAGCAGATGAATGACAAGGTATGACTTACATTTAAATGAACCACTCTGGCTGAGCATTTCTAAAGTATGGGGCAAAGAAAGAAGCAGGAAGTAGGACCAGCTAAATAATTTGTAGGGCCCATGTAAAATGAAAGTGCAAATTATTTATTTAAAAATCAGGAGAAAAGCTTTTTCTTTCTTCTGGGGTCTTCCTCTAGGGCTGTCCCTGTATTTGCTGTGTCGTGTTCCATTGGACCCATGGATACTCTGGGGAGGGTACAGACACTCACAGTTGTCTGGCTTCCCAATGGGGGTGAAGGGTGGCAGTGTGGCTGGGGGCATTGGTGAAGACAGTGGGTAGCCAGGAACCTGTCCCATAAGGCAGCAAGAGAAGGGACCACCCATGAGGCTCCAAACCCCAGGTACATGTTGGTTTGCCCCATTGGACTTCACTTAGGAAACACAAATTTAAGATAAACATAGTAAGCATTTCAAGGCCACTCCACAGAGTAGTAACCTCCAGGCATGGAACCCCCCCCCCCCCCCTGCCCACACCCCACCTGCCATATAACTGCACTGGTCACACACTGGTGAAGGTGGCCCTGCTAGGAAGAGCAGGCAGGAGGCAGTTGCAGTAATCTGGGAAGAGAAGGTGGTGACTGGACCAGAGTGATAACAGGGGGTGTGGGAAGAAGGGGAGAGGCTGGGATATACTTTGAAGGTAGAATCAATCAATCAAGTTGAATCTGCATCCAAAGCTTTTGGCTTGAGCATCTGGAAGGGAGAAGTACCATTTTCAGAGAGGGGGGAAGACAGGCAACCTGACTTTGAGAAGGAAGGTCATTAGTTTGGTTTTGAGTGTTTTGAGTTTGATATCCTTTTGGACATGAAGTGGACAGTTGCAAATACGAGGCTAGCAAGTAGAGGAGGGGCCTAGAGATATAAATTATGAGTCATTTGTATAAAGATGATATTTAAAGCATGAGACTGATCATGATCTCCTGGGAAGTGAATGTGGTTAAAAAAGAGAAATCTGAGCCATGGGGCCCTTTAGGGTTTAGAGATACTAAAACAAAAATGATCCAAATAGGGTGGAATTAATTGACATTACAAATTCAAGCATGGCACAGTCACACACGCCTCTGAAGTGGACGACTTACTGGAAATTAGGTGAAGTACAGCTTTCACTCAGTCCTTATAAGTGCAGGGGCATCTGTCACATTCATGGATGTCCTTTATCATTGGAAAAGCCCTGCTTTGGGGTGGAAACTGTCAAGCTCAGAAACCAGAGCTCCAGTTCTTAGCCTGCTTTGCTGCTGGGACATAAGCCTACGACCAGGAGCTGCCACTCAGACGTGCCTGCTTGATACTCTGGGCAGGGAGCCATGTCGGGAAGAGGCCCTGCAGAGAGATCTTTGTGTTCTGCACTCATCCTCTGCAAAGAGGTAGCTGCAGTGTAGCAGTGCTGGCTTTCTAGTGGCTGCAAGACCCATCTCCTGATGCAGGTGAAGTCCTGGTGAACCAGGCTGTGGGTTCGAGGACATGAAAGGGGCAGCATCAGTGGTGGTGATGTCTCATCGGACCAGTTTTTTGTATGGCTTTGGGCACTTCCCAGGATGCTTACCGATAACCTTTAGTTCAGCTCTCCAGCTCTCCCAACACAGCTGGGAACACTCAATATTTCTTTAATAAGCTCTTTTATTGCAGGATTATCTTTGTTGCTTGCTACTAAGAACACTGACTGAGATAATGTCTCTAAACTGGAATTCTAATGACATAAATCACTTAATATTTGTAAAGCACATTGTACCTGCCAAATAAGCACTATATGAGTGTTTTGCCTTTTCATCAATAAATCTCACTTTGGATCTCAAACTCCATCCTAAGACTCTTAGATCATGCTTACATTACAAAAGCTTTACCGTCTCTAAGAGATGTTTTGGTTTAACACAAGGACAGTATTAACATCACTAGAAAAATGTTTCTATCCTACAGAAAATGTAACTAAAGTCGGGTCTGTGCCCAAGGCTACACCATTAAAGAGTTCTAATGGGAAGATGTGTTATTAATAAGTAATTTAATTTTAAGTACTGCTTACTTTGTCCAAACTACACTATCTTGAGAGCCGATTATCCTGTCATTTGAAAAAAATGAAGTGTCAAATTCAGTACTAATCATATTAAGTCGAAGACACAAGTCAGAGAAGTCAGTGGGCAGCTATAGAAAAGGAAGGCAGCAAAAAGCTCCTGAAGAATAAATCATTTTCAGCCCATAGAGGAGACTTCCATGGATGTTGAGTTGAAGCAAGTTGCAGCAGAGAGAGCTCCGCAGATGAAGTTACATCCTGCCCCTGGCACTTGCTGTGTGATTTGGTGAAGACACTTAACTTTTTGAGATGATCAGAGCAGATGACATATTTAAGCTCCTTTTGTGACGATGTAGTTTCTCACTAGATGTTTGTTACCTTTTTCTCACTCTCATCCCATCAGCTGTAATGCCAGGAATGACCAGCAGACCCTGAGTGATGCATGAATGGATTACTCTGACACGTTTCTGTGAAAGAGAGGGCTAAGGGACTGCTTGGCTATAGGCACCAAATGGCCCTGTTTGCCTGCCTCCTTAGGCTTTTATTGTAACAACAGCTTGAACTAAAATGAATCTCTAGATACAATCAGCAGGGTTAAGTATCCTTGAGAAAGCACATGCTTCTACAAGGTCGTGTCTAAAGACGAAACATAGAGATTCCAGTAAAACACCTGGGGGCTCGGACCTGTTTGGAAAAGTCAAGGCAGGGGGCCTCTAGGGCCCACTTAGAGGCCCCCGACCTTTCGAAGAATCCTCCTTACAGACTTTCCAACCATATCCCGTACTTCCCCACACTGTAAGACCAAGATAATCATCATAATACATGCATTTCAAGGACACACCACTGTTATTAGAGTAATGCAACAATGTTTAAGCAATCTTATAAACTAGAAGGTATTTATTTTTCCCCCTTTATTTTACTTTATTATTTTTCCCCATCACCACTTGTCTCCCATATAGCCTCTTCCATCTCCCCTTTTCTCCCCACCCCCACAGTCACCATACTGTTGTCCATGTCCATGAGTTCTTTTTTTCCCCTTCCTTCCTTCCTTCCTTCCTTCCTTCCTTCCTTCCTTCCTTCCTTCCTTCCTTCCTTTCCTCAATCCCTTCACAAACTTCCAGTTGAAGTCTGAAAGTTGAATGCTCCATGTTTGTTAAATTTCATTGAATTAATTATAAGTGAATAGCCAAGTATGATGAAGTAGAATACTGTGTGTAGCCTAACAGAAGGTATGGCAAACTGAGTGAGAGAACTATTGCTGCCTTAAATTCCAGAACATCATATTTAACAGCTCCTTGAATAATGGAAAATATGAATTCTCCAAGAGTAGCTCTTC
This sequence comes from Plecotus auritus, assembly GCF_963455305.1. NCBI lineage: Eukaryota > Metazoa > Chordata > Mammalia > Chiroptera > Vespertilionidae > Plecotus > Plecotus auritus. The sequence continues at coordinate 44,114,373 of NC_137772.1, forward strand.
CTCTTCAACTTTTTTGGAACCCTGAAATAGAATCAAATTGTCTGTAAACACAGCTTAGATGTAGCATCATTTTTAGCTGTAACACTCTGAAAGTCTCTGGGAGATGTTCAGTAAAGTGACATAGCAGTTCCTTACTGGTCAAGACATGTACTTACCAAAAAATGGCTGGGTGTGAGGGTGATTGATGGGAAAGAACTTGATGATAGCTGAATTGGTGAATTTTGGGGAAAATGACCTTGAGGAAATTATCCTGAATGTATCATAAGTATAAAGAGGTGAAAGATTTAGGTGAGAGGTAAAGAGATGAGAAAGATCAAGATATGTCTATGTAGTAGTTCTGGAGAAAAGAAAAGAAAGAATGAAGTAAAGGCTGTAATAAAAGGAATATTGATGATAATTTTCTAGAGTTAATTAAAAGTATGATTTCTTAAATTTAGGCAGTAAAAATCCTAGTAAGCATGATGAAGTAAAGTATGTTAATACTTGGGGAATGTCGCCCTAGCCAGTTTGGCTCAGTGAGTAGCACGTCGGCCTGTGGACTGAAGGGTCCAGGGTTTGATTCTGGTCAAGGGCACATGCCCGGGTTGTGGGGTTGGTCCCCAATAAGGGGCATGCAGGAGGCAGCCAATCAATGATTCTCTCTCATCATTGATGTGCTTTTTTTTCTCTCTTTCCCTTCATCTCTGAAACAAAACAACAAAAAACTTGTCAATACCCTGGGAAAGAAATAATAAAATTAATCAGAGAAAAATCAGGATATTGTCAAAGTAGTAATATACAGCAGACTTCTCAACAGCAAAAAATGGAAGCCATGAAGACAGTGATATAAATCACAGTAAGCCTTTACCCCCAGCTAATAGGAATCATGGCTCTAACATGAACCATGGTAAAATAAAGACAATCTTGACCATCAAAAACTGGAATAGTGACCTATTAACAGCTCTTCCTCAGTGGTATTTTAAATAATGTACTTCTGGAAAAAGAGCTGGCAAGCAAGAATGAATAATGACACAATGAGATACCACTTCATATCCACTAAATGACCATAAACAAGTCAGATAATAACAAGTGTTGGTGAGGATGTGGGGAAATTAGAACCCTCACACTCTGCTAGTGGAGTTGTATAATGGTGTAACCTTGTTAAAAAACAGTCTGGTAGCTCCTCAAAAGGTTAAATATTAAGTCACTATATGACCCAGCAATTCACTACTAGGTTTATACCAAAGAAAACTGAAAAAATATGTCCAACAGAAACTTGTACATGAATGTTAAGAGCAGCATTATTTATAATAGCCAAAATATAGAAGCAACCCAAATACCCACTGACTGATGAATAGATAAATAAAATGTGGTTTATCTATACAATGAATATTATTTGAGAGTAAAAAGGAGTAAAGAATTGATACAAACTATAATATAGATGAACCTTGAAAATGTTATGAAAGTGAAGGAAGCCAGTCACTAAAGCCTACATATTATACTAGAAGCCCAGTGCATGAATTCGTGCACAGGTGGGGTCTGGCTGGCCAGATCAGGGCTGGGCTGGCTGGGGGAAGGGGCCATGGGCGATTGGCCAGTGGGCCCCACCCCAGATTTGGGTTGGTGGGTGGGCTGATTGAGGGTGGAGCCAGCCATGGGAAGGGGCTGTAGGTGGTGGGCCGATTGGCCCTGCTCCTGATTGGGGTGGGGGAGCTGATCTGAGGTGGGGCCAGGCAGGGGGAGGGGCTGCAGGAGTTTGGCAGGCCAGCCCCGCCCCCTATTGGGGTGTGAGGGTGATCAGGGGCAGGGCCAGCCAGGTGGAGGGGCTACGGGCCTATCATGGTGGGGTGGGCTGATTGGGGGTGGGGCTGGCAGTGGGGAAGGGAGGCATTTGGCCAGCCAGCCCCACCCTTGATCGGGCCAGTTTGCTGGTCACAGTGGGCATCATAGTGACCAGTCGTTACGGTTGTTATGGCGTTATGATCACTGGCTTTTTATATATATAGATGATTTGATTTATATGAAATATTGAGAACAGGCAAATTTAAAGAAAGAAAGTAGATTAGTAGTTGCTTAGGGCTAAGGGGTGGGGGAGGATGGTTGTTAATGTTCACAGGAATTTTTGGAAGGATATGGAAGTGTTCTAAAATTGATCATAGTGATGATTGTAAATATACTAAAAACCAATGAATTGCATACTTTAAATAACTGAGTTTCATAACATTTGAATTATCCTATCTAATAAAAAAGTAATATGCAAATTGACCATCACTCCAACACACAAGATGGCTGCCCCCATGTGGTCAAAGATGGCTGCCCCCATGTGGACACAAGATGGCTGTGACAAGATGGCCAGCAGGGGAGGGCAGTTGGGAGGGACCAGGTCTGCAAGGGAGGGCAGTTGGAGGCGATCAAACCTGCAGGGAAGGGCAGTTGGAGGAGACCCAGGCCTGCAGGGGAGAGCAGTTGGGGGGGACCAGGCCTGCAGGGGAGGGCAGTTAGGGGTGACCAGGCCTGCAGGGGTGGGCAGTTAGGGGCAATCAGGCTGGCAGGGGAGCAGTTAGGCATCAATCAGGCTGTCAGGGGAGTGATTAGGGGATGATCAGGCTGGCAGGCAGAAGCGGTTAGGGGCAATCAGGAAGGCAGGTAGGTGAGCAGTTGGGAGCCAGCAGTCCTGGATTGTAAGAGGGATGTCCTACCTGGATCAGGCCTAAACGGGCAGTTGGACATCCCTTGAGGGGTCCCAGATTGGAGAGGGTGCAGGCTGGGCTGAGGGACACACCCCCCTCCAGTGCACGAATTTCGTGCACTGGGCCTCTAGTATCTCAATAAAAAGAAAAAAAAAAGAAAAGAATGATGATCAAAGAAATTGCTAAATATATAGATAAGTAAATCTACTTGCTGAAAACTGAAACTAAAAACTAACAATAACATTTAAAACAGAAGAATAAGGTAGAAGTCATTATTAACTTCAGACTCTATTAATTTAAGTATCCATATATGAATTTAAACTAATAAAATAATAGAGAATAAGTAATGCAATCAATACAAAAGAAAATTAAATGGATAAATTAGTGAGCTAAGGTTCAAACTTAAAAATTATAAAATAACAAACCCAAAGAAAGTAGACAGAAGGAAATAGCAAAGATAAGAGCAGAAAACAAATATACAAAAAGGTGGTCATCAAAAGAGAATTCTGCTTATCAAAGAGATAATTATAACACAAAAAACTTTGCCAATAATGATAGAACTTAAAACTAATATTATACATGAAAAAGAGGACATAGCTACAGATAGACAGAAAGAAAATAGTAATAGTGGCCTGGTGCACAGATTCATGCACATTGAAAGGAAATTAATTAGAAGAAAGATCCATGTGGTAATTACGTTGCTGCAAAATATTACATGTCAAAATCCTATATAATAACGAGGTAATATGCAAATTGACCCTCATGCCCTCGCACAAGATGGCTGCCCCCATGTGGTCAAAGATGGACTCCACAAGATGGCCGGCAGGGGAGGGTAGTTCTGTGTGATCAGGCCAGCAGGGGAGGGCAGTTAGGGGCAACCAGGCCTGCAGGGGAGGGCAGTTCGGGGGGACCAGGCCTGCAGGGGAGGGTAGTTGTGGGCAATCAGGCCAGCAGGGGAGGGAAGTTGGAGGTGACCAGGCCAGCAGGGGAGGGCAGTTGCGGGGGGGAACCAGGCCTGCATGGGAGGGCAGTTGGGGGCAACCGGGCTGGCAGGGGAGCAGTTAGGGGGTGATCAAGCTGGCAGGTAGGAGAACGGTTGGGAGCCAGCAGTCCCAGATTGTGAGAGGGTGCAGGCTGGGCTGAATTTCGTGCTCTGGGCCTCTAGTAGTATCTATAATATAGTATTATAAAATTAAAGCACTTGTGCGATTGGTGCCAGCGAGAGCTTTATATGTATCATGCATGCGCAAGTCAACATTTATTTTTAAATTGCCAGTGCGCGTCATATGTACTGGCTGGTTGGTCAGTTGGTCAGTCAGACTAACATAGGGTCAGCCACTTAGCCTTTTATATATATAGATTATAAATACCTTTATGCTAAGAAGGTATGATGACCATTTACCAGAAATATGCACTAATTATCTTACATAGAAAGAGCAGGAGCTTTCCCATTGCAGTCAGGACCAAGACATGGATGCTAGCTCTCACCACTCTGAATTGCACTGTAATGGAGGGAAGTCACACCCAGTGTAATTAGACAATCTCTCTATATAAAAGGCTAATATGCAACGTGTCCCCACGGGAGTTCGACTGGGAGACCTGGAGTTCTATTGCTTGCTATGATGTGCGCTGACCACCAGGGGGCGGCGTGGAATGAAGGAAGGCCCTGGCTGCAGATGGCAGCCGGGGAAGGGAGGCCCTGGCTGGCAGCCGGAAGGCCCCAATCAGCCCTGATCACTGGCCAGGCTTAGGGACGCTACCAGTGCATGAATTTTGTGCTCCGAGCCTCTAATAAAAGAAATAAATATGTAAACATTGGAAAGGTAAAGATAGGTCATCACTATTAGAGGACTATATAATTTTCTACCTAGAAAAGCCAAGAGAATCAAAACCAATGAGAGTTGAGGTATACGGATAAAAGGTTATGTCATCTTTCTTATCATTTAATGAAAACTCTATTCTAGAGTCTGTGCTAAAGATGTGATGTTATTAACTTATTTAATCCTCACAACAAACTTGCCATGCCCATTTCACAGGTGAAGAAACATACTCAGAGAGGAGTTAACTTCCCAAAGTGTACAGAGCCAGAGTGGAAGACCTGGGGTTTGAATTCAGGGAACTGAGTCCAAAGTCCTTGGTTTTTACCACTGGGCTCTACTGCCTACAAACAGTCTCTCACACTAGAAACTGAAGTGGAAAAGACGCTATTCATAATGGTGAGAGGAATAGAAATTCCCAGGAATAAACCAAACAAGCTACGTCTGAGACCTGAATGAAGAAAACTACTAAACATTATTTTTTTTTTTATTAAAAAAAATCTAAGTATATATAAAATCATACCAGTCCTGGGTGTGGGCATGATTATTAGTTTGAAGAGGTCACTTCTCTTTAATTAATCTGTAAATTCAATGCCATCTCAATCAGCAGATCAAAAGATTTTACTTAAAGGGAATTTGTTAAGCTGGTTCTAAAGTTCATTTGAAAAAAAAATCCAGAAGCCATAAAAAAATGATTTACAGGCCTGATTACATAAAAATAAAGATGGCCAAACATCGTACACAGAGTGAAAAGAAAGAAAAAAGACAATCATTTAAGGAAAGTTATTTGTATACATAAGAAAGACAAAGGGTTATATCCCTAATAAACTGAGTGCCTACACACTGATATAGAAAAAACAAACAACCTGATAGATTAGATAAAGCTATGAACAGGCAATTCACAGAAAAGGAAATATAAGCAGTTAATAAAATATGAAAAGATGCTGAAACTCTAGAGTAGTCAGGTAAATGGAAATCAAATGATAGAGATTTCAATTTCTGCCTATCAGATTGGCCAATATTAAGAAGATTTATAGCATCCAGTGTTGGCCAGGGCAGTGGAAAATGGCATGTTCCTCATTGCTGATGGAAGTTTAAATTGTTATAATCTTCTTGGAAAGTAATCTAGGAATATCTATTAAAATTTAATATGTACAGACCCTTGGACCAGAAATTCCATTTTTGGGGGTATCTAGTCTTCAGAGATTAAATCACCAGTAAGTAAGGATATATATAAGTATGTTATTCCAGTATGAAAAAATAATTATCCATAATGAAAAAAATAATTATCTGGAAAATATCTAAATGGGTGAATGAATGATGGCTCATTCTTACTGTCATTGATTATGCAGCTGTTTAAAAATGTTGCATTACATCTATAGGGAAATCCATAATATCATTAAATGAAATAATATAATATTCTAAGTAATGATTACAGCAGTTTTATTAAAGCAAAATCCTATCATCTATATGCCATAATATTATATATCTACTAGAGGCCTGGTGCACAGATTCATTCAGGGCATGTCCGGCCCATCTTGCCCAGTCCCAATAGGCCAGACCCCAGTAGCAAGCTAACCTACTGGTCGGAGCGTCTGCCCCCTAGTGGTGAGAGCGTGTCATAGTGACTGGTCGAATGGTTGAACAAATGGTTGGACACTTAGCATATTAGGCTTTTATTATATAGGATAATATATTTATGTATATGTATACATAAACATAAAGAAAATTGTGGGAAGATACTTATAAATCTGTTAATATTGGTTATGTCAGGATGCTGGGATTAGAAGACAAAGATTAACTTTTATATGGCTCCATTGTTCTTGACTTCTCATAAGAATGTATTGCTTTTATACATAAAGAACTCAGTAGAATAAATGAAAGAAAAAGAATTTGCTACTTTCTCAAACTTTTGTAGACTTTAAAAACATATTTGAGCCTGGCCGGTGTGTCTAAATGGTTGAGTGGTTACCTATGTATGAACCAGAAGGTCACAGTTCAATTCCAGTCAGGGCACATGCCTGGGTTGCAGGTTCCATCCCCAGCAGGGGGCGTGCAGGAAGCATCCAATCAATGATTCTCTCTCATCATTAATGTTTCTATCTCCCTCTCCCTTCCTCTCTAAAATCAATACAAATATATTTTAAACATATACCATTTTTATTCTTTTTTCCCTCTTAATCCCCTATCTTCACAATTTTAATATTGACCATGGCCGATTGGCCAATCATGGTAGTTTCCAGGATGAGAGCCCCCAGAGTTGGTGAAGGACCAACATTTATACCAAATCATAATACTTACAAGGCTCGGTATGTATTATGAGTAAAAGTATCCCATATTCCTCTAATTAATAGTTTAGTAGTTTGGGAACATTAAGTCTCCAATAAACCCTGGAATTAATGTCATTCCTTTCATGTAGTGATTAACCAATTCCAGATGAATCCCTAATGTAGCCTTTTGTTCATGATATACAGTACTAACCCTTTTTAGCCAAGGAAACATTTATTATGTGCTGCAGATATGGATACTATCAGTAGACCATTTAGTTAAGAGATAAGAGGAGGGAATCTTAACATGGTAGATGAGCTAGTTGAAAAAGAAATCAGAGAAATTCCCAGTAAAAATTACTTTGGAGAATTCTGGCTGGCATCTTTCTAACATTTTTTTCCTCGGAAATGCTTTGTCTTACTCAGTACTCTTGGAATTAGGGGAACTGTTGGGTCAAGTTTAGTTCTTGCTAAAATTTTTTCCCACTGAATCTGAGCAAATGCAGTCCCTAGCCTGAGAGAATATTAGTTGTGATTTCAATCTTTATTCCTTTCTTTCTTTCTTCCTTTCTTTTTTTCTTTCTTTTTTCCTTCTTTCCTTTCCTCACTCCATCCCTCCCTTTCTTCCTTCTTTCTTGAAGTTGCCTACTTATATAACTGACTGCTAAAAAAAACTACAAAACAACCAAATGAGGTATTTATTTTTTAATTTATTTTTTTTTAAGAGAGAGAGAAAAACATTGATCAATTGCCTCCCACATGCCCAACGTGGGTATGTGCCCTGACCAGGAATAGAACCCACCGCCTTTTGGTTGGACGACGGTCCAACGAACTGAGCCACACCAGCCAGGGCAAAAACACTAATGATTTATATATCATCACTGCCTTAGTAGTTATCAAAGTGGGGATACAGCTATAACGCAAGGTAAAATGGGTCATTTTTAGCAATATGTTAAAGTAACAATGAAAGACACCTAACCGTAAGTTGACCTTATTTTAGGGTCTATTGAAAAAAATTTCTCTTGCAAAACTCTTCAGGGTCTATTATTTTAAAAAATTTATCTTGCAAAATCTCCCTCTTGCTTATAGAAGATTAAAGAGGGCTAAGAACATGGCATTTGATCATTTAGAACTGATATTTGCTTGTTTTAGGCTGTCAGTTCTACATCTTACAGAAAACAGATCCACTTCCATGGGTTTTACACAATATCTGTGGTTTGCATTTTTTGTCATTAAAAGCATAAAAGAGAGAGACTACTGAGCCCTGCACTAATGCTCTAGTCTAAGATCGGCAGACATTTCAATATTCAGCAGAGATAGCATATCCACAGGACTATGAGACTTACCTCTTGAGGTTTGAATACTTAGTGAAAACTTGGGTCAAATCTTTCTCCTTGTACTTGTGCACAGCATTGGACCTCATTTTACTTTGACCAGTTCTTTGCTTAGTTCTCTTAGGTTCTATTAGACTGGCCCCCTCAGGCCTTACTTCTGAGCTGATAAATGGGCAAATCTGACCTTAAAATGGATAACAGGGCAGGGATGTGGGGACCAACTTCTGTCACATTGTGAATTTTATGTTCTATCAATAGCCCTGTTATGGTGTGCGGGCTATTGGGTTTCCTGAGGAATGGAGTCATTTTGTAAACAAAATGCTGTCATTTCAAGCCATTAGAATGCATTATATGAAGCATAATGGCCAAAGGAAGGTGATCGGGGAGTCAGACAAGAGGGAGAGTGAAATCTGGCTCTCTGGCTGCCTTGGAATTTGACTGATGTAATGAACCCAGTCTTCCCATTACCCATTGTATTATTTATAAAAAAAAAAAAATCTTGGGAGCAAACGCTTTCTTTCTCCAAGTAGAGATGGATTAGGCAATTCCAGTTCCTTTTTGCTATTTCAGTGGAACTTAGTTGCTTTCAGAGTAAAATATTCTTCTCTCAGATGTTAATTTAAAATGTCCTATCCTCCTTTTTAGTAAGAAAACTTTAGTTCCTTCACTTCTGAGTGGCAGTGAACAGTTTTAGCTGCTGAACGTTGTCTCTCATGGTTTGGACTTGGATCTGAGTACAATGTAATTCTTGTTTTGTCAACAGGGTAGATAGTTTTGTGGGATTTCAGCTCTAACACTGACCTCTGTGCATTAGCTTTGTTTCTACAGGAAGCAAGTACCATGATGGGTTTGAACATGCAAGGACTTCACTAGGGAACACTCCTGTGTGAGAGAAAATGGAGAGCATCAGAAAAGGCTGGGAGAGCATCAACTCTACATGCAAATCACACCCTAGTGAAGAAGTGGGGAGGAAGGTTGTGTGGAAGCATCAGAGACTGCCATGCAGCTTAAGCAAGTTTTTCCAGATCACTGGGGAGTCTTTGGACCACAATCAGAGGTCAGAGCAGGCCTACATCTCCCAGGACCCCGGCTGCCTAACCTTCACTGCCAGCTCATTTATTGGCAGGTAGCCTGATCTTCAAATTCTTAATTCAAGTTAACACCAGCCATTCTTTTGTCTCAGTCTTCCTCCCTACTAGTGCCTGCCACAATTTTGATAAGTTGCAAATCTTGCATCTGAGGAGGGGGGAGGTCAGGATCTATAACTCCATGTTTTAGATGGCAGCTGGAGAGGACGTGAAAGCAGTGCAAGGTGTGTATGAATTCCACTTCTGTGCCTGTAATTTCTCCTGTGGTTTTCCAGTCTTGCAAAAGGAGGAAGGCAAGGAGCATGTGCAGTCTTTGGACAATGTTGCTAATTATGCCCATCACACAAATAATCAAAGAGCAGCCTTTATTCAGCAAATAAACACAATTCAGCATTCAGTGAATCACATTTTTGAAAAATCACAGCATGTGTGTAGGTAGGGGGTGGGTGCATGATATGTTTGAGGTTTTATGTTCCTTTTAGTCACTGAAAATAGGTCATCAGACCCTTGCTGTCTGAAAAACAGTGGTGTGTTTTCAGAACAGTGAACTGTGTGATGTGAATAATGTGTGTAGGACACTCAGGGAAGGAAGAACCAACCTACAGGTTCTCCACCTGCCCTGGACCTCACTAGGGAAAAGTCAGGGTGGGGGTGCTTCTTAGACTGTGCTTGAGCCTTGAGATCCAGCTAGTCACCACCTGAGAAAGGTGCTCCAATTACCTCTGGCTTCAGACCTCATTTCAGCAAGGGAGAGAGAGACTTTCTTGAGTGGAGGTGGCAAATGCCTGGGTCTCTGATAGACCTGGGACCCATTTGTTATCCTTAGGAAGATTTTAATTTAGAAAAATGTTTCTTTCCCTTTTGTGTTCTGCCTTTCCTTATTTTTAGGATATAACTGGCCTTTCGAGAACAGCTGGGGTTTGGGTCTAGTTTTGAGCCTGTGGAGTAGGCCAGTGAGCTGAGAATTGAGCAAAAACACCATTTTCAACCCGGACAAGGACAGTCCTTACTGAAGTAAGTAGGCCCGTGGCCATTTGTTCTCATCACAGTGAAGTGCCTGAGGGAGCAACATTTCCCAGCAAAACTGATTTCTCAGAAAGGATCTTTGCTGGGATCGGGTCACAAAGTGCCCATCATGTCACTGTCTCAAAGTATTTCTGGTTTTCATGGGCCTGAGGTTCATGTCCAGTGGGAATTCAATCTCATAGGGAATGCCTTCTTTTTGGCAAAAAAAATTATTTTACTATACAAATAAGTATAACATAATGTTTGGCATATAACAAGTTTTCCACAAATGTTGAGTAAATGAAGGGAGTGGACCATAAGAAAACCGGACAGTGGAATGGAAAAATGGGACAGAAATACTCTGTCTCTCAAGTTCATACCCTCTTGGCGTGTTTTTTGTGGTTTATGTGTTTGTGGGAAAATGCTGAGTATATTTCACTTAGGCTGACAATGCCTATTCTTTTGGTTTTACAATAAGAAGAGCAGGAAAGGGAAGTATACAAGGACATTCACAAATAGATACTGTGACATATTTTTATATACATTTTTTCTACTCAATATTCTAAAATAAAAAACCCTATGAATAAATATTATTAATCTTTATTCGTATACTAGAGGCCCAGTGCATGAGATTCATGCACTCGGGGTGCGGATGGTGTCCCTCAGCCTGGCCTGCACCCTCTCATAGTCTGGGAGCCCGCAGGGGATGTCTGGCAGTTGGACATCCTTAGCACTGCCACGGAGGTGGGCGAGTCTCCTGCCACCGCTGCTGCGCTCACTAGCCCTGAGCCCGGTTCAGGGCTTCTGGCTGAGCAGCGATCCCCCTGTGAAAGCGCACTGACCACCAGGGGGCAGTTCCTGCATTGAATGTCTGCCCCCTGGTGGTCAGTGCATGTCATAGCAACCGGTTGTTCTGCTGTTTGGTCAATTTGCATATTAGCCTCTGGTGACTGATTACTGGAATGTGGAATGCATCCACCGCCTTCCTCATTGCTCATTGCTTCTGAACACCCAAGAACCTGGAGAATAAAAGCTGGAAATCTACTGCTCCTAAACCTCATTTCCCACAACCTTGCTTACTACCAGAAAAGCAGCTAAAGTGGCAGGGAGATGTCTGCCTGTGTGATTTACAGGAGAACATCTAAATGATGGAGCTGAACATCCCCAACCCTATCTGTTAGAATATCTGTAGGAAGTTTTGAGTCTTTCCAGCCCATGCATTAGAGGAAGTCACACCAGGAGGGCGGAGTAGTGGCTGAGGGAGCCCAACCAGCACAGGCTATGTAAAAAATTTGCTCAAAGTGGAAAGCGCATCATGGTTAAATGCAAGGGCATCGGAATCTGACAGATTTAATACGGTTCTGTAGTAAGTAGTTGATCCAGGACACTAACCCAGGCTCATGGTCTTTGCTGTATCTCCCTGGATAATAGAGATAAAATAGATCAGTAAATGTTTTGAGGGGCAAATAAATGTTTACAAGATTAATGTTTTAAAAGATATTTTAATATTATTGCACTTCAAACATTTTATTCTTATAATTGATTTAAACTGCAATATGGATTTCACTAGCCTTATATCAAAATTGGCCTTGTTATGTTATAAGAACAACTTTTGTTCATTGCAGTGGGTTGGATGGTGTCCTCCAAAAAGATGTGTTCAAATCCTAACCTCCATTATCTGTCACTGTGACCTTATTTGGAAATAGGATCTTTACAGAAGTAATCAAGTTATGATGAAGTTATAATGAAATAGTGTGAGCCCTAAATCCAATGACTGAGGTCTTTGTAAGAGAAAATAGAGGGAGAGTTGGACACACAGACACACCCAGAAGGAAGATGGTCATATGAAGACAGAAGCGGAAATTGGAGTGACACAGCTACAAGCCAAGGAATGCTGACGATTGCTGGCAACCACCAGAAGCTAGGAAGAGGCAAGGAAGAATTCCCCCTAGGGTCTCTGCAGGGAGTATGGACACCTTGATTTCATCCTTCCTGCCTCCAGAACTGTATGCCAACAAATTCCTGTTGTTTCAAGTGACCCAGCTTGTGGTAGTTTGTTATGGTAGCCCTTGGGAATCAACACATATGTGTACCTTATTATATATTAAATGTATTCCTGATAAGTTGTATATGATTACATTTCTCTATTTCTTCATGTTTCTTTCAGGGCTATTTTATTTTACTTTCAGAATAATATGTATTTGGTGGTGGCTCAAATAACTTGACCTTCTCCTTTCTTAATTTTCCCTCCTTTCTCTGTCAAGTACTCAGCAGACTATCCTATATAATAAAAGGGTAATATGCAAATAGACCGAACGGCAGAACAACCAAATAACCAATCAAAGCATAATATGTTAATGACTAGAGGCCCAGTGCATGAAATTTGTGCACGGAGGGAGGGGGGTGTCCCTCAGCCCAGTGTGCACCCTCTCCAATCTGGGACCCCTCGAGGGATGTCCGACTGCCCGTTTAGGCCCGATCCAGGTAGTCAGACATCCCTTTCACAATCCAGGACTGCTGGCTCCCAACTGCTCGCCTGCCTGCCTTCCTGATTGCCCCTAACCACTTCTGCCTGCCAGCCTGATCACCCCCTAACCACTCCCCTGCCAGCCTGATTGATGCCTAATTGCTCCCCTGCCAGCCTGATTGCCCCTAACTGCCCTCTTCTGCAGGCCTGGTCACCCATAACTGCCCTTTGCTGCAGGCTTGATCACCCCCAACTGCCCTCCCTTGCAGGCCTGGTCCCTCCCAACTGCCCTCCCCTGCTGGCCATCTTGTGGTGGCCATCTTGTGTCCACATGGGGGCAGCCATCTTTGACCACATGGGGGCAGCCATCTTGTGTGTTGGAGTGATGGTCAATTTGCATATTATTCTTTTATTAGATAGGATATGCTAAGGCTGCTCAACTGCTCGCTATGATGTGTACTGACCACCAGGGGGCAGACAGTCAACTGGTTGACCAGTCGCTATGATGTGCACTGACCAGTAGGTTAGCTTGCTGCTGGGTTCTGGCCAATCAGGAATGTGGGGCCGGACACACCCTGGAGCCCTCCCATGGTCCCTCTTCAGCCTGATTGTGCACCGGTGGGGTCCCTCAGCCTGGCTTGTGACCTCTCACAATCTGGGATACCTTGGGAGATGTTGGAGAGCCAGTTTCAGCTGAATCCTGCAGGCCTCAGGCACCAGGCTCAGGGCTCATGGCTGGCGAGTGCTGCTGCAGCAGCTTCTCCTGATCGGGACTGACTAGGTGCGAGCCCACGGCAGGCACAGTGGGGCCTGGATGAGCAGGAGTGGCAGGTAAGAGCTGCAGGCAGTGTTGGACTGCTGGTTTTGGCCTGATCCCTGCAGGCCACCCAGAGGGACCCTACCATGCACGAATTTGTGTACCAGGCCTCTAGTGTGTGTGTGTGTATGTGTGTGTGTGTGTGTGTGTGTGTGTGTGTGTATATATATATATATATATATATATATATATATATATACACCTTTAAACATAATTGGGAAATATAACTCTTTAAATAATCCTGTAGCAAAATATTTTAGAAATTGAGCACTCATTTAGTTTATGATTTGTAAATTAAATAGTAGAATGGAAAGAGCAATGGACAGAGGGCCAGGAGGCAGGGACAATAATCACAATCACAGCCACCTTTTGTTGAATATCTACTTCATTCAAATGTAATTCTAGGCATTTTATATACCATACCTCATTTGTCCTTGGGAGTAAGAATCACAGCCCCACTTTACAAATGTAGACATTGCAGTTCAAAGAGGCTAAGAGACTTGTCCTATCAAGATCCTACAGCTGGTAGGTGGCCAAGACAAACTATCCCCAGGCTATTGGATTCCATGTCTGTATTCTTCAGCATTAGAATTGGAGTTGATTTATCTCCCTGGTGCCTCCCTTACTTATCTGGAAGGTGAATGGGTTAGTTTAGAGAAGCTTTTCGCAAGCTACTCTCTGTGGGACAGAGCCTGGACTTATTTCTTTCCTGGGGCCTAATCACTATCATATTGGTAGAGATGTCTGAAGGATAAAGACCAGTTGAAGAATTGTAAACAGTTGACTAACCAATGAACATTTCAGAAGATAAAGGATAGTGATGAAAAGCCATAAAACTCTTTTTTTTAAAAAAATATATTTTATTGATATTTTACAGAGAGGAAGGGAGAGGGATAGAGAGCTAGAAACATCGATCAGCTGCCTCCTGCACACCTCCCACTGGGGATGTGCCCGCAACCAAGGTACATGCCCTTGACCGGAATCAAACCCGGGACCCTTCAGTCCGCAGGCCGACACTCTATCCACTGAGCCAAACCGATTTTGGCTAAAAAAGAGCCATAAAACTCTTAACCCACAGGCCAAAAATGAGAAGTTCAACTTGCTCAACACTTCTTGCCTCTCCCTTCTCCCTTCCTTCCTACTGTTTTCATATCATTCTTCTTCTCTCCACTCCCAATACACACACACACACACATGCACACACACACATTAACCTTACAAATGTTGTCTCATGATTTTCCTTTATTTCTCCCACCTTCTCCCTCTTGGTCTCTCTTTCTTCTTCACTCTAACCTTACTTAGTCATTCAAAGTCTGACCTTAAACTATCGAGGCAAGTTTAGAAAGTTTGGGTATGAAATTACCTATGGCTTGTGGCTTGATAGTGTACTGGCATGGAATGGCTTATAAAAGATAAAATAGTAAAGAACATCAGTGAAAAATCTTTTAAAATTATTTTTATCCTTATCTTGTTACTCCCAATGTATATATTTTAACAAACATTCAAAGAGTAATTATTTTAAATTTTATTTTTAAATTATAGTTTACATTTAACATTATTTTGTATTAGTGTCAGTTGTATAGCATAGTGGTTAGACAATCATATACTTTACAAAGTGTCCCCCTGATATTTCCAATACCAACCTGGTCATACATAGTCAAAGAGTAATCTTGTAAACTATGTCAAAATGTGTGAGTAGACATGTTAATTTATATATAATGTGATAATTTATAACTGAGTGACATGTTAATCCTATCTAATAAAAGAGTAATATGCAAATTAACCCTCACTCTGCGACAAAATGGCAGCACCCATAGCCACAAGATGGCGGCACCCAGTCCTCTCAGCCCTGCCGGAGTCCCCTAATTCCCGGGAGGGCGGCCGCTGAGAGTGGGCAGCATGAGCGGCCTGGCAGAATGCTGCCCAGAGGCCCTCCTGAGCCTTTATAAAAAACAAAAACAAATTCACTCTCCAGAGAGTGATCCTCCACACACACACACCTGCAGCCTCAGGGTCTCAGCCTCAGAAGCACCCGCACCCCCACAGAGTGATCCCCTCCCAGTGGCAGCCTGGGGTCTCAGCCTCGGAACATTGTGCATCCCCACGGAGTGATCTCACACACACACACCTGCAGCCTCAGGGTCTCAGCCTCAGAACCCGGGCAAGTGATCCTGCCCCACTGGCAGCCTAGGGGAGTCCGCCTTGGAACTTCCCTTGCCCCCAGACTAGTGATTGGAGGGGGCGGGGGAGGTATCTGGGCGATGCTGCCCAGCAAACCTCTCCCATTGGGTAGAAACTTCTGACTGGGTTAGGGAGGTAAATGGGTTTTGTTTAACATCTTTACAAACTGCAAAGGAAATGTCTGAGGTAGGGTTTTACTTTGGAAGTAACTTACAACTAATTTCTGAAGGCAAAGTGCGACATTGCAGTTACATTACTGGAGAGTACCCCGTGGTCCGGAGGGTGAGCTCTGCAGTGGTGGTGGCGGGTGCTCCCCACCCTGCTTCCTCAGCACCTCGGGCAGGGCTTGAGCCCACCCAGGAAGGCCTTTTCCCCTACAGTTTTCACCAAGGCAGGGAGGTTTTGTAGACATGAATAAGAAGTGCCCACGCACAAACCCTGAAGATGCTGGGGTCAGCAGAAATGACAAACTGGGAAAAGAGCAAAACCAGAAACACCACCGATCCCAACATAGATCATCTTTTTCTTCAGAGGACAGTGTGTTTCCCTCTTCTTCCTCTTCTGGGAGCAAGACAGATTCAAGTACTGACAATTCTATCAACGGAAAAGTTAAGAGAAAGAGAGGATAGAAAAGGAATAAAAGGAGAAAAGAAAGAAAGGACAAAAGATGAAACATCAAGAAAAAGAAAGAGAAGGAAAAAAGGAAGAAACAACCACATGATATCACCTTTCCAAGGTCTCATGAAATTCCTATTTAAGGAGTTTATTTTATGACACCTTTAGTTTGGGTTTACATTTTTACTGGTTTGTCAAGACCACGGCAGGTACACTGTCCAATATGTTTTTTTAAAAAAATATATTTTATTGATTTTTTACAGAGAGAAAGGGAGGAGGTAGAGAGCTAGAAACATCGATGAGAGAGAAACATCCATCAGCTGCCTCCTGCACACTCCCCACTGGGTATGTGCCCACAACCAAGGTACATGCCCTTGACTGGAATCAAACCTGGGACCCTTGAGTCCTCAGGCCGATGCTGCATCCACTGAGCCAAACTGGTTAGGGCTGTCCAATATGTTAAAGAAAAAACCCTATCTGATAAAGAGGGAATATGTAGGAGAGGGCATTTGGGGGCGACCGGGCTGGCAGGGGAGGGCAGTTGGGGATGATCGGGCTGGCAGAGGAGCAGTTAGGCATTGATCAGGCTGGCAGAGGAGTGGTTAGGGGGTGATCAGGCTGGCAGGCAGGCGAGCAGTTGGGAGCCAGCAGTACCGGATTGTGAGAATGATGTCTGACTGCCTCTGAGGGGTCCCATATTGGAGAGGGTGCAGGTTGGGCTGAGGGACACCCCCCGCCCCAGTGCATGAATTTTGTGCACCAGGCCTCTAGTTTATATATAATGTGATAATTTATAACTGCGTGACATTTTAATTGTTGAGAAATTATTTTTTTCCTGTGATATAACTCCTAGAAAGAATCAAAAGTTATATATGCCCAGCCAGTATGGCTTAGTGGTTGAGTGTTGACCTATGAACCAGGAGGTTACGGTTTGATTCCAAGTCAGGGCACATGCCCAGATTACAGGCTCGATCCCCAGTGTGGGCTGTGCAAGAGGCAGCCAATCAAGGATTCTCTCTCATCATTGATGTTTCTATCTCTCTCTCCCTCTCCCTTCTGCTCTGACATCAATAAAAATATATATTAAAAGAGTTATATATGATAATACTATAATCTACCCTTCCTTAAACCAACAGTGAATTGATGTTTTACTTTCACATTTACTAGGGAGACAACATAGCATCTTCTGTGTTGTAATCAATATTCCCTTATATAAAGAAATCAAGAAATAAAATTTAACAGTGTCTTTATAGTACATTATTCATGTTGATAACAAGGTCAAAAGGCATATTTAAAAGGGTATTTTTCCTTTTGTTCATTTTTCTAAGTGTTTTAGTAGGTGCTTACTTAGCAATTTACAATGCACAGTGCAAATTATGATACAACAACACTAATACATGCTATTTTCTCATTTTGAAGATACATGGAATCATTGTTAGCAAAGGTATTGTGGGAATAAATTGTTGCAAGACTCTCTAAATCCTTTATATAAACTCCAAAAAGCCAAAATTTTTCTTACAACATAAATGAATTTAAGGGTAAAAAAATAATTTCAATTATAGTTTATTGGAAAAGCCTATATGTCAATAGTTAAGGCTTACTAATAAGATGTCAGCAGAGTGTCTCAGTGTACCACAGCAGGGATCAGAACTTGCTCTCCTGTTCTTATTTTCCATTGCCGCTGGTGGCATGGCATATCATCAACTCTCTCATTGGTGGTAAAGTGAGAGAGTACATAATGGAAAGGAAGGCTCTACTGGGCTGGATATGTCAGTCATTTAAGACTGTGAATAAAATGGTAGTTATTCAAATTAGGCATCTTTTGCTAAGCAGCACTGATGCTTTACAGAAATATGAAGAACAGCTAAAGATAAGTTAGTGGCACCTGAAAACCATGCTGAAAGCCAGAGGGTCTCATTTAGTTGTGTACAAAGACTATCTCATGTCCTCTAGCAGAAGAGTAGAGAAAAATAAGGATCAAACCCAGAACTGAAGAAATGCCTTCAAATTGCTAGTAAGATTACTCTTAGAAGCATGGAGAAATTACGGCCCCTGCCAAGTGAAGTTGAAATGCCGGAATTGCCAAAGCAGATATTGCCAAGTAGAATTGCTAAGGATTGAAAGGATTAAAGGCTCAAGGATGTGGGCAACCAAGAATAGGTATTCCACCTATGGCTAGATGTCTGGCCATATGGTTATGTTCTATAGGAAAACCTAGATGGCTCATATTTACCAGAACTACATGGGATGTGCATTCGGGAGGAGTATCAGCATCACTAAAAGTTCCATAGTGGCTATCAGCAGCCCAGGGCTGACAGTGAGAGAGGCTATTATAGAACTTGCTTTGGTGATGGCAATGAGGGTGATGATACTCACCAAAATTGAGGTCAAATGTTGGCATCCTCATAAACATGGGTTCAATTTCCATATATGCCAGTTTGGAAGTTATTTGAAGACATTATTTCTTGGATTAAACCCCTTGGATTGTGGTTCTTTTTGTATAGGATAATATTTACTACTCATTCACAAGTCACACAAAGCCCTACAGGATGAGGTCCTCACCTATCTTTGCAACCTTGGTCCCCTCCTTCTTGGCCCCTCAAAACCTACCATTGCATCCCCCATTTCAGCTTTAGCCATTTCATGCTTCTTCCATGACCTTTCTGAGTATGTGCCTTTGGTCTACAATGATACTCCCATCCTGGACCACATTTGAAATCAACCAATATTTAAATTCAGCAAAATTATTACCCCTTTGTTAAGTCTTCCTGACTCTTCCAGGGAGAATCAACCATTTTCTTTTTTTGAACCCCTAAGATTACTTGCATATTTATAACTTAAGTTCCTTTTGAAAAGGTATTTGAGCCTGGCTGGTGTTGCTCAGTGGTTGAGCGACGACCTATGTGGTTTGATTCCTGTCAGGGCACATGCAGAGGAGGGTGGGGGGCAGGTTGTAGGCTCGATCCAATAAAGGGTGTGCAGGAGGCAGCCATTCAATGATTCTCCTTCATCATTGATGTTGCTATTTCTTCCTCTCCCTTTTTCTCTGAAATTAATAATAAAAAATATATATATTTTAAAAATGTATTTTACCCTGGCTGGTGGGGTTCAGTTGGTTGGGTGTCATCCCATGCACTGAAAGGTTGCCAGTTTGACTCCCAGTCAGGGCACATGCCCAGGTTGCAGACTTGATTCCCAGTAGGAGGTGTGTAGGAGGCAACCAATTGGTGCTCTCACATCAATATTTCTCTCTCTCCCTCTCCCTTCCTCTCTCTCTTAAAAATTTTGTTTTTAAATGTATTTGCTTACATGTCCAAATTTCTTCCCTAAAACTCCAAAATTTATGGACCAAAATTATGTATTATTTATCCTCACATATTCAGGATCTAGCACTGTGCTGGGCACATTATCATATCTGTCCAACTCAATCAATGTTTGTTGAGTGAATAAAGATGTAGTTCAGAAACTGTTACCCAGCATACCCTTGTGATGAAAGAACACAAGGCCCCATAGAAATAGGTCACTGCTTTCCCCTTCCTGTTCATAGAAAAATATTAGAATACCCAAATATTTTTGGAGTGGCTCAGTTTTATAACTAGTTTCTTAGAGTTGTTGGTCTACTCTTGATCAACTGCAGATTTGAAACAAGTTTCTTTCTAAGTCTGTTCTAATGAATGCTGGCAGTTCCTCTCTTAAAGCACTGCTATTTCAGAGCCCTCAATTTCTTTGTTAGGATGGTATAGGGCAGTGATCGGCAAACTGCGGTTTGCGAGCCACATGCGGCTCTTTGGCCCCTTGAGTGTTCTAATGCCACTTCTTCAAGATAGACTCGCCCAGGCCGAAAACCAACTTCTGTGCATGGGCCACGAAGTTTCAATCGCACTCTACGTGTGTGCCCGCATGTGGTATTTTGTGGAAGAGCCACACTCAAGGGGCCAAAAAGCTGCATGTGGCTCGCGAGCCGCGGTTTGCCGACCACTGGTATAGTGTTTCACTCATCTAACCTTAGAATTTGTCATTGAAAATTCTGTTTTCTCTTAAAGCTGGCAAAGCAACAGTACTCATCTGCTTAAAAATACTGAAAAGATAAATAAATAATGGGAAAAAGTAAGTTACTTTACTATAAAGCATGTAGGTATTTTAAAAGATAGTACTTTGAAGACTTAGTATGGAGAAGTATAAACTCTTAACTTTGAGCTATGTATGTATTTGTTTTCCTTTAGAATGTTAAAGTTTAGTTCCATAAATATATCTTTCTATTGTCCAAAATCTAAGGCTTTTCACTTTCTTTTTTACCAGATGGCTGTATTAAAATCATCTTCAAAGTATATGGAAAATTAGGCCCATTTTATTTTGTTCCCTATTTTGTTAAACTTATTTTTAGAATATTTCATCAATCTGGACATTTTCATGGATATTTTTATCAGTTCAGCCTGTTCTGTATCACTTACCAGTCTGGTTGCTATGGTATAACAATGATTTCTATTCTTTTCCAAGCAAAAAATAACCTTTCAATGATAATGCACTTAGATTTTTAAAAAAATGCATCCATATTCTCCCTGGCTGTTTTCAATTATACAAACCAACTGTACTTTAGCTTCAAACTCTGTTTAATCTCCAATGTTAATAGAACAGGATTTGTGTCCTCGGGGACAGAGAGTTTTTAATTGAAACCCAAACCCCACAGCACTAATAAAACATTGGTGTGATAAGGCAATTTGTAGGTTATTTAAAGGAAGATCAGAACAAGACCTTGGTTCATTCAAAACAAGTTAATAAATCCTGGCCCCAATTTAGAAATAGGGAACTAGAGGGCTGCATAATAGAAATAAGGATAATTAAAAAAATAATAAAACATTTATACACAGTGCCAGGTACTGTTCTAAGGGATTTTCTTATATTAACTCTTTTAACCCTCACAATCTTAGGGGTGGTACTGTTAATGATGATCATTTTTTCATTATACACACTGAAGGATAGAGAGGTTAAATAAATTAAATAATGCCTATGGTCTCATCAGTCATAAATCTTGGAGCCAGATTTTGAAGCCTGGGGCTCTGGCACCCGAGTTGGTGCTGAAATGAAGCCATTCACTCCCAGGTATGTGAGAACTCCCGCAGAGTGGGTATTAGATTTCTGACTCCCACTCCCATCTCCTCTTTTTTGGCTACTGTTTTAGTGAATCACAAGGGCCCCACTCCAATCTCTCTTCCCAAAGCATTGTCCAGTTACTCCACTTGAACGTTCCCCTATTCCAAACAGGTACACCATTCCTGCCAGCTGGATTGTAGACGCTCTGAGGGGAGGGACTCCCAGGGGTCTTGTAAGTCTTCTGTGTGCCCACAGAGCTGTGCGCTGCGCTGGGCTGGGCTGGGCAGGTGCTCAGGAAGGGCCCTACCTCTGAATGGTTAATCAGGTCTGTAGCCAGTGCCTTAGTCCCCTTCCTCCCACATCCTTACATCCCTATGGAGTCATGCCAAGTGTAAGGAATAGCCTAAAGCAAAGCCTGGAGCAAAGCTGATCCAGGTGTTCTGTCCTGCTTCCCTTTGTCATGGCTGCTAGAAGACAGGAGGGTGCCTGAGCGTGGAATGAGGTGGCAGAGACCAGCATCTGTAGGCCAAGTCAAAGCCTCCTTCTTTCTGGTGTTCCCGAACCTTCCTTCCAGGCAGACCTAGATCAAAACTCTATCGAGCCAATGACTTTCAGACCTGCCCTCTCTGTTTAAATCACATGCGATGGAGAGAGCCTAACTGTCTCTTGGCTTTCTATATTCCTTATGGAATCATTTAACCATTAAGAACGTCATCATAAGGAAAGGAAGCTGTTGAAGACAGAGCAGGCTGGATGATATGGTAAGGACATAATTCTAAATGCTTTCCACAAGTATGTCTATGCAGAAAAATGTATGTATCTGTAAGGTGTTCTAATTGAGGTATCAGGACCACATTATGACTTTTGTGGACTGTAGGCCTTTTTGCCATTATGGGCCCCGTCCCCCTTAAAAAATAGTGGATACTATATTTTTATGACTGTGTTGGTATTAAAATAATATAATCCAGGCTAAGTTATATTCACTTTTTTTCTGACTTTAGAAGAAATGAAAACATTCTCATGGACTCCTAAAAGGACTGTGGGTCCTGGGTATAGTTGTCTTCCATGTCTAAGTCAGTTCCTTGAGATATAATTTACATATTGCTTAAAGTGCATGCACTTTAAGGGTATTGAGCAAGGAAGTTTTACATATGTAAGTTCTCCTGGAACCCAAACTCAGATGGAGATATGGGACTTTTCCAGCTTCCCAGCTGACTCCCTCATACCACATCACTTACTATTGCCTTTTCATGGCTTTCTTAAATGGAACCATACAGTGTATGCTAATGAGTCTCACTTATTTTGCTCCACACAATAACTGAGAGATAGGTCCATGTAGTTACATATAACACAAGATCATTTTTTCTATTTCTGGATTGCATTCCAGTATATGAGTACATCACACCACACATCTAGTCTCTTGTTAATGGACATTTGTGTTGTTTGCAGTGTGGGGGTACAGTAAAAAATTGTTCTGTGAACATTCTTGTACATGGATTTTGGTGGACAGACATGCTCATTTTTCTTGGGTATATACCTAGGAGATTTATAAAATACAGGGTGTCCTCCCAAAAATGTATATACACTTTAACAACTGATAGCTCAATTTAGAAAATGAAATATATTTTAATAAATACTGCCTTTATAATTATTCAAAGTGTGTGTGTACATTGGGGGACACCCTATATAACTTTTCAGAGTTGAAGTTAAAAGTGTTTCCATGCCCAGCCAGTGTGGCTCAGTGGTTGAGTGTTGACCTATGAACCAGGAGGTCACCATTTGATTCCTGGTCAGGGCACATGCATGGGTTGCAGGCTTAATACCCAGTAGGGGGCAGCCAATTGATGATTGTTTCTCATCATTGATGTTTCCATCTCTCTCTCCCTTTCCCTTCCTCTCTTTGAAATCAATAAAAAAAAGTGTTTCCAAATCAAGATTGAACAAAACTTAATATTCCTTTGACCTGAGGTTTAATTTCTTAGCATTTGTTTTGATGGTAATGCTGAATGTTACCTGACCCAGGCTTAGAAGTATCTCAGAGCAATGGTTCTCCAAGTCTTGTCCCAGGACCAGCAACATGGGCATAGCCTGAAAACTTGTTAGAAAATGCAAAATCTCAGGCCTTGCCCTGAGTCTGCAGAATAGAAGTTCAGGGGCAGGGGGAAGAATGACCTATAAATCTGTGTTTTAGCAAGCCCTCCAAGTATTCTAAAGTTTGAGGACCACTGTTCTATACATACAGGTCTGGGGGCAGTTCCATTTGGCCTTGACTGGATGGGCCTGGGCTTGTCAGGACAGTCAACACAAACACTAAAGATTTTCTCTGTTGTCAGATGTTGTTTTGATGGAGTAGAGAATAGGAATAATGATCAAACACAGAAGCTTTGCAGAATTGATCAAATAAGATGAGGGCACCTGTCTTATTGACCAGTGTTTAATCAGAGAAGAACCATTAGGACACACACACACACACACACACACACACACATACACGCACATAGTGATAGCTAATTTTACATCAGCTTGGCTAGGTTATGGTGCTCAGTTATTTGGTCAAACAGATTTCGATTTTTCTGTGAAAATATTAATCTAAATATAATTAATGTTTAAGTTAGTAGGCTTTGAGTAAAGCAGATTACCCTCCATAACGATGATGGGCCTTTCCAATAGTTGAAGTCCTTAAAGAAAAAACTAAGGTCCTTTGAAGAGGAAGGAATCCTAGCTCCAGAGTGTCTTTAGACTCACCTTTGTAACATTGACTCTGGCCGGAGTCACCTAGCTTGCCTGGCTGTGCTAAAGACTTCAGGTTCACCAGGCCCTACAATCACATCAGCTAATTAATGAAATTAGAATAATTTCTCTCAGCCCTTGTCGGGTATCTCAGTTGGTTAGAGCATCATTGTCCCAATACACCATGGTTGTGGGTTTGATCCCCAATCAAGGCACACATAAGAATCAACCAATAGATGCATAAATAAGTGCAACCACAAATCAATGTTCCTCTCTCTCTCTCTCTCTCTCTCTCTCTCTCTCTCTCTCTCTCTCACACACACACACACACACACACACACACAAGCACACATACACTCACACTCAAACTGAGTACAGTTTAGCTGGAGGCCTCTGGCTCAGGATATCTCATGAGGCTGCAATCTAGATGTCATTTAGGCCTGCATTCAGCTAAAGAATTGACTGGGGAAATGCATTAGTCAGGGTTCTCCAGAGAAACAGAACCAATAGGATATACACTGAGTGGCCAGATTATTATGATCTCTGAACGCATAATAATCTGGCCACTTGGTATATATATTAGAGGCCCAGTGCATGAATTCATGCATGGGTGGGATCCGGCCAGCCTGGCCAGGGGGAGGGGACATGGGCGCTTGGCCGGCCTGCCTACTGGTCGAACTCCTGTCGAGGAAACAATTTGCATATTAGCCTTTTATTATTTAGGATATACACTGAGTGGCCAGATTATTATGCATTCAGAGATCATAATAATCTGGCCACTCAGTGTGTGTGTGTATGTATGTGTATATATATATATATATGTATATATATATATGTATATATATATATGTATATATATATATATATATGTGTGTGTGTATATATATATATGTATATATATATATATTATGTATAACAATACATAATATGTAACATATAATGTTACATACAATGTATAATAGGTTGCATATATTATATATAATTTATATATTATATATTTAAATTTTATATAAATAATATACATTTATATATAATAATATCTAATATTTACTTATTTATTTTAGAGAATTGGCTTTTGTGATTATGGAGGCTGGCAAGTCCAAAACCTTGGCTGCCAGGCCCAGGACCCAGAAAGAGCTTCTGTTATAATTGAAGCCCAAAGACCATCTGCTGGCAGAATTCCTTCTTGCTCAGAAGAGAACCAGTCTTTGTTTTATTAAAGCCTTCAACTGATTGGGTGAAACCCACCCATGTTATGGAGGACAATCTGCTTCCTTCAAAGTCTGCCAACTTAAAAGTTACTTTCACCCCAAAACATCCTCACAGAAACATTCAGGATGTTGGACCAAATATCTGGGGGCTGTGGTTCACCCAAGCTGACATATAAAATTAACCATCAAAGAAGATCTACTTCCAAGCTCACTCAGGTGGGTGGTGGCAGGTTTCAGGCCCTCTCTGGCTGGTGACTGGAGACATTAATTCTTTGCCATGTGGGCAGCTTACCACATGGCAGTTGGCCTCCCTCAGAGTGAGCAGGGGTAAAAGAAGGTGCTCAGGTTGGAAGCCACCATCCTTTTAACCTTATCAGAAGTTTTATCCCCTCACTTTTGCCATATTCTGTCCCCTAGAAGTGAGTCACTAGGTCCATCCCATACTTAAGGGGAGGACATTACATGAGACCAGGAGCTGTTATTATGAGGGCCATCTTAGAAGGCTGGCCCCACAGGTCAAAATACAGGAAATAATGGCTTTGCCATTCAGCCCTGGTCTTGTTCTACATGCTCCACTAGTTTATTTCTGGAACTTTTCTCCTGCCATATTATTTGAGTAGAAGCAGCTTTAGCAAATGGTCATAACACTTTCTCCTATTGCCTTGCTCTTGTCTTGAACGTTGCCAGCTTAGACAGTGATAAACATAAGGAAGGCAGTGCATCATAATGATAAAAGGTACAGGCTCTGATGCTCAAATAGTAGCTCCATTTACTAGATGAGTTTCTGAGCCTCAGTTTCTACAGCTGTAAATGGGAATAATAATAGGAATTACCTCATTATAGATGGCAATGTAAAGGGCCAGTAAACCTAGCACATGGTAAACACTCAATACGTGTCAGAGATTGTTGTTGTTATGGAAGCACTATATTTATTAAGCACTTGCTCTCCAGTAATCTATAATTTAGAAGAAGAGCCTAAAAACTCAGATTTATTTTCTGTGCTATTTTTTTCTGATTTCTGGATAAAATAATTTCTATTTTCTGCATAGAAGGAAAACTGAAAGGCCTCCTCCTTAAATTCAAGGCTGCTTTGGTGCTCTGCTAACTAGCATCCAGAGAGAACAATGAGACACTCCTTAAATGTTTTTCACTCTCCCTCTAGCTTTCCTGCTGCCCTTGACACTATTGTTTGGGCTATTGTAAGATTAGAAGGATGTTTATAACCAAGAAGACGAGAGTCCTTTGCACATGGCCTTGAGCTCTGCAGAGGGCAGGTGCCTCTGAAATCTAACAAATAAATAATAAATAGGCAGTGTTTGGAGCAAGAGGCATAAAATTCTGGGCTTCAGTCAGAGGAAACATACAGGACTTTGCAGGGTTGGATTATGGGCTTCTAAATGTTGAGGGAAGCACCATGTTCTGTTTCTTTTTTATTAGCACCATGTTTTATTAGGAAAGTATCCTGTATTTCCTTCTGTGTTCAATGGAATATTATGTATTATAGGGCTGCATCATTATATTTTATCATAAAGGAAAAACTAGTCATGATAAAATATTTTAAAACACACATAAACTCTATACTTTCCAGTCACTTTTGCTGTGAACCTGAAACTGCTCTAAAGAATAAGGCCTTTTAAAACAAAACAAAACAAAATACATACAGAATTTTTTAACAAAGTAAATGTTTATGGTTACAAACCTGGATCACAAATGACATACCTGGTACTAGGCATAGTGAGTTTAAGCTTTTCTCTGGATGGATCAAACATTTGTCCCCTGCATTTAGAAATGATACAGAAGCATTTATTATGTATATATGGATTGCATACCTTTAGTTCAAGGAATCACCATATTTAAGTGCTTTAAGCAACAATTTCTTTTTAAAAAATGTTTTAATTGATTTTTAGAGATAGGGGAAAGGAGAGGGAGAGAGAGAGAAACATTAATGTGAAAGAGAAACATCATCCATCGCTACACACCTGGACCAGGGACCAGACCCACAACTTGGGCACGTGCCCTGACTGGAATAGAACTAACGACCTTTTGGTGCACAGGCCAACGCCCAACCAACTGAGCCACACCCACCAGGGCATAAGCAGGTGTTAGGATGAAACTTGACATGAGACATAAATGGAGGGATTTCAGGAGAGATGGCAGGCCAGGAGGGTAAGCTGCTTTTGATTTGAGAAGTTTTCTGTGCCTCTCAGTTAATTAAAACGTAGAAAGAACTGCCAAAGGGGCACTCCTGTTGCTTTACACAAAGTGGCACAGACTCGTTAGCTTTGTGAATTTTCCTAGGAGTGATTGCTTGTGATATAAGCGTAAGTTATTTCCTAATATTAAAACTCTGGACCAGACGTTGAGCCTTTAAACCCCGAACTGCAGGTGTTATTGCTAATCTTCATAACAGCCCTAAGAGGTAAGTGTTTGCATCATTTAGGGCTCCTTGTGGCAAGCAACAAAAACCAACACTGGTAAATGTAATAAAAAATAATTTGTTAAGCTCACAGAGCCGCAGGAACAGCTACACATACAGGCTTCAGGAAGAACAAAACCCAAGGCAATTTGGGGACTCAGGAGCAGGAACTAATGAGTAGTCTGTCCAGGCAGCCTCTAGTGGTTTTGGGGCCTTGGCTCAAGTCCTACAAAGGATGGTGGTGGAGGGGGTCTGATTGTTGTGGCTTGGGTCTTCCCTTAGCTTACTTGGAGTGACACAGAATGGGAAAGGCTTTACTCCACAAAAGGACAAGAAAGATGCTTGTGACTGATAAAAAACAAGGAAGGAATGCTGCAAAGGCCAGGGTCAAAGTGTCTTCTATAATATTCTTCTGATTTTAAAAGGGAGAAAAGAGGTCAATATGTTGTTACATGCCAAGGCACGTGCCTAGGTGACAACTCTGGGATTCGAACCCATGTTGGTCTACTACCCAAGCCTCTGCTCTTCCCCTCCTCCCTTCCTCTGCCAATTTCTCTCTATTCTCCTCAGCATAATAGTGTAAGAACAGCATCCACATCCCAGAAGAACCATAGCCTATGTTTCTGAAACCTTCTGAACTCTTCTGGGGAAAGGTACAGTTTCAATAGAAGTGAGTCAGCACCACTGTGTCTGACCTTTCACGCAATTCTGCTTTCTGTTCAGTTTTTATTTTCTTTGTTCCACACCCCCCAACCCCTTCACCCCCTGCAGACCTTTCTCAATGAAAACAGGTTCAGAGGAATTGATAAATTGGCCAGGCTGAGGGGGAAGCATGTTAAGCACAGGAGGAAGCATACAGAAAAGAACGGGTCTATTTCAGTAGTTCCTGTGGGAGCAGGAGCTCCTCAGCTCCTCTGTGCTTCCCTCTGCTCCCTCCTCACCTTTTCTCTCCTCATGCCTAGCTGTCTTTCCCTCTCTGCACATAATAGTCCCAAATAACCTAGCTTTAGGTTGTGTCACTAACCCCCAAACACCCAAGGCTAGCTAGTTAGGGAGAAAAGCGTAATTTTGAATTTAAAATTAGAGATCGGGGCCTATTTCAGGAACTGGTAGTTGTGGTGTGGTGACCAAGTGCTCAAGCTTAAGCATCATCGAAGATGTGAGGAATGGCTTAGTCAACTTTTAAAATGTTCCTGGACTCATAACTCAAAAACAATGCTATTATGTTATTAAAATATGTAAAATATAAAATATGTTTTTGTCTTGTTATAGAAATACTAGAGGCCCAGTGCCTGAATTTGTGCACAAGTGGGGTCCAGCTGGCCTGCCCCAACTGGGGCCAATCGGACCAGGCCAGCAGGTGGGAGGGGACACGGGAGGTTGGCCAGCCAGCCCCACCCCCTGGTCAAACTCTGGTCGAATTCCCAGTTGAGGGGACAAGTTGCATATTAGCCTTTTATGATATAGGATATTCACAGTTTTCACAATGCTAAAATTTCTGGTTGTCCGTTCATTTAAATATGTATATTTCTATTTATTCAAAAAAGTTTGATTATATTAGTCATTTAGTTAATAGAAGTTCAGTTTGAGATAGGGCTTTCATTTCTATTATTAGAGGAGATAATGTTTATCAGGTACGGTACTCAGTGCAGTGACTAGTAAATTAAAGGTACTCAATAAATACTTGTTCTCTTACCTTTGTGAAATAAACTAAACTTTAATCACTGTTCATATACTCACATAGTTGAATATTCTTATTCACTTAACAGTTACTGAATACCTACCAGGGATCAATCACATGTCATTCTCCTTCAAATCCATCAATGCTTTCTATCACCTCCTAATGCCTTGCTACTCAAAGTGGTCCATGGACCAGCAGCATCAGCATTACCTAGGAGCTTGCTAGAACCAGAGGATCTCAGTCCTCAGCCCAGACCTCCTGAAGCAGAACCAGATCTCAAAGCAATGTGTATGCACACTAAAGTTCCAGAAGCACTGATCTTCTGGGTCAGGTTCCCACTCCTTATCATGAATAAAATCTTGCTCCTGACTTTTACTTCAGTTCCTGTCACTTCCCTCCTTGGGATTTAAAATGAAATTCCCCAGACACACAAAGCTGTTTCCTGTCTCTGGGCTTTTCCCATGCTACTTTCTTTGCCTGGGATCTATTTCTCCTTTTTTTGTCTTGTTACTGCCTACTCTTTCTTTAAAACATGCATGCAGCCCTAGCTGGACTGAAGGGTCCTGACTTCGATTTCGGTCAAGGGCACATATCCAGGTTGTGAGCTTGATGCAGGAAGCAGCTGATTGATGATTCTCTGTCATCTTTGACGTTTCTATTTCTCTCTCTCCCTCTCCCTTCCTCTCTGAAATATATTAAAATATATTTTTAAAAAAGACATGCATGCATGACTTTGTTCATCCATCCACTTATTCACTCATTCTATAGATAATTGAGTACTTGCTATATGCCAAGCACTGTGCTCAGGCACCTTCTCTAACCACCTCTGGATGGGTGGTTCTCCTCTCTGCTCTCTAATGTACCAAACATAGCTCTTTCATTTATGTATACTGTGTTGATATTTGCTGTTGACATTGACCATAGAGAGCAGGAAGCCTACCATAGTTCTCTTTGTCTCTGCTACACCTCGGCTAGTTCCTGGTCCCCAGTAGATGTTCAGGCAATGTTTTGTTGGATTGAACTGTTGCTCTTCAAGGAACTAGTGATTGGGCCAGGGTCACAGCAGGTGATTTCTGATTATTCATCACCCAAAGTGAGCATACTCTTTGCCTACAGACCACACCCCTTCTCACAAGCTTCTGTTCAGGGGGGCACCTCTCTCTAATTCACCGAAAGGTCCTGTATTGGCAAGTGATGATAGTGACATAATCCCATACGCATGTTTACACCAAATAGATTGGGAACTGAGAATGCTACAGGCAGGAAGGACTCAGCACTGGGACCTCAGAGGATCACTGTGGTGGGCACAAGTGGCTTAGTGCCTGTGGTCTCTTTGCCAAGCCTCTCCCATCTGTAACTACATTGCCCATAATCTGTGCGGCAGGTCATTTTATGAATTACTCACCAGAGCTGAATTTTCCACAGGCTTCATACCGCATGGAGAGGCATGGCTGGCAACTCCAGTGGTGGTGACCAGTTAGGAGATGATGTTGCTAGAGAGTAATGAAAGTAAGGACTTTACTGAATAACCAGAATGTTGAAGGGACTTTTCATATGTAATAAGGAATAAGTGAAAAAAAAAATAGAAAAAATAGTAAGTGAGAGGTGGAAGAACCCAGTTAAAACATGGATCCTGGAGCCAGTTTGCCTGAGTCCAGAACCCCTGCTCTGCTGGTGAGAGCTATGTGATCTTGGGCAAGTTATTAAATTTTCTAGGCTGCAGTCTCTCCATCTGTAAAGTGGGAATAACAACAGTACCTACTTTATGAGGATTACACAGCTTGTTATGCACAAAGATTTGGAATAGTGCCTGACACACCATCAGCATAATATTGCTTAACAAATAGAAAACACTGAATTGCTTGACAATAAAATTCAGCACCTCATTCTCTTTTAATGGTTGTGCACCTTTCCACTGCTCAGTGCCCTTGCCTACTTCACAGTGTTTCCCTGGGTTTACAATAGGAGCGTGTACTTCTTTAAGCCGTGGAGCAAGGCTTTAAAAATTGAACAAAAGGGAAACAGCTGCTTTGTGTTTGAAAAGATTTGCCAAGCTCACATAGTTAAGTTTAATGACTGGGTGTTTTAAACCCTGGAGAACAATGTAATTTGTGTCATCACTGCTACAAAGGATGACTCTTTGGCGAGCATTTCATTTTGGTCGCCTGAATACCTAACATGAACAAAAGAAGCAAAAACAAACACAAATACAGTAATGGAAAAACTCTAACGAGGCTTTGGGGAAAGATTGTTGGGACCTGTCATGTCTTCACAGAGCAGAATAAAAATAACGCTGGCACTTACAGTCATTTTTTGCACCAAATATTTTATTTTTTTGAGTAATATTTTGGGAGGACTATGTTACAATTCTAGGAAGTAAGGGAGTGCTGAGAGACGAGTGTCTGAATTCACTGGCAGCGTCCCTTCTAATCCTCCCAAAACTCTGTGGAGGAGATATTTCTCCCCACTTACAAGGGAACACGGAGGTTCAAAGAGGATAAGTAACCAAGTTCATACAACCAGTGAGTTACAGAGCCAGAATTTGACTCTCTGTCTGCCTGGCTCTAAAACCCGTGCTCACTTCAAATTGGTTTGTTCATTTTTTAATGGAAACAAGTATTTACATTTGAATCTCTTTCATGCAGTTACCAGGAACCAAATGTTCAACCCTTGTAAAATTCAAATACATCTAATGTCTTATTTTTCTTCATGGGAGTTAGAGATTTGCTTTGCTATAGCCTCTTATTTTTGGTAGCAATGGTGGGAAAGAACTTGATGATAACAGGAACAACAACAAAGACAAGGGAAGATGAAACAACAGTCACCTGATGAGCTCATCTTGGTTTGTGCCGGGGTTCTTGTTCCGGCATTAAGAAGGGTTCAGCAATCTGGAGAAAGGCCGTGTGTAACTTAAGTAAGAGTCTAGAGACGAAAGATAATTTTGAAAGGCATTGGGGGGTCAAAGGAGCCTGGCTAAAAAAACCAAGTTCTCCTTGTCTCAGGACCCCTTGCTTTTTATTAACACAATTTGTCCTAAGGCAAGGTGGAGATATACACTTCAAAGGGTAGGGTTTCATTCAGAAGCATTGTCAGAATGGGGAATTGCCTTTGGCTGTTCAGGTATTTGGCCAACAGGAAGCAATAACATGTAGATTAAGATGCTTTGAGCTGTCTGGCAGCAAACAATCAATTTAGTGCATCCTTTTCAGGTTTGGGGAAATGCCTTTTAGCCATTCCCAACAGGTGATAACATATGTGACTCAGCCCTTGTTGAGTCCCCAAGTTCCATCAACCTTTTGATGAAACTCTTGCAATTATGACATGCTGGAATTGGCTTCTGGCAGTTTGGACACCCCAAGTTCCACATGTTAGCACAAGACCCCAATGACCTAACCAAAATCGGTATTTTGTGATAAAATTTAAAAGAGATAGTGATGATTAAGGCTGTTACCCCTCATAACGGGCAGTTGGAGGGTTGTAGTAGAGAGAAACTGGGAGTAAGGAATCCTTCTGCTTTCCTCCTCCAGGACAGTATTCTCAGACCACACTGATTATCATCAAATAGCCCAAGATGAGGGGAGGGAGAGAGAGAGAGAGAGAGAGAGAGAGAGAGAGAGAGAGAGAGAGAAAGAGAGAGAAGGGAATGAATAGAAGTGACTCATACCAGCTGCTAGCCAGCTGAATAGAGCTTGTTTAATTAGGCATAAGCTCTTTGCAAAGCAGAAGTTTCCTATTACTATTACTACCTAGGTCAAGAAATCACTTAGTCTAGAGAAGGCTAAGGAACCCATTTCATTTCTCTGCTTGACACTGAGTCAAGCAGTCAATTGAGTCTGAAAGTCAATTGCAGAGCACTCACCTTTATCCGTTGTTGAAAGTAACTCTGTGTGTGTGTGTGTGTGTGTGTGTGTGTGTGTGTGTGTGTGTGTGTGTAAAAAGATGCTGCACATTCTTTTTATAAATGTTACCTTAGCACCACTCTCATGGGGTCAGAAAGGCTCCTGGTATAATGAAAAGAGAAGTACTCTGAGTTCAACATGGCTCACTTGCTCTATGATGTTGAGTAATTATTGGGAGAAAGAGGTGAATTAATATATTTGAAAATTCCTTATTCCCTGAAAAGCCACTATATAATATTTAAGGTTTATCAACAGATTCCTATGTATAATAGTAAATTATAACTGGACTTTTTTCCTTTATCTGACAACCATCCCAAACCTTTCTTCTTGGGATAAAAACACAATAAAAAAAGGTGTCCTTTCTCTAATCTAAGTTTCTGTAGCCCATTCCTACCCACCACCCCTAAAGAACTTCACTATATCAATCATGCCTTCTCTCACCTTTATCCTTAACCCTTAATAGATTATTCCCAACAGCATCCAGCCATTGAATATGGATCATCTTCCATCTTAAAGGTCAAAAAGTAAAATTGCCCGTGGACATTACAATTCCTTACAGCAGCTGCCTTAACGCTCACACTTTCTTCCAGCCAAACATCTTGGAATGGGTGTCACTGCTTCTGTGCCATCCTCACACCCCACAATGCTCTGCTAGGTATCACTGCTCTTGCTTGGTCACAGATGCTCTGGCTGCTAATTTCCTAGAATATTTCAAGTTCTTATCTAACTGGATTCTCAGCAACTTTTGACATATTTATCTACTTTTTGAAACATACATTTTCCTTGTATTTTGTGACACTACACTTCTTGTTTATCTCCTACTGCCCAGTCACCCCATCTCAATAACCTTTGAGGACTTCCATTCCTCTGCCTTTCCTCTCTCTTAAGCCCTTTACACTCACTGTCCACTCCTAACATCATCCATTCCCTTGACCTCAGTTATCATCTGAATGCTATAACTCCCAGATCCTTGTGTCTAGTCCAGCTCTCTCTTCTGATGCCCAATCTTCTGTATCTACCTGCCTGTAGTCAACATACCTAAAACCACACTTACTATATTTTCCCCTAAATCTGGTTACTAATACTTCCAATGCTTTCCCATCACCTTCAAAATAAAATCCAGATTCTGTATGTTTTTCAAGAGCTGTAGGTTCTATGGGCCAGCCTCCCTAGTTCATGACCCTGACACTCTAGACTCCAGCTGTTTTGATTAATTTTGGTGCCCCAGACACCTTCTTACCTTCTTCCACTTCTATGCCTTTGCACAGGTCAGTTCTTCTATGTACAACACTTTTCCTTAAACCACCACTGTTCTGTTGCTAAATCTTTTTCATCTCTTAGGTTTCATCTTAATCATTCTTCCAGGAGTAAATTAGAAGCCTCTCCTTTGCACGTTGAATTTCCCCCTAATAAACGATTTACTGTATCAAACAGAATCAGCATGTTAGGCACTACCAGCAGTCACAAACCAAGTGTTCCCTGGTTCTTCTGCTTCTTACTTCCCACCCCCATTCTCCTCTCCTGGACAGTTGAACATCCTCCATGCTATTATGGCGCTTACCACACTCTATTTCAAATATTCTTTTATATTTGCCTGTCCAATAGACTATGAGATGCTAGAATGGAGCTAGAAATTTGAAGCAGTCAATAAATGTTTGTTGGATAGACTGATCTGAAATATAATTGGTTATGCTCCATAATATTACATTATTTACATGGCTATTTTTTTTACTATAATTTAGTTAGCCAGTCTCCTATTTTTAGACATTTAGGTTTTTGTTGGTGTTTACTATTATAATATTGTAATGGAGATCTTTGTGATTAAAGCTTGTTTATATTAAAGCTTATTTAAGATTACTTACATAGGTTTGAGTCCAAAAATTAGAGTTACTTGGCAAAATGTTTAATACTTTTAGACATCAACATGCATTATTAAGTTGGTTTCCAAAATTATTGCACATTTAAATTGGCATTTATGTAACTATTTTACAAATTATATTTTAAATCTCTAGATAGATGAATACACATATAAACATATCACCTCACTGGAAACATTGCAACAGCTGTCTGAGTTTATCATTTACCTTCACTAAGATTACTGCCTGAGTGTGGAGGTCTGGACTCTTGCCAGCCTTGCAAAGAAAAGAAAAGAGAAACTTAAGAAGGCCCTGCACAGACAGTGCAATCTACCGGGCAGACAGTTTCAAAGGACCAAATACAGGGTCTGAGGATATTTTTAAATTTAAATATTTGTTCTTTCCTCCTCAGTTACCTCAACATGTAATACTGATTGTTAATAACGGATGTTAAAGGTTATAATGTAATGTATAGATAAAGCAAAAAGACTTCTTTTGATTAATTTCATTGTCACTAGAATGACAGGGTATCTTGAACCAATTACAAAAAGCCAATATCTCTTTATTGGGTAATTTGTTATGAGATGCGATAGTTCTCATTGTGACCATGTTAGAATGTTGAGAGACATAAAGTAGAACATTGATGTGGAGAAAAACACATGGGTACCCCAAGTTTGTGACTATAGATTTGGGTCTCTTTGTTCAATTAGCATGTCTCTTATGCTTCATGATTCACTTGATCCAACAGCTAGGTATTTGGCTGAAGTGTGATGATCCCTGCCAGGCCCCTAGTCCTTTCTGTCACATGTTGGGGGTTTCAGACTAAGTAACCCAATCAGAGATGCACTGGGCTACCCCATCTTGGAGCCTATACTTAAATATTTTTTGATGTATCAATCTGACTTCTGCTCATATATTTCAAGGTGCAAAGTAGTCTGTATAGCAGCGAATATGAAAATTATAACCTCCTTGTTACTAAAGGGAAGATGGAGGCTCAAAGAAGTTAAATGATTTCCTAAGCTCACTTAGCTGGGCTATGACAAAATCCAAATATCAATCCAAAGCCTTTCATTGTAAAACTCAAGCTCTTTCTACAGAACTTAGGAACATCAGGAGCAAGAGATGGGCTCCCTCATAGGTGCAATTGTTTGCCAAGGCTGATGGCATTATTTCCAGACTCCTGACTCAGTGCCAGGCAACTGATGGCAACTGAGAACCAAGATTCTCCGATTCATAAACACCGTGTTGATACAGTTACTGAGTGCTGAATAAGCCTGAGTTGCTAATGATGACGCAGCAGTAAGGCTGTCAGCTATGTGCATAATACACTGTTAGGTAAAGCTTAGAATGGGGTCACCAATCTCATGATATAGGATATAAAAATCAGATAAAAGGAACCTGTTATCTGATCAAACAAGTGAATATGCTAAACCGTTGAGCAATTAGAGTAAAACAAATGAAGAAGCTCCAATAGATTAGTCCAAACTGCAACAAAAAATGAGATGGACTTAATGGGAAATTACAAGGCAAAGTTCAGCTAGTTTAAAGGAACCAGGATTTCAGGTAAATGGTGTGTTCCAAAAAGAAAAAAAAATAAAAATAAAGCTTTATTTGAAGCCATGGTTGTTGCTTAAAATACCATGAAACCACGTGGAGCTAATCAAAAGTTAATTGGTTTCACCTGAAAATGCATTAAACCCTAATGAGAGAGTTGGACTATGAGTGAACACCATGACTCCAAACAGTAGGAATTCAGTTAGGGAAAACCCACAGAACCTAAGTAAAATGTGTGGAAACTGAGAGAAATGCATGGATGGCACTCTTAAAATAAATCAGGCACAGAAATGGAATCAGTAGGTGATACTGAGCTCCACAAAGCCAACTGATTATAGATTTAAACAATATACGGAGGAGACAGGACAACTTGTTTTCAGCATACAGGACTTTTCTCCAGCATAAATGCTAACAAAATTTTTAAAAGAAAGAAAAAAGAGAATTAAAAATTTCTGAGAGACAGAATTAGGTCCATTTACATTTGTTACAACTACTGGATTGATAAATTAGATTTATTTTTGCCAGGTTATTAGTGCTTGTTTTATCCTTCCTATTCTAAGCTTCCTTTCTTCTCTTTTCTTACCTTCTTTTATTTTCTCCATCTGTTTTTCTCCTCTTCTATTTTGAAAGTTAAGTACACTCTATTCTAAAGAAAGTATTTTTATCCTTCTCCCCAAAAGCAAGAAACTTAGACTGCTATTCACTTACAACTTACGTTATCACCATGCTTTTTTGTTTTATCATGTTTGTCTAACTGCACAAGATATTTTAATTATGTTTTATTCAGCCAACATTAGTTTTGATTTACCCACGTTTGCCACATCTTTTGTTTTTTAATTTTTCTTTTCCATATAGAATCATTTTGTTTGGCCTGAAATATATCCTCTAAAATTTTCCTTACTGGGATCTAAACATTGTAAACTCTCTCAGTTTTTGGTTGTTTGAAAATATCTATTTTGCCCTCATTCTTGAGAGTTGGTTTTGCTGGCTTCTGACTTCTATGTTGGCATTTCTTTCCTCTCAGTACATTGCGCATTTCTGTTGTTTTCAGACTTCCATGTTGCCATTAAGAAGTGAACTGCCCAATTAAGCTTCTCTCATTGGAAGGCTATGTCTCTTCTCTCTGTGGAGACTTTTAGCATCTTCCCATAGTTTTTCAGTTTTCATTTTGCTGTGTCTAGGAGTGGATCTCTTTGTATTTATCCTGCTTTTTAGTTACAGGGTGTTGTTTTTTTTTTTTAAATCTCTCAATGGATGTTCTCAAAACATCTTAGCTATTCTCTCTTCAAATATTATTTCTGCCTGATTCTCTCTCCTTTTGGCCCTCACTTAGACCTTGTTAGTCTTTATTATTCTACTTTCATGATTATTAAGCTTTCATATTTTACATCTTTTTATCTCTCTATGCTTCATTCTCAACAGTTTATCCAACTCTACTAATTCACTATTCTCTTTTAGGCCAAATTTTACCTTCTGTTTCTGGAATGAACTATATTTGGTTCTGCTAGGCAAGTTGTACTACTACCATCCTAAATTCACTTTAAATTATGCTTTTTTTTGACAGCACAGATAGTGTGAATTTGGGTTGCAAACCACATGAAGGCTACATGTGGTTGCAAAATTTCAGGGGAGGATTTTCTCTTCTTCTCAATGACAAAGGTCCAGACAGTACTTGTCCTCACTGTTCCCTGGGGAAAGGAGCAGAGAGTAAGTTTATTTCTAGGCTATACCTTTAGAGGATAGCCTTTGGGCTCCAGAATTTATTATTATTTTTATTTGTTATTATTATTATTATTAATTGACATCTTTTTAAATATATATTTTATTGATTTTTTTACAGAGAGGAAGGGAAAGGGATAGAGAGTTAGAAACATTGATGAGAGAGAAACATCAATCAGCTGCCTCCTGCACACTTCCTACTGGGTATGTGCCCGCAACCAAGGTACATGCCCTTGACCAGAATCAAACCCGGGACCCTTCAGTCCGCAGGCCAATGCTCTATCCACTGAGCCAAACCGGCCAGGGCTTAATTGATATCTTGAATGAGCCCTGGTCCTTGCCTCCTTATTTCTAAACCCTGCAAGACCTTGAAACCAAGGCTCAAGTTCATGGCAAATATGCTCAATGCAAAAGCTGTCTGCTTTTGTTTCTGGATACCTGTCATTATGTTTTATTCAGAAGATTCCTTACTCTTTTTCAGCTTGTGGATGTATTGAAGATTATTTTGTTTGTTTTCAAGAATGAAAAGAGTCATTAACTTTTTAATAGCAATAGGAAAAAAAGGACAAGAAAGAAGAAAAAGAGAGGGAAGAGAAAAAAGGGAGGGGATGGAAAGGAGAGGCTGAAAGAAGAAAGGGAGAGAGTGAAAGGAGTAAAACACCCAAACTCTGACCCTGAATTTAAAAGCTGTTGGCATTTTGAGGAAGTGTTTTGGAAATCTCTAAAAGTCAAAGCACTGTTATTACTTTTTAAAAGAAAATCCCAAGATAGATGGCATGAGGAAATGTCACATATGAGGATACCTGAACAGAAAGATGCCAATTCCTACAGACCAGGTTTAAGGTGTACAATTCTATAATACATCATCTGTATATTGTATTATGTTGTTGTACACCTTAAGCCTATATAATTGTATTAACCAGTGTAACCCCGATACATTCAATTCAAAAACATTGGAATTGTGTTTCTTATAGAAAAGAATCTCTTGGTTAATCAAAACAGCATTCAATAAGTCCTGTAATATTAGTAGATTAGAAATACACTGAGTGGCCAGATTATTATGATCTCTGAATGCATAATAATCTGGCTACTCAGTATAAATATTAGAGGCCCGGTGCATAAATTCGTGCATGGGTGGGGTCCAGCCAGCCTGGCCAGGGGGAGGGGACATGGGCGGTTGGCTGGCCTGCCTGCTGGTCAAACTCCTGGTCAAGGGGACAATTTGCATATTAGCCTTTAATTATATAGGATATACACTGAGTGGCCAGATTATTATGCATTCAGAGATCATAATAATCTGGCCACTCAGTGTATATTATAAGCAACAAATGTAAAGAGAAAAAAATCAATCATTCATGTATACTTTTTCAACG
The DNA here is from genome assembly GCF_963455305.1 of Plecotus auritus. NCBI lineage: Eukaryota > Metazoa > Chordata > Mammalia > Chiroptera > Vespertilionidae > Plecotus > Plecotus auritus. The sequence goes on from NC_137772.1 coordinate 44,154,163, forward strand.
TAAGGGGTAATGGCTATGTGCCTTCCTTAAAAAAGAAAAGAACAGAAAAGAAATGCTCCTAACTATTGGGCTTGTTTTCTCTAAAGGGAGCTGACACTTACAGACCAGAATAATTTGTTTACAATAGGCTGTCCACAGTTCCTTCACACCTTCCACTCTGGGTTAATAGAATTCTGTAGAAGGTGATACGTAGCCTCATTCAACTGCTCCTGCTCGAAAAAGAAGTGCCACAGCTGTTGTCTTATTGGAAGTCACAGCTAAGCTCAAAAACTGAGCTAATCAGAACTTGACCCACATACAGGAGAACTTATAGCTTTAACATTCCCCATACCTAAGAGTTTTCTTTGAATTGATCTTAGGCTTGAAAGTAACACTTTCTACTTGAGTGTCAGATGAATGAAAGTGGTCTGATGTTCAATTCACACCCAACAACACTTTTCAAAATGACATTTTAATAAGGTTGTATAACCATGCCTGAAATGGGAATATTATATGTAATTGAGAATTACAGTCACTACCTAAGCATTTCTAAGAATTGCTGATCATTTAACATTCTAACCATGGACAGATTTGGAAAGCTGCTAATTGGTTTGCCTATGATTGTAGTAGAGTTAGAAGTAAAATGTAGGGTCTTATTACCTGTTTACTGTTCCATTCATTCATTAACACCCTCAATTTAATAAAATAAATAGTCTCATGGAAAGATGGCATAATCAGGGTAGGGAAGTAAACCAGTACATTCCAGATTCCTCTCTTTTAGGACAGAAGAGAGGAAACTGCCTTTAAGTCTATTATATAATCCTATATAATAAAGAGGTAATATGCAAATTAACCCTCACAAGATGGCTGTCTATGACCAGGCCAGCAGGGGGGTTAGTGAGGGACAACCAAACAACTGAACAAGCAGGCTGCGTGGGGCGACCAGGCTGGCAAGGAGGGGGCAGTTGGAGGCAACCTGGCCGACAGCAGGGAGTAGTTAGGGGCGATCAGGCCGGCACACAGAGGCAGTGAGGGGTGATCAGGCCAGAAGGGGGGGCAGTTAGGGGTGACCAGGCAGGCAGGGGGGGCAGTTAGGGGAAACCAGGCAGGCAGGCAGGTGAGTGATTAGGAGCCAGCAGTCCAGGATTGTGAGAGAAATGTCTGACTGCCGGTTTAGGTCCGATCCCCAGGATCGGGCCTAAACCGGCAGTTGGACATCCCCCAAGGTGTCCTGGATTGGAGAGAGTGCAGGCTGGGCTGAGGGGACCCCCCTCCCATGCACGAATTTCATGCACCGGGCCTCTAGTTCTATATAAATCTACCAGAGGCCTGGTGCATGAAAATTCATGCACTGAAGGGGGTGTCCCTCAGCCCAGCCTGCCCCCTCTCACAGTCTGGGAGCCCTCAGGGGCAGGGCAGGAGGCAACCCTGTGATCAGGGGAAGGCGAAGCCCCATCACACCTCTTCTGCTGCCACTGCGGGCAGCACAAGCCTCGGCCGGCCCTGGGTGGCTAGACAGCCATCATCTGAGGCTTGCCTGTGCCTTGGGCTGGCCCTGGGTGGCTGGGCAGCCGCCATTCGAGGCTTGCCTGTGCCTCCTGCCGGCCCTGGGCAGCTGGGGGGCTGAGGGGACTGGGGGACTCTGGAGGCAGAGGCTCGGCCTTGCTGCATGCCTGCCACCCTGGTGGGGTTGAGGGGACTGGGCACCGCCATCTTGTGGCTATGGGCGCCGCCATCTTTGAGGGTGGAGAGTCAATTAGCATATTCCCTCCTTATTGGCTGTGGGCGCGGCCATCTTTGTGATGGCATGAGGGTCAATTAGCATATTCTCTCTTTATTAGATAGGATTATATAAGTGGAAGCTCTTTCTACCCAAAGATGTAACAATCCAATTGAGCATTTTGTTATCTAACCAAAACCCTTTCATGTGCAATGTATTATGCTATACTGTTAATTTAACAAATATTTACTTAACACTATTTAAAAAATATATATATATTTTATTGATTTCAGAGAGGAAGGGAGAGGGAGAGAGAGAAACATCAATGATGAGAGAGAATCATTGATTGGCTGCCTCCTGCACGTCACCCATTGAGCATCGAGCCCACAACCCAGGCATGTGCCCTTGACTGGAATCGAACCTGGGACCCTTCAGTCTGCAGGCTGATGCTCTTTCCACTGAGCCAAACCAGCTAGGACTACCTAACACTTTAAACCAGGAACTGGATGTTGGCTGAGTAGACCCTATTTTGCAACTCATGGAGGTTGGTATGAGTCTAGTAACAAATAAAGAGGGGATTAAAATAAAGAGATTAAAGAACTATAGCAGGTGAGGTACAAGGCATTATGAGGTATCCAAGAAGGCTTCCTGGAGGAAGGTGCATTTAGGTTGAGACCTAAATGATGAGAAGGAGTCATCCAGAAAAAGTGGGGAGTGGGAGGTGAATGTTTTAGAAAGAAGACTAATAAGATCAAAGGCAGAGATGAGAGTGAGAATGTGGTGAGTTTGCTGGTTGAATGAATGAAGGAATGAAGGAGTATTCAGTGATAGGCGTTTCTGAACAGGGGAGAAATATATTTTAGGACAGCCTCTTGTATTTTTTGAAGTATAACCTAAAGAGTTCCAGTGTATGTTGATTGCATATTACTGTCTGATATAGATTAAACAGAAACTGGAGGCAATTCTTAGGCAGAGAAGCAAGGCCTTCTGACCTAACCACCTTGGGTCTATAATTTAAGGACTTGGGACATACCGAAGGATGCTTCTGGATGGTAGGTTATGATGACCTCTGTTAGTGGGCATGCAGGGGACTCTAATTAGTATAGTCACTTACAAATAACCTTAAAATGTGAGCTCCTGTAACTTACAGGACATCATCTACCTGCCTCTTGCTTTCTGTGTTTGCTTCATTCTCCCCAGTGATGAGTAAAGTCTGGTTTAAATGTTCAGGGCCAGCTCTCAGCTGTGATAAGGACATGAGACTCTGGGCCTCTATTGAACCAAGGACATTAAAGGGGTCCTGTACCTGTCTTAGGCCAGTGCAATGGTGGTAGGGACAGTGATGGAGGTAAAAGAGAATTTCCAGGGAAAGATAAGCCACAGAAGACAGAGTAAGGCTGCAAACCCAGCTCTCTCCCCATTTTGAGATTTTATCAACAGAGTCAAAATTAGAAAATTAGAGTTTGGCTTTATCAGGGCTTGCTTGACATCCTGACTGATGAGACTTTTAGAGAAAGGTCTTAGTGGTCAAATGGGATTGACAGTCACAAACTTTGTGGAATGAGAACTGAAGGAAGTAAGAAGCCAATTTACCTGGTGAGGAGGTAAAATAGACTAGTGAAACGCCTAGGTTTCAGAGTCCGACAGGTCGCCCTTCACTCCTGGCTCTCGGACTGCTCATTATATTGTTACAGGGGGAAATACCTGCTCGTAGTATCTACTTAGTTAAAAATATTTTTTTCAGGCAATTCCATTGTGAGTATGTGTCAAAATTTCATGAAAATCTTGCAACAAGGGGACAATATTCTCTTACAGGCCAAGCAAAATTCACTTTTGGTAAAGATGTTTTACAGAAGAAGACAATAAGTAGATTATCCTTGTTAGATGGATTCTTAAAAGAAAAGTAAGTCATTAGAAACAGTCACTAGGCTCTTGACTGATTAATCAGCTGCGGGATGGGTAATGATTTATGAGAGAAAGTCTTAATCCCATTAAAGCTAACCAGAAAACTGCTTAAACATTCTTTAAAATCCTAATTTCTTTTCAGGAGGAGGCTATAAATTACATCATACAGACCAGGTTCAGGACAATTTTTTTTTTCTATTACAACCTCATAGGATTATTGTGAAGGCTATATGAAGGTCTGGTGCATAGAAAATGCTTGATTCCTGTTCACTGTTATGTTGTTGTTTTAGGAAGATCTTCCCTCCATTTCACTCTGATCCCAACTTTGAATGGACTCTGATTGGTCTGGTTAGGAGCTGCCTAGGAATCAGACGCTGATTTAACTGATTCTTTGTTGGTTGCTACAGAAAAAATAACCCTGGATACATGGTCCTTTGTTAAGCAGGACCTTCTTAATATAATTTTTGACATTTTTGGATATTTTGAGGTTAATCTAGTTTTAGGAGATAGAAAGTTTAATGTAATAAAGAAATAGGACTTTGATGACAACTGTTAGCTAGAAAGGGAAGAGAGATGGAAAAAGCAAGAGGCAAGGAGACTGCAGTAAAACCAAAGTGTTTATGTGCCCAGTAAAGAAATAGCTACTTAATTCCTAGTTCAATGATGTCAAATATTGCATTTAAATTTTCTATGTTTTTCTTGGGCAACAATCTCTTTCTGTCACTACAAAACTTAATTAAAAGGCTGCCTTGTTTACTCCAAATTATCAGTACCCACAATAATTTGTGGAATATAGCCTCCTGGCTGTGTGGCTGTGTTTGGCCCAGAAGAAGTCACCATGGAAAGCAATAGGGAACATACCTGAAGACATGTCTCATTTGGGAAGTGGGTGTTGTGGGCTCCTGGGACATATAGCCCCTTTGGTGCTGAACTTGAATGAACCACAGTTCTCTCAGGTCCAGTAGGGAAGAAGTTTTTCTTAAAAAAATTTAGTAAAATAATTCTTTTTAAAATAAAAACAAGCAATGAAAGAATATATATATATATATATATATATATATATATATATATATATATATATATATAAAAGGCTAAGTGTCTGTCTGACTGTCTGACTGACAGATAGCTATTGTGCACACTGACCACCAGGGGGGCAGATGCTCAATGCAGGAGCTGCCAAGCTGCGGTGACTTGGCAGTGGCGGTTCTTGGGTGATGCACCTGGAACCAGAGAGGAGGGAGCCCCATTCTGGGGTGCGTCACCTGAGAACTGCCCTCTCACAATCCAGGACCCCTTGGGGGATGCCATAGATCTGGTTTTGGCCTGATTCTCGAAGGCCAGGCCGAGGGACCCCACCTGCTGGAGGAACCCTGCTCACTCTGCAGACAACCTTTGAGCCATGGTGCCACCCCAGGTGCAGCTGGCTGGGGAGGGATCACAGGAGGTTGGCTCCAGGGTGTGTCCAGCCCATCTTGCCCAATCCCACCCTACTGGCCACCTTCTAATTAATTTCCTTACAATGTGCATGAATCTGTGCACCGGGTCACTACTAATTAAATAATATTGTGAAAGTTTCTAATCTTCCCATCACCCTCAATTTTATTTTCTAAGGGAAACCAATGGGTATCCCTTCAAGTGTTTTCTGTGCCTCTGCGAACATTTCTTATACATCATGCATGTATATTTTTATATACAAGTTATATTATTTGCATACTCTCTACATGTGTTTTTGGTGTTCTCTTATGACACAAATGCAGCATAGGATCAGCATCCAACCTTGAAATTTATTTTCCTTTGTTTTACTGCTCAACACCGATCATGCATTTTTGTGCTTACCTTTCTTGATTGAATCTAAGAGTGAAAACTAAACTTAGATTGGTAGACAACCAAACTTAATACAATGGAAACAAAAGCATGAACTGAGTGTTGATAAATTCGTAGGGAGTAGGACCAAGGTCAAGAGTTGAGTTGGCATTCATAGGCAATAAGAAATAGGGAGGAAAGAGGGCTTTCTAGGAAAAGAAAGCAGTGGAAACAAAAGCTGGGAAGCACATTGATGTGGTGCAGGATTTGGAAATAAAAATTATGGGGTTGTACAACTTGCATACGTCAGAATGGAATTCACCGAGTTCACTCTTGGTTAATCATTAACATTTACTAAGTGACCAAATGACATCCTCATGCAATGAAAGGTTTGCTTCAAGTTTTGCTTAACAGATTTAAGTTTTCTTGTTAAGCTTTCTCTATTTGTCCCTAAACTCTATTTTCAGTGTGTTTACAGTGAAGGAGCATGGGTGGAAAATGGACTCAGGGAAAATTTTATTGGAGGTATTTTTATCTTTGCCAATAACTCTGGAACAAACCTGTTAAGAAACCCCCCAGAGGAAGATAGACAGGAGTTTGTAAATTGAAGTAAGTTACAATATCTTTCTTTAATTCCAAACAAAGTATTGGGCTTTCACTGACTTAACCACTTTTCTCTGGAATTTTGGTTTAGGCTGAAAGCAACCCATATATTTCCTACTAGGCAATCTCCTTTAACAACTGTGTCTGACTCTAAAGCATGCCCTCACTTGTCCCACTGCTAAATAAATGACTTTCTGATCTTGTCTTTATGGTTAATTTTTATTTATTTTAATGTTATTGTGTTTGGGGCTCCACTTTTCTACAATGGGATATTTCGGGGTACCTCTTGTAAAGCAAGTTTGAATTTCATTAAATTACTGATAGTCAACCTTTTTTGTTAACTACAAAATGGCAGTTTCTTATTATTCAATCTAATCTATTTAACTATATTATTTCTTGTCATTAAAATTGGGGTTCACAAGTACTTTGTTTCTTACTAGTTTTCTCACAAAAATGATTTTAAAAATGGATTTTAGAGATAGAGGACAGGAAAGGGAGAAAGAAATATAATGATGTAAGAGAGAAACGTTGATCAGCTGCCTCTTGCACGCGCCATGCTCCTGGGGATCAAGCCTGGGTATGTGCCCTGACTGGGGATTGAGCCAGCAATCTTTTGGTGCAAGGGACGATGCAAAACCAACTAAGCCACACAGGCCAAGGCACCAGTTGTCTTACTTTTAAGTTCAAGGTTCATCAAAATGAATTTTTATGAACTTCAAAACATATCCCAAATTCATTCCCTTTTTTCTATTTGACTGTTAGCATACTAGTTCAAGTCCCCTTATCTTTTACCTAAATTATTTGAAATGTCTTTCTACCTGACTTCCTGTCTCCTAAAAAAATTTGTCAATTTTTCTTGTCAGTGTAATCTTCCTAAAGCACATTTTTTTTTTATCCTCACCCAAGGATATGTTTATTCATTTCTTAGAGAGGAAAGGAGAGAGAGAGAGAGAGAGAGAGAGAGAGAGAGAGAGAGAGAGAGAGAGATGAGAGAGAAACATTGATCAGTTGACTGGGGATCGAACTCACAACATAGGTATGTACCCTGACCAGGGATCGAACCCGCAACCTTTTGGTGTACAGATGACACTCCAACCAACTAAGTCACCTGGCCGGGGCCCTAAAGCACAATTCTTGATGACATAACACTTTAAGATCAGGTAGGAGGCTCTCACGAGATAATCCAGCTGCTTCTCCTCTCTGTTCCTCTTCCTTAGCCCATTCCTCACATCTTGCAATTCTGAGTTCATTTTTGGTAACTTCCATTTTGCTACAGAGCTTACTTTACCTTGTATTACCATTGCTTCTGTGCAATCTTTTCCTCCCCCAGACCATAAGCTCTTTGAAGACAGAGTCCTCCTCAGACTTTGACACATGCAACATCTAGCATGATGGTCACCACATATAGCCATGCAGACTTTGGACAGCACAATCCTGAGGAGGCCATTCTTTAGAGACCAGGTTGAAATGGCTCCCCCAGGAGTCATGCAATGATGTAGCCACCTTTAGTACAGTGGCATGCACAGAGTAGATTCTCTATAAGTACTCACAGAATCTCAGTTTAGATCCAGCCAAATAGAAGTGCTTCTGAAGCACTAAAATCATCCACCTTCTAACCTGGAGTTCCACTCTGATCTTAAATGGAAACAGACATAAATGGGGGAGAGATGCTGACTACAACATCTCCACTTAGTTGAAGAAGCTCCTGGATCCTCAACCAAAATCTGTTGAGCATTGGCCAGTTTCTCAGTGGTTAGAGCATTGGCCCACAGATCGAAGGGTTGCAGGTTCAATTCCGGATCGAGGCACATACCTCAGTTACAGGTTCACTCCCCACCCCTGGGTTGAGCTGTGTGTGGGAGGCAATCAGTCTACGTGTCTCTCTCACATGAATGTTTCTCTCTCTCCTTCTCCTCCCTCTTTTCACTCTCTCAAAATAAATAAATAAATAAATAAATAAATAAATAAATAAATAAATGGGAAAATTATCCTTGGGTGAGGATTTAAAAAAGAAAAGAAAAATCTGTTGACAATCTCTCCAAGATTCCAGGATGGTCCCTGGGGCTTAGGCTTGTGGGGGAGGAACAACCTCAAGGTTCTTCTGGCTGGTCTAATAATCACCAGGACATGAGATAAATTAGCATGTGAAAATAACCAAGCTTAATACATACATATGTATGGGAACCCCAAATACATGAGAAAGTCAGAGACCCTACATGCAGGAGAGGTTCAGAGAGATAAAGGGGGATTGAGGTATATAAGCCATTCTGAACTAAGGATGAGGTAAGGAACCTTGGGGCTTCAAAGGGTCATTGCATTGCAGGATGTTAAGAAGAGCAGATGTTTAGTACAGTAAATAGAAGTCTGTCCTGCCTATAATTTTTGCTGTTGTTGTTAATCCTCACTCAAGGATATTTTTCCACTGATTTTTAAAGAGAGTTGAAGGGAAAGGGAGAGAGAGAAACATCAATGTGAGAGAAACACATCCATTGGTTGCCTCCCACACACACCTTGACCAGGGTCAGGGATCAAGCCTGCAACCAAGGTAGTAAGTACCCTTGACCAGAACCAAACCTGGAACCCTTCAGTCTGCAGGGCGGGTGCACTATCCACTGAACCAAACTGGCTAGGGCTATCCTACCCTATAGATAGGTCAAAAGAAGTTATCTCTGAGAATCTCTTATTGTGGGCACATCTCCTGATTCATGCTCTTCTAGGTAGTTAAAGGGAGGGGCAGAAATTTCTTTTGAGCCTGAAGCTAATACTGCCTTTAGCTCAAAGTAATCTGCACACCACAGAAGCACATCTTGGGGTGGCTCTTTCTAAAGCTCCACAGGCTCCTCAAAACAAAGGGCTTTCCTGCTGCTACACTCTGTTCCAGTTATCTGTCCTGCAGATGTCTGCGCCCTTTTCCCGCTCACAGGACTGCAAGACAATGTGAAGCTAAGAACTGTAGCTCAGATAGATGTGTTTCATTGGATGATTCTGATGGCTAACAGGGCAGATATAAACTAGTTGGTTATATTTTCTGACTCGTCCTCTCATTCCCCCAAAATGAAGAATGAACACTATAAAATGATCCTCCGGAGTCTTCTAACTGGAACCACTTTCTGCGGGTATCCACCACCTCTAGTTTATCTTGATCTAGTCCCTATTTCTTTTTGTTGCTGTGTTTCATGTATAACTAGGAAACACAATCTGGCAAAGTGTTATTGGCTTTAAGAATTTCGGAGGTGGGGGTGGGGGTGAGGGTGAGGGAAGAGTTTGTGGAGAGATGGGGGGCAAGCTGTATTATATGGCTGGCCCCATAAGGAGCCCTTGTGTCTCTTGTTTGAAAATGAAAGCCCTGGGTGTCCAGCAATGGGCAAATCTGGCAATGGGCTTTGCCCCCAGGCTGGCCTTTCCTCCCCTTGCATATGGCTGGTCATGTGACTTTAGAACTCCTGACCTTTTATCCCTAAAAATAACACCTAGGTCACAGTTGTATTTCAGCTCCGGGCCCAGAAAAGTAGCAAAACCAGGTAGGCAATGCCAGGACCAGCTGCAGTGACTAATGACCCTATACCCTAGTGCCAACCAATCAGTGAAAACCACATCCCTGAAAGGACACATCTGGAAAAGCTAGTGAATATTCTATTGAGATATCCCCCTCAGACTGCCCCCAAACTCCCAGCCTTTAAAAACCCTCCAAACAAAGAACTCAGCACATGCTCTCCCTCCCAGGAGCACACACCTTTGCCTTCCCTTTCCATCTCTTCTTTCCCTTTCCCTTCTTCTTCCCCCACAGTGGTGCATCTCCTAAACTCGAAGGGTCCTCATGAGACTTGCAATCAGGGGAGCAATGGGCAGTGGCAGCTGGTCCTGGGCTAACCCCCTGAACCTATCTCCAGGGTCCCTTTTCTCTGACTTCCCAGTGAGCTGACAGCAGCTCTGTCAAGGCTCTCTCCTGTTGCTTCCCTATCCTGAACTCTTCCTTGTTTCACTATCCCCAGCTTTAATAAAAATACTTTCAAAATCACCTGGACTTGTGTTGTGAAATCTTTCCTGCATGAAGTCAAGAACCCACACACTACCGTCCGGCCCTAGGCAGATCCCCTCAGGGAGGGCCCAGTACCCTTTCCAGTTAACAAAATTAGGAAAATATCCATAATGAGCTGCCCAAGGACTTGCTAAAGAGGGCAACAATGGGGAACATAATGATTGATTTAGGAATGCACACTAACTGTAAAGTTTCCTGTGGGAAAAATAAGCAAATATTTAAAACATCAGAAAGAAAATGCCATGGGGAATTTCAGCCCTTCTTCAATACAGTATGTCTTGGCACAAGTACAAGAAGAAGGCTGGAGTTATTACTGTTCCCAAACAGGGCAGATGTAGCCCAAATGACCCTCTCAGGCAGGGTCACATCCAAATGTTTAACTGGGGGACTGCAGGGCGGATGTTGTTGGTATACATCTTTAAAGTCTTAAGAACAATTTTAGGTAACTTGTATTCAAACTTGGAGTGAGAATGAGGTGAAACGAGGAAGGCAAGAAGCTAGGAATAAAAAGAATTTTTTTTTCTGCCTTCAGTGTGGGAAAAGGCAACAATCCATGGGAGAACAGCAGGACCGGGATGGGTATTCAGAGGGCTCTGAAGGCTATCGGCGGGACCACCTGAGCTAGAGAAACCCTGAGTGGAGAGGCTGCAGGAAATTCCGAAGTTACTCTTGTTCACTTCTGGACTATGTCACAGGCCTGGGAAAGCCTAGCTCCTACCCCCACACTGTGAAGACTTGTTGGCTCTGGTACAAATGGGGGAGGTGGAGAACAGGCCTGGAAAGGGCCTGTAGAAACCAAATGTTCAACTGGCTCCCAATAGAACTGTGGGAGCCAGTTATCCCCAATCCTGCTGAGTACCCCTAGGAACACCCTTCTCCAACCCCACCTCCACTCCCATTCAGCACATCACCTGAGGTTCTTGGATTGAGGAGTAGGTCATTTAGCTCCTTCCCACTTTTCGAGAAATGGAAGTTTAGGTTTCGTTTCAGTTGGCACGGAAGGCTCCTCTCATTGTTCAGAGCAGGGGAGATGGTGGTTAGATGTTTATGCTATGTACTCATCTCCGTACAGTTGCTCCTGGAAGTGGTTTTCTAAAAGAGTCAATCAAATTGGCCAAACCAATTAAGTTTCAAGAAGATTATTTTTCATGAATTTCAGTGTGTTCAGGGTATGCTTCAAATGCAAGCCCTGTCCCTTTCTTTCTGAGCACCGGGTCCTTCCATCTGTTTGGAAAATTCCTAATGGAATGAAGGGAGTGTGAAAGGATAGTTCTCTGGCTCACACAGGTTTCTGGTCCTGATAAGAAACTGTCTACATCAGTTTGGCTAGACTATCTCCAAATAGCCAGCATCAGGCAATGTCTGTGTTCTGTTTCCTGATTTTCTGCGACGAGGGTATAATTTCCACTTGGCCCAGTGTGTTATATCAAAGGTGCATACAAGAAGTTCAAGGCAGGGGATGAATTGCCACTATAACAGCACTGACAATTTTGAGCTCCAGCAAAGCTGAGTTTTCAATAAATGACTTTTCCTCTTTCCTCCCTGAAGTGAGAATCAAATACCCAACTATTTTTTTCTAGTGCAATGATGATGTTTCTTCTTATAATGTTAAAAAAGGAAAGAGTGCATTTATTTACCTAACACCATGAGTCAATAGGCATATACAACTTCAGATTATCAATAGATATTTCAAACACATCAAGAGATATTCTACTCAAAATTTCCCCCATTTGCAACCTAGGACCCACTATCACCTTTCCTTGCTTAATTTTTCTCCATAGAATTTATTATCTGACATACTGTGTATTTTACTTATTGTAGACAAAAAAAAATGTTACCTCTCGCCCTCTTTTACACACACACACACACACACACACACACACACACACCCCAGAATGTTCACAAAGGCAAAATTGACTCTTTTGTTAACTGCTATATCTTCTGAACCTAGAAGAATGCTTGTCACAGAAAAGGCAGTCACTAAGTATTTGTTGAATGAATGAATGCCTCAGAAGACTGTTTTCACTGAAGTACATATTTTGACCTTCTTTTCCAACCTCGTAGATGGAAGCTAGATCACATGATTGCAGTGAGAATGCACCCTTTTCACAGAGAAGTCTGAGAAAGACCTGGCAAATGGCTCAGGAATACAGTCCAGCCTGAGGGTCAGAACCACTGATATACCTTCTGGGCAAGCTTGGGTTCGGTCTTTATACACTAAATCAATATTCCAGACACACTCGGAAACATAACCAGAGAATAGCGGCTGGATGAGAAATCCACTCCCTCCACGCTAAACTGCCAATTGCTCCTTTCTCTTCTGCAAACAGTTCCAATCAGAATCCTACATAATAAAAGAGTAATGTGCAAATTAACCATCACTCCGCTACACCCACAAGCCACGCCCGCCAGCCAATCATGAGCGAATATGCAAATAAACCCAACCAAGATGGCTAGGGCCACAGAGAGCAGGAGGGAGGCTTGGGTTTCCCTGGCAATGGAGGAAGCCAAGCTTTCTGCCTGCACTTGCTGGCCTAGGCCTCCACTCAAGGCTACAAAGTTTCAATGACAGAAGATACATAAACCCAAACAGAAATGGCGGCAGCCTCGGAGCTGAAAAGAGCAGGAGGCTAGGGTTGCCCGCAGCGATGGAGGAAGCCAAGCTTTCCGCACACCCTGGCCAGCCCAGGCCTCCGCTTAAGGCTACAAAGTTTCAATTATAGAAGATACATAAATCCCCCAAAAAATGGCTGCTGCAGAAGGCTTGACTCCGCTTCAGGCTACAAAGTTTCAATTGTAGAAGATAAATAAACCCCAGATACCAGGGCCTCCGCTTGGGTCACCAGGGGGCGTGGCCGGCCTGCAAACCACCACAGGCCCCTCGCCCAGGCCACCTCACACCCCAAGGGAACCCCCACCCTGATCCTGGACACCCTTCAGGGCAAACCAGTTGGCCCCCACCCGTGCACCAGGCCTCTATCCTATCTAATAAAAGAGTAATATGCAGATTGACCATCACTCCAACACACAAGATGGCTGCCCCCATGTGGCCAAAGATCCTGCCCCCATGTGGACACAAGATGGCCACCACAAGATGGCCAGCAGGGGAGGGCAGTTGGGAGGGACTGGGCCTGAAAAGGAGGGAAGTTGGGGGCGACCAGACCTGCAGGGAAAGGCAGTTGGGAGGGACTAAGGCCTGCAGGGGAGAGCAGTTGGGAGGGACCCATGCCTGCAGGGGAGAGCAGTTGGGGGGTACCAGGCCTGCAGAGGAGGGCAGTTAGGGGTGACCAGGCCTGCAGGGGAGGGCAGTTAGGGGCAAACAGGCTGGCAGGGGAGCAGTTAGGCATCAATCAGGCTGGCAGGGAGTGGTTAGGGGGTGATCAGGCTGGCCAGCAGAAGTGGTTAGGGGCAATCAGGAAGGCAGGCAGGCGAGCAGTTGGGAGCCAGCAGTCCTGGGTTGTGAGAGGGATGTCCAACTGCCCATTTAGGCCCGATCCCACTGCCCTAAGTTTAGGCCCGATCCCAGTGGGACATCCCTCGAGGGGTCCCAGATTGGAGAGGGTGCAGGCTGGGCTGAGGGACACCCCCCTTCCCCCATGCACGAATTTCGTGCACCGGGCCTCTAGTTTCCAAATAAAGAAGAATGATTGTGGGAACCCCTTTCACATCCCACATGATTCAGGGTTCCGGTTCAGGGTTCGGGTTCTGGAGAAGGTCGCACTCAAATAAAAAGAGACTAGAAAAGCATTACTTTGGGAAATGGGGGCCAGGCGGTAGTCCAACTCTAGTGGGAGGACTACTACTCGCTCCGGCCTTGCCATCCCTTTTATTAAGATTAAGATTATGGGATACACCCATATCCCCTAGACAGGAAACTCCAATAATAGCCAATCAGCAAATTTACTTAAGACTAACAGTGGAGGCTGCTTCAACTACCAATGTCTAGTGACGTTTCAGAGCAATTAAGGTTGATCAGGCCTCTGGATTCCCTGTCCACACCTCTCCATTAATAAAACAATGATCGGCTTCCGGCAAATGATAAAGAACAAAATTCCAAACAAAGCCTTGAATGGACAAATGCAATAAAATTCCATGATAGATAGATGTTTTATGTTTATTTAAAGCAGGGGTGGGGAATGTCTGGCCCTCGGGCCGTATAAGACCTGAGAAATTACTTGGTCTGGCCCTCCCAAGGCATTAGGGGTGAGTTAATTAAATGTTTTACCAAATAGAAAAGGCTAATTTTTAAGTTGATGATTTTGTGTGGCCCGCCAATGATGTTATAAAGATTCAAATGGACCTTGGCAGAAAAATGGTTCCCCAGCTCTCCTTTAAAGGGAAGTTCCTTTGGAGAAGGTGTTGGGTCTAATGCTGTCTGTTAATGTATACATGCTCTGCAAAGGGAAACGTTCATTCCTTCACTCAGCAAACATTTATCGGGCACCCTACTGCCCTAAGCCCTATGAATCACATGCAGCTATAGACAAGACAGACATATTTGCTGCCCTTCCCAAGCTGACAGTGACCTCAAATGCACTCGTGATGTTACCACACATCACAATCCCCTGTAAAAGTGAACCTAATTCAGGGCTGGCAAACTTGATTGTAAAGTGCCAGACAGTAAGGAAATACGTAAGGCTTTGTAGACCATACAGTATATGGTCTCTGTCACAGTTACTCAGCTCTGCTGTTGCAGCATGAAAGCAGACAATACACTGATGATTGACCATGGCAGCATCCCAATAAAACTTTATTTGCAAAGATGCAGGCTGGATGTGCTTCTCAAGCTGCTTGCTTGGCCCTGCTCTTGACGCTTTTTTGCAGATAAAACTATTGTTTTGGTTTCAAATTTCCTTTTAGTTTGCATGCAAAGATTTATGAAAATATGGGTTGATCAAGGAGTACAGACTTATAGTTTTCAGATGAATAAGGTCTGGGGAGCTAATGCACATCATGGTGATTATAGTTAAAAATACTATAGTATATACTTGAAAGAGAGTAGTAGATCTTGTATTCTAACCACAAAAAATAAATAGTAGTTATGAGACATGGAATTGTTAGCTATCATGCTAAGGAAGATAATCATTTCACAATATATAAGTGTATGAAATCAACACATTTTATACCTTAAACATACATGATGGCATATGTCAACCATATCTCAATAAGTGAAAAAAAATTATTATTTCCAGAGTTTATAATTGCTATCTATGGAAAAGTTAGTCTAAAAAAGCTACTAAAGCATTGAAAAACAAAGAAGAAAATATAGATTCGTAAAATACTCACTGGTAATTTGCAGTTCCTCAGCAAGTATTTCTGTCAGGATGAGGAATACAGGTTATATGCAACTTTGCCTCTGTGATAATTGTCAAATCTGCCTGCTTATCCCTGGGCCCCAATAGAGATAGCTTTGTTTTGTCTCCAGATGTTTCCTATACATCACTTAGTGCAATGACCAGAGAACAAACGGACCCACTGACCCCTAGCCACAGGCTGTATTTATAACTTGAGACTGCATGGCTATTTAACCATCCTCAGCTTATAGTTATTTTGGCAAAAGAGAACAGGGCCATCTTGTCATGGTTCTTGGTTCATGAATCATTGTTCTGACATCCCTGTTTCCTCTGCTGAATCTCTTTCTTACCTTCTATAGCTGGTGTGGGCTCTACCTCAGCTTCTATCTATAAATAATCTAGTTGACCCCTGGGTTGGATATTTTTTATTTTCCTATCCAGACACACTCCCCCTCTCCTCCCACTGTTCTCTGCCCCAGAAGACTGACTTCTATGGATCAAAGGAATCTCAATCTCCCTTGCTTCCTTTTGGGTCCAGCCAAGGAGGATTCTTGGCAAGACATCGAAGGAAGGAAGAGAGTGAGGATGGGGTATTTATTCCCCGGATTCTCTTCCTGTAAGGTCACCTCAGGCTGGCTGCATCCCTTAATTGAAGGTCAATGCTCTTGTCTAATCAACCAATTGCCTTGAGCCTTTTTCCAGATGCTGTGGCCACTCCCCCGGGTCTAGGGGCTGGCACAACCACACTGCTACTAGCTCAGGTACCTGTACGAACCCTGTGCTTCCCCCACACCCCACCCACACCCTTGCACCTTAGTCACTTTGTAAATAAGCCCTTCCTTGATTATCCTAATGTAATGGTACCGACTGTGGCTGTGGGGGACCTGATTGATGCAACAGATTTGGGCTGTTGGCTGCACCATTACCATACCCTCTGGCAGAAAGCAGAAAAGCATGGAGAGATTTCTAGGAGCATCTTACAAAAGCTCCCTCCCCTCTGATACAGTATCTCTAATTGTTAAGTCATCCAGATGTTGAATTCCTCTGAATGCAGCGTTCTCCCTTCAAGCACAAGCCTCCAACTAGATGTCATATTGATCTGCAGGGTGTGCCTCATGGCAGCCAGTGTACAGGGCTGTGAGTGTGACTGTGGCCCGCAGGAGCACCTCCCCACGAGGCAGAAGTCAGGAGCCTTCCCAACACAGCATCTCCCAGTCTCAGAGCCAAGCACAGTTCTCAAAGGAGAAGGTAGACCCTAGAACAGTTTCTGGAAATAATTTGCAGAGTTTAGATTAGCTGAATCTTAATACCACATACCCTTTAAAAGGTGATGTGTGTGGTGACCAAGGACAGATTCTGGAGCCAGCTGAGTTCTGTCCCAGTTCTGTATGATGTGACCTTCAGAACATACCAGTGATGTGACCTTAAGCAAAAGGCTTAACCATTATAGGTCTCTGTGTCCTCGTCTTTAAAACAGGGGCTTCTGCAAGAATTAAATGGGCTAATATTTGTAAAATACTTAGAGCAGTGCCTGGTACATAGTATGTACAGTAGTCATTAGCTATTACTGCTGTTGAAGGAGAAACTCTCCCCACCATCTTCTGTGTTGGAATCTGCTTGGTTACTCTTGCAAGAATGACTCCTCACCCAAATTACACTTTAAAAAATAAATAATAAAGGGACCCACTCTAAAGCAGAATGACCCGATATGCTTTGCAGAATTTGTTATATGGGGTCACGAGTTCCTTGTTTAATTCAACCCTCTGTCAACAAGCATAGAACGTGCTCATCCTGACTGTGTGTCCTGCATCATGCTATGTATGACAGAATGCAGCCATGAGCAAGAGAATCCCAGGCCCCACCTTCATGAAAGTGCTACAGAAAGATACAGCTCAGGCTGGGAGCCAGATGTCTTCACAACTGCATTTAATTTGAAATCAGGCCACTTGAGAATATTCATCTGTAAGTTTGCCCTTCTCTCATCTCTCTGAGAGCAGCTATCAGGGGTGGGCAAACTTTTTGATTTGAGGGCCACAAAGGGTTCTTAAACTGGACCGGAGGGCCGGAACAAAAGGATGGATGGAGTGTTTGTGTGAACTAATATAAATTCAAAGTAAAGGAGCGGAGGAGAGAGCAATAGAACCGGATAGAACAGCTGGATCCGGCCCACGGGCCGTAGTTTGCCCACGGCTGATAGCTGCAAGCTGTGACTTACTCAGACTTTTCCCATCAAGGCTGAAGTTCATTCAGTGGATTCCTTTGACTGGAGAGTAAATAGAGAGTAAATAGAGTACCACAGGCCCTTAGCACCTCTACTCTGAAAGAGTCTTCTGGCAGCACAAATGGGTTTTCAATTTAAAATGCTTAAAATAAGCAGAAAAGTCTTCTGGCTATTTTTCTACAATGAACATGTGCTGTTTTTGTAGTGGAAACTAAATATTTTTTTTTAATTTAAAAAGTTTACAATTGCAATGGCTAGAGTATCTTTATTGAATTCTAGTGAAGCAAATCATACATAGACACACAGCTGGTGACACTAATCACATTGAATAATATGTCCAAAAATAAGTGGGAAAATTCAAAAGTGTTCATGCTTTTTTAAAAAATATTTTTTTTATTGGTTTCTGAGAGGAAGCGAGAGGGATAGAGAGACAGAAACATCAATGATGAGAGAGAATCATTATGGGCTGCCTCCTGCACCGCCCCCTCCCCGGGACCTAGCCTGCAACCCGGGCACGTGACCTGACCGGGAATTGAACCGTGACCTTCTGGTTCATAGGTCGACACTCAACCACTGAGCCATGCTGGCCGGGCTATGTTTTTTTTTTTTTTTTTTTAATTTTAAGTTGAGAATTGGGAACCCCTGGATGAAGGGGTAGACTGTTGAAGGCTATGCAGGCATGGGATATATAAGACGATCTCCAAGAAAGTTAAAGGAGCCAACAAAATACTTTTGTTCTTATATTAAACCATATAACCTTCAGAAAATGCAGTTAAAATTGCATGACAACATTTCTTGTCACTTGCGTGGTTTGGGAACGCCTTGTAGAAAGTTGAACTCAGCAGCAGTAATCTAACTAAACTTGGTCCATTTTTCTTCCACCCTTGTTTTCTAGCAGAAGAGAAAATTCCTGCTTCTACCAAAGGGATCAATGTTGGGTCCTGCATTTCTTGGATCACCCTTTTCTTTCTGGTTCAAGGTCCACTGAATCTTTATGTCCAAAGAACCAAGTATAGTGTCTTTATATGTTGTCAATGCCAAATAAATGTTAGATAGATAAATAGGTAGATGGATGGATGCATAAATGAAGATAATAAAATTTGGGGTTGAGGAAAAAATGTAACTAAGAGAATGGTTTTACTACTATTTGAAATAGAGAATGTAGGAAAAGAAATAAATTTGCTGTCCCACAATGAGCTTAGTCTGGGCCATGGCCTTGTGGAACATCTATGAGTCTTGTGCAGTTGTAAAAACTTCAAGTTCTATGATACTAAGTATACCGCAAAAGAACAAAGAAGAGTAGAATTTATCAAAGTTTAATCATGGTTTTAAAATGTGAGAATGCTTTGTCATTAGCAAGAAGGCAACTGGGTGTTGAATTTCTTACATGTTTGGTTTTATGATACCTTCTTCATAGTAGTATGTTCCATTTGCATTTACACAAAAGTGAATTCAAATTGATTCAGCAGAGAGTTCTTGACATACTTGTCCAACATGGTGCAAAACCTAGTTTGAAAATTTTTCTTTTAATCTTTGCACTGGTTTCTAAGGGAGGTTGAGAAATGGCTTCTAAGAAATCCTTCAACCGGGGCAGGCCACAACAGTGGCTTGATTCATTAGCACCCACCTCCAATGGATAAACAAGAGGATTGATCAAATCTCTTTCAACCCTTGAGTTGTTTGGTTTTATAGTCTCCACCTTCTACCACTGAGCCAAGGTTTTTGTTGTCCAGGCCCACTATTTTGCAAACTCTACAGCTCTTTCTGCCAAAACCAAATGCTATCTCTTCTCCCCCTTTAGATGATTAAATCGCACAACCTTGGACCAATATATACATCCACATGCCAGCAGTCAATGTTTTAGCTCCTCTTCTGTCAACATTGTCTCTCTGCCCAGGGCCAAAAAAGTCAGGAAGATCAGTGCCAAATAGTACTGTGCTTTTATATCGATTCTCCTTCTTAAAATTAATTTCCTTAGAGACTTCTGAATATTTTGTTTACATTAAGTATTTTTTTCCTCTTGAGTTCTCACTAGAGGGTGTTTTATCTTTTCAAATGCTTTAAATACAATGGGTGTGCATATAAAATACGTTCTGCTATGTTCCATTTATTAGCCTAGTTCCTGGAGATTTCTGACTTTCAAAAGGTCAATGTACACATTTACAACACAAATAACCAAAACAAAAATGCCACAGTATTTGATTTTTATTCACTTTTCAAGGCAACTGCCCAAAGCAGAGTCATTTTATTTTTTTAGTTTTAAATCCTCACCTGAGGATATGTTTTCATTGATTTAGAGAGAGACAGAGACACAGAGAGAGAGAAATAGAGATAGAGAGAGAGAGAAAGAGAAACATAAGTGTGAGAAAGAAACATTGACTGGTTGCCTCCCATTCATGCCCCAAACAGGGATTGAACCCACAAACTAGGTATGTGCCCTGACCAGGAAAGAAACCCGCAATGGAACCACCCGGCCTGGCAAAGTGGGGTAATTTTAAATATCCAAGTCCTCTGGCCCTCTGTGTAGATCCACAGTCACTGGGCTCAGCAAAATTTGCCTTCATTTGTTTCTGATTATATATAGGAGATTCCTAATGTATTGAACGTAACTTTTTCAATAGCTATATAAGTATAATATTTGATGTCACAAACTCCTATTCAAAAAGTACACAGAAAGAAATAAAGTGAAAATAACTAGATTTTTATTTATCATATTATGCAAATGGTGTTGAATTGACAAGCCAGGGCACTATAGGATCTTGAGTTAATGTTTGAATCTGCAGATATTCAGATACAATCTATGATTCACAATCTATGATTATGTTCAGAGCAGTTGCAGATGAAGTACCTTTTGTTAAAAAGATTTTAGTTATTTGGGAATGTGTAAACTGCATTTGTATTTATGGTAATACTAGAGGCCCAGTTGCGGGGCGGGTCCCTCAGCCCAGCCTGCCCCCTCTCACAGTCCAGGAGCCCTCAGGGAATGTCCTACTGACGGCTTAGGCCGGGAGGAGTGGACCTAAGCCGCAGTCTGGCCTCCCTCTGTGGGAGGTGACAGAGTTGATCAGGGGAAGGTGCTGCCCCCATCACCCCACTGCTGCTGCCACTGCCAGCTGCTGTGGCTGCCAGCCCTCAGCCCTTCTTAGTGCTGGCCCCGCCCCCCACCCACTGGTGGGTGGGGGGGCGATCTGGGCCAGGCCAGCTGCGGGAGGGGCTGTGGGAGGTTGAGGCACAGCAGGTCACACCTCATCCAGCCTCTGCAGAGGAGTGCCACTGGTACCGGACCCATGCCACTGCCTCTGTGGCTGCCTCTGCAGAAGGGGCAGCACTAGGACCAGGACCGCGCAGCCCCCTCTCCCGCGTTGCCTCTGCAGAAGGGGCTGCAGCGCTGGACTGGCCCGCGCCACCACTTCACCCATGCCGACGGCCCTTGCAGCTGCTATGGCTTTGTCTGGAAGGACATCTGGTCTATCTTGTCTAATTAGCATATTACCCTTTTATTAGTATAGATGAGGGAATCAAGATATTCCATTTACCAGAAAACTCCATTTCTAACTATCCTGAATAGAGGGAAGAGGTGAACTGGGCGGGGGGGGCAGGGGGGGTAGGGGCAGGGCAAGGAAGGATGGGGAAGGGAAGCCTTGAAGAAGCCAAGCTAGCAAATCCAGCTTCAAATATACTCTCTGGTTTCTTATTCCAATTTCAGCCACTTATTGTTGCGACCCTGTTCTAAACGTAGTTTTTTTTCTGTGCTGCTATCAGAGCATGCTCTTATCTTAGAAATACAACAGTTTTAAATTGCATATTGTTTTCTGTTTAAAATTTTGATTCCCTAAATTTAGTTCTCTGGGGCAAAGCCTAGCTTTTCCATTCTTAGCCACAAGTATGTTAGGAATTATCTCAATACAACTCCTAAAATCATCCCCATTGCTTAGTTAAGATAACAGAGTGTTGTAGAGATAAAATACTTTGGACAAAGTCATAGAAGTAAGCAAGAGAATAAACTGGAATTTTCACTAAGATTTGACATGTCATGAGGTCTATGCTCATTTTCTTCAATATTACAGGAAATTATGACATATAGGTACTCTCTGATTTTCATTAGATAAACAATCTTCATTAATAAGAATCAAATGAATGTGACCCTCAATTACTTTTTAGTTGAATTCCTTTTTTTTAAAAAAGAAAAATAAATTACAAGAATGGTAACTCTATTAACAATAATTAAAACATAAACTTATATACATACAATTCCAGAAACTATTCTGTCATTCCTCTAAAACACATTAGATGTAACATTCTACTCTTTAATATTGTAAATATAATAGAATAGTTAATATCTTCAGAGTAAATCTCAGGGCTTTTAAAAAGCTCAAATCAATGCCAAAATACTAAACTAGTTTAACATCATTAAGACTGGAAAGTAGATTTATATATTTTATTTCATTTAAAAAATGTTTAGATCTCAGCCCAGCTGGTGTGGCTCATTTGGCTGAGCATTGTCCCATGCATTGGTAGGTCGCCAGTTAGATTCCTGGTTGATGTCGGGTTGTGGGCTTGATCCCCAATGGGGCTTGTGCAGGAGGCGGCTGATGGATGTTTCTCATGGATGTTGCTATCTCATTCTCTATCTCTCTCTCTTCCTCTCTCACTCTAAAATGAATAAAAACATATATTTTAAAAAGTGTTTAAATCTTAAAGTTTTTCTTTAATTTTTAAATTTATAGTGGCCTTGTTATCAGTGGGGTGCCTTCTGTGTCCCCACCTGTTGCCTGAGGAAGTGAAATTCTTGGGGTGCTGCTGGGAAAAGAATTTCCTAGGCCCCCACGGGAGGATGAGGTATCGTGGAAAGCTTTATTACTGATGTAAAATTAAGAGGGGGTCCCTTCCAAGGCCCCACTTCCCTCCTTCCTGCCAGAGGAAAAGTCCAATCTTGTCTTCAGCAGGGCTAGGATTAAAGCCACTCACTGCCCAGAGTCTCTGCTCCATAATAAAGCACAGCTCACCACCTGGCTAGCTTAGCTTGTGTTCCCAGCTGCAGTCCATTACGTGTGGGGTCTGCAAGACCATGGGTCATATGGCTGCTTAAGGCCTCATGGCTATGGAGAGAGGATGGGCAAATGTGGTTGAAGGAGCAAGTGAGTGCAAGGGAGCAGGAGGGAAGCAAGCAGAACCAGAGCGCGAGAACTCTTTATCTCTGGTTAGAACCAGGAGCTTAACCAATTAACCCTTAGTATCTCTTGTACTTGCAGTGGCTCTGCTACTCTAGCCAGTTATCTTTTTCCCAGGTTAGATTGATAGGCAAGCACCTTCCCTTTGTCACCCCGACTTCACTGCACATGTTCCCATCTCCCCCTTTGCTTTTTTCCTTTTATTGCTATTAATAAACTAGTTAATCGTGATGATAACAGCCTAACTGTTCTGAGATGTGTTGTTTTAAATAACCTATATTTTCTCATATAAAACAAATAATTGCTTATCGTAGAATATTTAGAAAATACAGAAAAACAAAGAAACTCAACGATCCAGAGATAACATTATATACTTTTTTTCTGTCGTGTGCAGATATAGATAACTACATGATTTTAACTTACAAAATTGAGCATTCTCTATTCTGCTGTAAGCATTTTACCATGTCATTTATAGTTACTTATTTGCATAAATATATGTAGCCTAAAATATTCTCATGAGGGTAAAGCACATTTTACTTAATAGTTTCTCTGTAGCATACCTGAGTTGCTATATATAAAACAGCAATTATATTTTCTCGTATCCATTTTTTTTCCCATGTTAGATTGCTAGCACATAGTTATTGCCTCAAAGGGTGGAGGCATGTGTGGTGCTCTTGATAGGTGTTGGTAAATTAATCTCCAGTAATGTAATACCATTTTTCACTCTAGGGTCTACCTTACTAAATTATTGCCAGAAATGGGTATTATTGTAGCCTGTAAAGATTTCTAATATGGTTTTATCATAAATTATTTGCTTTATCAGCTTTAGAAAATGACCCTTTTTGGGTTCATAGAAAATGTTTCCCTAAAGGTTCTGTTGCCTAATAAGAATAAAAATGTGACAGGTCTTGTTTTAAAAGGTAAAAATAACTCTTAATTCTAATCACAGTTTATTACATATACTATATGAATAAGTATATATAATTATGTATCCTAATATATAAAAACCCAGGGTCCATAACGACCAACTGAAGGCTCAACCAAACACTGAAAATCAGTCCTGCAGTCAGTGCTGGGTTGTCACGGCAACCCAGCACTGACTGCCGAGGGGGCTGCGGATCAGGCCCAGAGAGAGGCCCAAAGAGAGAGGCAGGGTCTGATCCACAGCCTCCGTGGCAGCTGTTGATCAGCCATTGCCTCTCTCTTTCTCTCTGGGCTTTGCCAGCAGCCATGCCTGTTTCTCTCTGGGCCTCGCAGGGGCTGCTAATCAGCCCCGCCTCTCTGATCAGGCCCAGAGATAGGCCCGGAGATGCTGACTGGCATAGAAACTGACCAATAAGAACCAAATCTAGGTGAACTGTGAGGAGCCAATGGCTGCCTGGGAGGCAGAGCTTTTATCACTGACTGGCATAGAAACTGACCAATCAGAACCAAATTGGCTGGCAGAGGAGGGCAGTTGGGGGCAAGATCAGGCCTGCAGGGAAGGGCAGTTGGGGGTGAGGTCAGGCCAGCAGGGAAGGGCAGTTAGGGGTGATCAGGCAGGCAGAGGCAGTTAGGGGTGATCAGACTGGCAGGGGAGGGCAGTTGGGGACGAGATCAGGCGGGCAGGGGAGGGCCATAGGGGGCAAGATCAGGCCGGCAGGGGAAGGCAGTTGGGGACAACCAGGCCGGCAGGGGAGGGCAGTTAGGGGCGATCAGGCAGACAGGCAGAGAGGTTAGGGGCTATCAGGCAGGCAGGCAGAGGGGTTAGGGGCAATCATGCAGGCAGGCAGAGGCAGTTAGGGGCGATCAGGCAGGCAGGCAGGTGAGCAGTTAGGAACCGGCAGTCGGACATCCCCAAGGTGTCCCCCATTGGAGAGGGTGCAGGCTGCGCTGAGGGAACCCCACCTCCGTGCATGAATTTCATGCACCAGGCCACTAGTATAATTATAATAATTTTCTAAATAAAAAGATTGTCTTAAAAAAGTTTAGCTACTTGCTCAAGATAGCAGTTAAGAGTTGGTACAGTTTCAACCAGTTCCAACTCTGATACATATATAAAAATTTATTTAATTTTTTCACCACTTTAAAATTAGGTACCCAAGATTTATCACTCAGCATTTCTCACAGTATTAAAATGTCTGATCTCTTCCTTTCCAATTTTTCAGATGAACTACATAATCATTTTATCAATTCCCTCAAAACTGACATTTTGACTATTGTTGCATTTGGGTATATATTAAGATAAAAAAACTAACATCTTCATTGGATCCTTCAGCCGCTCCATGTCAATTGCCCATTTGCTATGTTTCCTTCAACATAGCTTCTTCATCTCTCTTGTTAAGAAAATTTTTTTTATTTGTTTGCTTTTTTCTTTTTTATAATAATGAGTGGGACATTTTCTTTATTATATTTTAATTGACTAAAGCAGTTAGCACTGATTTGTGTTCCTTAATAGTTTACTATTTGATTTCCTAAGGTTTCCAAATATACATACAATTGTGTATCTGCAATATTTTTTCTTAAGTTCTTATCTCTGTCTTTTATTATTTTATTGAATTGGGGAAAACTTCTTGCAGAATATCAAATATTAATGATACGGTAATTACATTTAAGGAACATCTGTTTTTGTCCTTTACCATACTGAGATTATTTCTAGTATTTTACCTTTAAGTTAATGTGTGTGTGTGTGTGTGTGTGTGAAAACTGTAGTAAAATATAGGAATAATGAAGTGGAAATGCCATCTTGACTTTGGCAATTTGTCAGTTTTTAGTTTTCAGTATTTTTATGGGCAATTTAATGGAAGCATGTGTATGAAACCCCAAATTTGCTATTATAACTTTGAAATGAACACATACATTTTAGAAAGATTTTCAACAAATGGTACATTGTATTGCCTAATTAACTTTAAAATTCAATGCATTTCCCTAAGCATCTCAGTCCTCTGAGATAAGATTATAATTGGCTTTTCCTAATTAGATTTATCTCACACTCTATTATTTTCCATTATACATGCTCTTTCTACCTCCCATTAGAATGTATAGCTTTCCAGACCAGGACTAGAGAAAGTCAAACTTACAGTTAATAAGAAAAAAGCTCTTGAGCTGAAGGTCCACTATCCACCCCAACCCAGTGCCCTAGAACCCACTGATTTATGCTGTCAGACAGGAGAACTTGGTTCTGGCTATTCCCAAAGCCTGAGCTCTTGATAACCTCATGAGCAAGTCTAGCCACAGGACTACAGGAACTGGGATTTCCTGAGGATAAAAATATATGCTCTTGTCCATGG
Source organism: Plecotus auritus (assembly GCF_963455305.1). NCBI lineage: Eukaryota > Metazoa > Chordata > Mammalia > Chiroptera > Vespertilionidae > Plecotus > Plecotus auritus. Next base: position 44,180,167 of record NC_137772.1, read on the forward strand.
ATGAATAAATAAATTCCAATATATAGACATATAATGGAATTTTATTCAGCCATAAAAAGAACAAAACCTTGTCATTTGTGACAGCATAGATGGATCTTGAGAGCATTATGCTAAATGAAATAAGTCAGACAAAGACAAACACTATACGATCTCACTTACATGTGGAATCTAAAAACAAAAATGCAAAACATGTTCAGAAATACAGCAAACAGATTGGTGGTTCCCAGAGGTGAGGGTAGGGGTGGATAAAATGGATGAAGGCAGTTAAAAGGTACAAACTTCCAGTTCTAAAATAAATGTCACAAGAATATAATGTACAGCTGGTGACTATCCTGTATAATAAAGAGGGAATATGCAAATTGACCATCACTCCGTCACAAAGATGGCTGCACCCACAGCTGAGGCCAAGTTCCCATAAGGAGCCTTAACGAGCAATCAGCAGGGACCTGAGGCTATGCCCTCCCCCACCCCTGTGGGGCTTGACAGGGGACCTCAGGCCATGCCCACCCCCCCCCCCCCCCGGCAGGGCTTGACAGAGGACCTCAAGGTGCACTTCCTGTCCTGGTGCTGGGCTAGGGGACCTCAGGCTGCTCCCCTAGCCCCAGCGCCAGACTGGGGGACCTCAGGCCACGCCCCCCACCAGGTGGGGCTTGACAGGGGACTTCAGGCTGCACCCCTGCCCCAGCACCAGGCCAGGGGACCTGAGGCTGCACCCCCCTGCCTGGCTGGGCTTGACAGGGGACCTCAGGCTGTACCCCCCACCCAGTGGGGCTTGATAGGGGACCTCAAGGTGCACCCCCAGTGTTAAGTTGGAGGCCCAGCGGGGCTTGACAAGGGACCTGAGGCTGCAGCCCCCTGCCAGTGGGGCTTGACGGGGGACCTGAGGCTGTGCCCGCCCCCCCACCTGGCGGGGCTTGACTGGGGACCTCAGGCCATGCCCCCCACCCAGCGGGGCTTGACAGAGGACTTCAGGCTGGCGGGGCTTGACGGAGGACCTCAAGGTATCCCCCCCACCCTGGTGTGGGCTGGGGGACCTCAGGCTGGTGGTGGGGGGCGGCTGGGTCTGGGTCTCACGTGATTTTGAGGTGCATGTGGGTGGGCGGGGACTTGACTCTGGGTCCCGTGGTGAGCCCCAGACTCTGACAGGAGGAAGGTTTTCATATACATTTTACTAATTTTCTTTCATCTCTGACACTTCTATTATAGAGAAAGGGCAAATAGCAATATTAAATTATTTCCTCTAATTAATCCCCTTTTAATGTGCATGAATTTCGTGCACTGGGTCACTAGTTGTTAATAATACTCTATAAGAGAGTAGATCTTAAAAGTTCTCATCACAAGAAAAAAAGTTGGTATCGATGTCTTGTGACGAAAGTTAATTACTTTTTGTGATGATCTTTTTGCAATATATACAAATATAGAATCATTATATAGTACACATAACAATGAGTATAATGTTATATATATCAATTAAAAACATAGGCTTATAGTGGGGGACACATGCAATTTTACATTTGTCAAAACTCATAGAACGCACAATACCAAGAGTAAACCCTCATGTAAACTGTGGACTGTGGGTGGTAATGACTTGTCAATGTGGGTTCATTGATTAGAACAAATGTACTACTCTGGTGTGGAATGTTGATAGTGGGGGAGGTTGTACATGTGTGGGGGCAGGAGGTATATGGGAACTCTCTGTGCTTCTCACTTTTTCTGTGAACCTAAAATTGCTCTAAAAATTGTATTTGACATGATACATAAAATTCATATAATATTACATATCATTATCTATAATAATAAAAGTGTAATATGGTAATTAGACCAGATATCCTTCTGGACAACCTTCTGGATGAAGCCGCAGGGGGCTGAGGCAGAGGCAGCCGCGGCAGCGGGGGCCAAGCCCCTTGCACAAATTTTGTACATCAGGCCTCTAGTATCTAAATAATATAAATAAAAAGAAGCCACATACACAAATACATATGGGCTTAATGGCCCTCAAACATTAACTGAGTGTCATGCCCAAAGAGCCCAGGGATTCCATCTCTGCCTCTTGTTGAATGTCTTGCATCTTCCCACAGGACATCCTCAGTGTTACCATGTAGGATTCTAAATTCACCTGGGCTAACTGTTTTTCTGCCCCTACCTCCTTTTGTTTCTTCTTTTATTCCTGCACTTCCAGCCCCACCATTTCCCTTATTATGAGGGATCTGAGGAGGGTCCTTCTATAAAATAACCTTGGCCCCCAAACTCTAAGACAAGTTTTGAGAGTCCTTTTCTTATTCACTTCATTTTTAAAAGTTCACTTACCAGCAATTGGTATTATCACTGTGCCTGAAATCTGAAAGTAACAAACACCCTCATCTTTGGGTCATACTCTAAGTAGAATATTTCAACACCTGCCCTTTTGCTGAAAATCCACAAAATTATTCCATAAACATTGAGCATTGGGAAAAATAAATGAGTGACAGGGATCACAAGACTAAACAGGACATGCAGCTCTGTGGTGGATGGTATGATTTGCTACATCATACTGTGCTCCCTTAATGGGGATCCATGGAAACATCTGGAACAAAGCTCCAGAGTTGTCTTTATCTTAAGAACTTTTGAAATCATATAGTTTTATTTTCCTCTTGACTTTGGCTTCCAGGGAACTCAGAATCAAGTGTGAAGAGCTCAGCTTTCAGAAATGCAGGATATTTGGCATTTGTTGTAAACAATTTCATCCCTGTTTTGGGGGTGGGGTTGCTTTTTTTTCTTTCTCATTTGTCTATTTTATATTCCTTTTGCACTATTTCCTGGTCAATTTATGCAGTGTGCTTTCCTGCCAGCCCCCAAGAGATTGAAAGGAGAAATAAGTACTTTTTAAAATGACATTTCAATTCTTAACTTGAGTGTCCCTGGCTTTGCAAATTTCATGCCATTTTCTCTGTCATGGGGTACATACCTGGATCATACAAGCTCACAGACGCAACACCAACCACAAACTCTAGTTTAACGCAAACATAATTAAGCATCAAATTTTTCAGAAAAGTACCTCATGTAACGAATTCCCAATGTAAGCAAAAATGTATTATTCCTAACACTATTATTGTCTGTGCTATTTTTTTTTCTTTTTCTGGCAGTTACATTAAAAAAAAAAATCTAACCAAAATTTTATTGGAAGAAAACTTTCTCCTTCACGCCACAGTACATGAATCAGTCAGAATTGATACTACATTCATCCTTTTTTATTATTATTTTTTTAATTTGACCATGAAAACATGGTGAGTAACTAATAAGTCTTGGATGATACTCAGGTTGCATTTGATTTTTCCTCCTGTATCTATTGTTAATGTTGGTTTAATCACAGCATGCAATTTACCAGACAGCAACAGTAGGTGTGTGTCACATAATTTTTTATTCAGACCTGTAACAGTGTCTCGTATATAACAGATGTGTCATATTTGTTGAATAAATGATTGTGAGAATAAAGGATTGACTGGATAATGAATAAAACTAATCAGGCTAAAGCTCAAAGATGAGCTCTGGCAAGGCTGTTTAAGGGAAAGGAATTCTACTGTGGGCAACTCCGAATCCAGGTTAGAAAACACCTGTTCACGAGAGAACCCAACTCTCCCTTAATATTGGAGGTGCCAGGATGCAGCTGTAGGCTTCTAGAATTCCTGGGAATAGACGTTATTAAAAGCTGACTCCCCAGTGAGGATCTCTGTTGAGATGGTCTAAAGGATTCCAGGCACTTTAATTTTATCCCAGGTGCCAACTGTCCTTTCTTACTTTCTACAGATGATAGGAAAGGAGGTCGGAAAAACACTAATTACAAGGGAAGGGAAACAAAGAACTCAGCACCCAATCTATCTCACATGTGCAGGAGTGGCGACATAATTTGAGGAGCCCCGTACATAAAGGCAGAGTCCCTTGTTCAAAATCATTGTGAAGTTTAAGTTTGTGATGACAGAGCATTAAACAAAGCATGGGGTCCTCCTTAAGTGCAAGCTATTTGTGACGATACAGGTGGCACACCCTTACAATGAGCCTTGCATATATGTTCTTAATCTCTTGTTGTTTCTGAGCAAAGACAATGTAATACGTCAGATACAAGCAGTTTTTCTTGTCAAGTGGTGTCATTCAATATAACTTTCTGTGGTGATGGAAATGGTCTGTCAATACATAGCCACCAACTACTGACAGCTATTGAGCACTTAAAATGTGGGCAGTGTGACTTGAAATTTGAGTAGTTGTACTGAAGAATTATATTTTAACTTCATTTAATTTTAGGTAACATAAATTTAAATAGGTACATGTGGATATGACTGCCATATTGAACATAGAAGGTAAATGAATCAACCAACCCATAGACATTAAAGAAAATAGTTCCATATAGAATTGGAACAATTTTATAGCAATAAAATTTGTAACATTTTGTAACAACGAACAGCAAACAATGCCTTCTATATTAACTGTTTTGAGCAACTGACAACAGCTAGGTTTGCATGTTATCCCAATAGAAGGCTGGAGCATCGCTTCTAAACTCATAAATAGAACAAGAAATTTCTTTAAGACACAGAACTGTGAAACTTGGAGGAGATCCATGCCTCCAAACCTTCCTAAGGATAGAGAGTTTCTATGGCAACGAATAACCCATCCAAATGTAATGAAACGTGAGTGACTAGGGTATTGTATATTGTTTAGTTCTAGGACATTTTACCTTTCATTATGTTTTTTCTAAGCCACTGATGTGCTAATATGTCAGAGAACATTTTTCCAGGACTGAGGCAGACAAGTCATTGTATGAAGAAAGAAAAGAGGACACAGTCATCTTGACACCACATTTGGAACTGAGCAGGTAGAATAAAACAAGAAGAAAAGATGTATTCTTTTGTTACTTTTTGTAATTCCATGGAGGGGTGATGAAAAGGCCAGCCACTATTTTAGGTTTTCCACTTTTAGTATCACATTTCCCCATCAAGGACTCCTGCCAGGAATCACCCTTTAAGGACTCTCCCTTGAGTCCCAAGAAGCATCCACCTGGTTCCCTATGCAGGTTGGCTTCCAGAATCCGAGCCAATCCTGCACATGCGTCCTGGGCTCTTTTGTGCCCGTCCCACCCAGCCCAAGGCCATGGCCCTGGGCAGCTTGGGGAGGTCCTGACAGAGGAGTTCTGGCAGACACCACGGCAAACATTAACCATCACTGTCTGTCTCCTTGGTTTAAAGTCAACAACCAGAAATCAGTTTTGTTACATGTGATATTTGTGGGGGAAAAAGTTTGTCATTAAAAAAAAATTATACATTAGGGTGGTGAACATACAGATGATGTATTATAGAATTTTATACATGAAATCTATATAATTTTATTAACTAATCCACCCCAATAAATTCAATAAAAATATATATACAATGAATACCAGTGGTTTGAGTGATAAGAAGAGGTTTTTATGTTGTTATGTTTTAGTTGCAAATCACATGTCCCTGAATGGCGACTGTAAACGAAGGCAGTTGCTGAAGTGAGCTGATTTATTGCTAGGAAAAAACAACCAGAGCCCGGCCGGCGTGTCTCGGTGGTTGAGTGTTGACCTATGAACCAGGAGGTGACAGTTCGATTCCTGGTCAGGGCACATGCCTGGGTTTCAAGCTTGTTCCCCAGTAGGGGGCATGTAGGAGACAGCAGATCAATGATTCTTTCTCATCATTGATTGTTTCTATCTCTCCTTTTCCTCTCCTCTCTGAAATTAATAAAAACATATTTTAAAAACAACAACAAAAAGAAAACCAGAGCAACTACCTGTTCACATAAGAAATGTCCAAACCTGTAGAGAATTTTTATGAGTTTATTTGAGCCCAAACTGATGACAATTGCTGGGAAGCAAGATCTCAAATGCTCTGGAGAATGACAGTTTTGCAGTTTTGTGCTTTTGAAATCAAGGAGGGAAGGTAAGGAAGATGACAGAAAGGTGGGAGAAAGCAAGGCAGGGATCTGATTACAGCGAAGTTATCAAAACTGTGCTCTACTGAGGGTCACTTTAGGAGGAGTGGTCTGAAAAGAGGTCTTTCAGAGGTGTGTTAACATCGATGTGCCGAAACAACAGGCAGGGCTTGCTTGAGGCAAAGATAAGCCTTTTAGCCCAGCCGGCTGTGGCTCAGTGTTTGAGTATAGACCTGTGAACCAGGAGGTCAAGGTTCAATTCTCGGCCAGGGCACATGCCTGGGTTGCAAGCTTGATCCCCAATAGGGGACATGCAGGAGGCAGCCAATCAATGATTCTCTCTCATCATTCATGTTTCTATCTCTCTATCCCTCTCCCTTCCTCTCTCTAAAATCAATAAAAAATATTATATATATCCTATATAATAAAAAATATGCAAATTAACCACCACTCCGCTGCACCCACAAGCCACGCCCACCAGCCAATCAGGAGGGAGTATGCAAATTAACCCAACCAAGATGGCTGTGGCCACGGAACAAGCAGGAGGCTTGGGTTTCCCCGACAATGGAGGAAGCCAAGCTTTCTGCATACCCTGAACAGCCCAGGCCTCCACTCAAGGCTACAAAGTTTCAATTATAGAAGATAAATAAATCTCAGATACCAGGGCCTCCACTTGGGTCACCGGGGGGCGTGGCCGGCCTGCAAACCACCACAGGCCCCTCGCCCAGGCCGCCCCATGCCCCAGGGGAACCCCCACCCTGATCTGGGACACCCTTCAGGGCAAACCAGCTGGCCCCCACCCGTACACCAGGCCTCTATCCTATCTAATCCTATCTAATAAAAGAGTAATATACAAATTGACCATCACTCAAACACACAAGATGGCTGCCCCCATGTGGACACAAGATGGCCACCACAAGATGGCCAGCAGGGGGGGGCAGTTGGGAGGGACCAGGCCTGCAAGGGAGGGCAGTTGGGGGCGATCAAGCCTGCAGGGGAAGGCAGTTAGGGGTGACCAGGCCAGCAGAGGAGGGAAGTTGGGGGTGACCAGGCCTGCAGGGAAGGGCAGTTGTGGCGGACCCAGGCCTGCAGGGGAGAGCAGTTGGGGGGGACCAGTCCTGCAGGGGAGGGCAGTTAGGGGCAAACAGGCTGGCAGGGGAACAGTTAGGCATCAATCAGGCTGGCAGGGGAGTGGTTAGGGGGTGATCAGGCTGGCAGGCAGAAGCGGTTAGGGGCAATCAGGAAGGCAGGCAGGCAAGCAGTTGGGAGCCAGCAGTCTTGGATTGTGAGAGGGATGTCCGACTGCCCGTTTACGCCCGATCCTACTGGGATTGGGCCTATACGGGCAGTCGGACATCCCTCGAGGGGTCCCAGATTGGAGAGGGTGTAAGCTGGGCTGAGGGACACACACCCCCGTGCACGAATTTCGTGCACCGGGCCTCTAGTCCTATATAATAAAAGAATAATATGCAAATTAACTATCACTCCGCTACACCCACAAGTCACGCCCACAAGTCACGCCCACCAGCCAATCAGGAGTGAATATGCAAATAAACCCAACCAAGATGGCTATGGCCACAGAGAGCAGGAGGGAGGCTTGGGTTTCCCCGGCAATGGAGGAAGCCAAGCTTTCCGCCTGCCCTTGCCGGCCTAGGCCTCCTCTCAAGGCTATAAAGTTTCAATGATAGAAGATACATAAACCCAAACAGAAATGACAGCAGCCACGGAGCTGGAAAGAGCAGGAGGCTAGGGTTGCCCCCGGTGATGGAGGAAGCCAAGCTTTCCACACACCCTGGCCAGCCCAGGCCTCCACTTAAGGCTACAAAGTTTCAATTATAGAAGATACATAAATCCCCAAAAAAATGGTTGCAGCCATGGAGCAAGCAGAAGGCTTGGCTCTGCTCCAGGCTACAAAGTTTCAATTGCAGAAGATAAATAAACCCCAGATACCAGGGCCTCTGCTTGGGTCACCAAGGGGCGTGGCCAGCCTGCAAACCACCACAGGCCCCTCACCCAGACTGCCTCACACCCCAAGGGAACCCCCACCCTGATCCGGGACACCCTTCAGGGCAAACCAGCTGGCCCCCACCTGTGCACCAGGCCTCTATCCTATCTAATAAAAGAGTAATATGTAGATTGACCATCACTCCAACACACAAGATGGCTGTCCCCATGTGGTCAAAGATCCTGCCCCCATGTGGACACAAGATGGCCACCACAAGATGGCCAGCAAGGGAGGGCAGTTGGGAGGGACCCAAGCCTGCAGGGGAGAGCAGTTGGGAGGTACCAGGCCTGCAGGGGAGGAGCTGTTAGGGGTGACCAGGCCTGCAGGGGAGGGCAGTTAGGGGTGACCAGGCCTGCAGGGGAGGGCAGTTAGGGGTGACCAGGCCTGCAGTGGAGGGCAGTTAGGGGCAAACAGGCTGGCAGGGGAGCAGTTAGGCATCAATCAGGCTGGCAGGGGAGTGGTTAGGGGGTGATCAGGCTGGCAGGCAGAAGCGGTAGGGGGCAATCAGGAAGGCAGGCAGGCGAGCAGTTGGGAGCCAGCAGTCCTGGATTGTGAGAGGGATGTCCGACCACCGGGATCGGGCTTAAATGGGCAGTCGGACATCCCTCGAGGGGTCCCAGATTGGAGAGGGTGCAGGCTGGGCTGAGGGACACCCCCCTCCCCTGTGCACGAATTTCGTGCACTGGGCCTCTAGTTAGATAGATAGATAGATAGATAGATAGATAGATAGATAGATAGATAGATATTTACATATATACACCTTTTACTAAAGAAGTTGTATGCCTTGGGCATCACTACCCACCATAACCTGCCCAGTTCTGAATTTATGGTCAAATCATCCTCTGAGGTTACTTTCATTGAACATATAAAAACATATGTTCAATTCACACACCAAATGAAAAATCATTCCTAAAAGGAAATAATGTTAATGACTTAAATAGCAATTGTCTGTATTTAGGCTGTGGAGAAAGCTCAGCTATCTGGGCTATGGGAGCTACTGCTGGCAAAAAGGAAGGGATGAAAGAAGGAAGGGAGGGAAGAAGAGTGTAATGAAACTGTGAATTGGTTTACGGCAGAGTGGGAACCTTCTTTTCTGCCAAGGGCCATTTGAATATTTATAACATCATTCGTGGGCCATACGAAATTATCAACTTAAAAATTAGCCTGCTATATGTGGTCAAACATTTAATTAACTCCCCTCTAATGCCGTGGCAGGGTCAGACCAAATGATTTTGCTGGCCTTACACGGACTGTGGGCTGGACATTCCCCACCCCCGGCTTAAGGGAACAATTGGTATCTATTCTACATTTTTCATTTGGGTTTCACAGGGTAAACTCCAAAATTACTTACTTGCTCTCGCTTTGGCCACAGGGCAGCAGAACCTGGGCTCTCATAGTTCGCTTTGGTCAGCTGTAGGGTAGCTAAAAATGAGAAGTCCAGCTCTCTGAGCAGTGAGTAATATGAATATTATGTCTGCTCAAGAACAAGCCCTAACGTAACCCATCGATTCTCTGCAGGAAGGAAGTGGAGGACAATCTGCAGGGGGAGGATGTTCCAAATCAGTGGAGAGACTAGATTTTTCTGCAGAGATCCACAGGGAGATTGTGATGCACTCCCTTCAAGGCATGGTCCATTTTCCTTCTTTTGAGACTTCCTACATGCAGTAAAAATTTGCCTGTGAAACCACATTGTACATGTGAAGGCAGAAAAATGTCGAGGCATTGTTTCCTTTTCTCCCCCTTAAGAATGCCTGTTAGATTCTTCAAATGTAGAACAGCACCCCACTCCATCCCACTAGTTTTGTCTGTCTACACAAACATGTTTGTAGCATCCACACCTATTTTTGTGGAATGCCCCACAATGAGGATTTGAGTGATTCTGGGGTCAGGGGTGGGAGGCAGGGAGAGACAAATTTTCCCCTGCCCTCAAGGTTCTTCTGGCTGGTCTAATAATCAAGTAGACATGAGACAGATTAGCAAGAGAAAATAACAAAATGAAATACATACATATACATGTATAGAAACCCCACATACATGAGAGAGTCACAGACAGAAAGAGGGACTGAGGTATAGAAGATGCCCTGAGCTAGGGATGAGGTAAGGTGCCTTGAGGGCTTTCATGGGTTTCTGCAGGATGATAAGAAGAATAGACTTTTAGTAGATAGAAGTTGACCCTGCCCTAGAGATATGTCAAAGGAAGTTATATCTGATAATTCAAATTTTTCTAGGTAAAGTGAGGAGCCTGAAGCTAACATTGCCTGTAATCTGCACACCACAAGGCACGTCTTGGGATGGGTCCATGTGAATCCCCACAATTCCCCGTGATTAGATTCAGGTTGGCTGTTCTAGGCCAGAATACCACATTGGTGACATGAGGTGCTTGTCATTGTGTCACAGCAGAGGCCTGTGAGAGATTCTGATCACATTGCTGGTGGTGCTAAGTTTGATCAGTTGGTTCAGTTGGAGTCAGCTGGAGTTTTCCACTGAAAAGCTACTTCTTACCCTTAACATTTAAGAAGTAACTGTCCCAGGCCCTAACCGGTTTGGCTAAATGGATAGAGTATTGGCCTGTGGACTGAAGGGTCCCAGGTTCGATTCCAGTCAAGGGCATGTACTTTGGTTGTGGGCACATCCCCAGTAGGGGGTGTGCAGGAGGCAGCTGATCGATGTTTCTAACTCTCTATCCCTCTCCCTTCCTCTCTGTAAAAAAAAAAAAAAAAAAAAAAAAAAAAAATCAATAAAATATATTTTAAAAAAGAAGTAATTGTTCCAGTTTCCTCATAACTTTTCTACCCAATAATTTTAGCAACCTTGCCTAAATTTAATTTTATATGGGAGATTGCAAAATGATGATTTCCTGATTCTATCAGTCTTTATTTGTTAACTAGTATCCCTCTATAATGAGGTATGCAAATAAATATATAAAAATGGGTCATCCTTATTTTTAGTGCTATTTAAAAATGTAACTAAGGACTCTGGGATTCAGTTTTGTGACCTCCTTTTTTGTTGAACACCATAACTTTGTCTTAGATATATTTACTAAACTAGAGACCCATGAAACACCAGTGAAATGCTCTGAGGAGAAAAGCATTCTGTGGCCAGATAATTTGGAGGCAGAATGCAACTACTGTTTTTGTTTGTTTGTTTGTTTGTTTACATTTCATAGTGCACATTAGTATACTGGAGATTCCAAGGGGTTCTATAGTAAAGAACCCACTTAATTTTGTTTAACCAGGGGTTTCTCAAACTTATTTGATCATGGAATCCTTTTTCCTATTCACACAGACTTAGTACTTGGTGACATACATTTAGGGAAACACTGGTCAAGAACCAAATTTGTCAATTAAAAGTTTCAAATTTCATCAATAATATGAAATAAAGACTAATTCATGATGATAGCGGTATCTCTATTTCTTTAAGTAACTTATATGATTAAATTAATTATTCTACAATTATTTTTATATAAGGTCAACTCAGCATATCATTGAGATATTAGAGGTTAAAAAAAAAACAGTCCTAAAGTGCCCTGGCCAGTGTGGCTCAGTTGGTTGGAGCATAGTCCCGTGCACTGAAAGGTCACCAGTTCAATTTCTGGTCAGGGCACATACCCAGGTTGTGGGTCCTATCCCCGGTTTGGGGTGAGCTCGGAGGCAACTGATCAATATGTCTTTCTCTCTCTCCCTTTCTCTCTTTCTAAAAAATCAACTAAACATATTTTTTTTTAAAAAAAGAACAAGATTACTCTACCCAGAGAAGCTGTCATTTAGAATTGAAGGTCAGATAAAGAGCTTCACAGACAAGAAACAGCTAAAGGAGTTCATCACCACTAAACCAGTATTATGTGAAATGCTGAAGGGTATTCTTTAAGAAGAGGAAGAAAAAGAAAAAAATAAAGATAAAAAATTATGAACAACAAAGGGACAACATATACATATCTATCAACAAATGAATCTAAAAATCAAATGAATAAAAAATCTGATGAACAGAATAAACTGGTGAACAGAATAGAATCAGAGGCATGGAAATAGAACAGTCTGATGATTCTCAGAGGAAAGGGGGTGTTGCGGGGAGTACGGGAAGAGATTAGACAAAGATCTTATATGCATGTATGCAGTACCTATGGACACAGACAATAGGGTGGCGAGGGCCTGGGGTCGGGTGGGACCTGGGTGGAAGGGAGCTATGGGGGCGGGATTATTATCTGTAATAATCTCAACATTAAAAATTGCAAAAAAAGAGAACAATCCTGAAGTGAGGAAAGATTTCTTTAAAAGAATACAAAAATAGCTAATCATGAAAGAAAAGATTGGTACATTGACTTGATTAAAATTAAGGACTTCTGTTTATGAAAAGACTCCAACAAGGTAGAAAAAGGCAAGCTTCAGGCTGGGGTAGTATATTTACAAATACAGATTAGAAAATATAAAGAAATCCTACTATTCCTTTTATTTGGATAGGCCTAGAGAATATTATGCTAAGTGAAATAATCCAGACAGAAAAAAAAACACACAAATATCACATAATATCATTACTTATATGGGAATCTAAAGAACAAAATAAACAAACAAACAAAATACAAACATATGATACAGAGACCAAACTGATGGAGGCCAAAGTGGGGGTGTTGGAAGAAAAGGTAACAAAAGGTGATGGGATTGGCAGTTACAAAATAGACATGGCGATGTAAGGTACAGCATAGGGAATACAGTTAGCAGCAATGTAATAACTATATATGGTGCCAGCTGGGCACTTGAATTATCAGAGGGAGCACTTTGTAATCTATATGAATGTCTCCTATCTGCTATGCCATACACCTGTAACTAATACAAAGTAGTGTTGAAAGCAAACTGCAATTGAAAAATAAAATTGAAAAGAAAGGATTCCTACCAATATACAAGGAAAAGACAAACAACCCATTTAAACAATGGGCAAAAGACAGGTTCTTCACAAAAGAGGATAACCAATGGCCAATAAGCATATGTATATTACTGACCTTAGAGAAATACAAAGTGAAATCCACAATGACATACCACTACACACCCACCAGGATGACTAAAAGGAAAAACACTGACAGCATTAGGTACGTGTGTGGGTGTGTGGTAGACACTCTGAGGCACCGCCTGGAGCTCCTTTCAATGACGTGATTGTTGCCACCTCTGACAGCCTCCATCTCCAGTCCTCCAGAGATTGCCTGGGCTGCATCTTATTCAAGGTCACAGTGACAGATGGTCCAATGCAGAACAATTCTGAGAGGCCATTCTAACGTCCCACCCCAATCCCAGGTTGTTGGCTTGCATTGCAACTCTACTTCCTCTGTCCATGCTTACTTCCTACTACTCCCTTCCACAGGAGTTGATCCCAAGGGCACTCCGTCATAAACATCCTGCACACTGAGCTTTGACCCTGATCCCCCAGGGAGTCCCTCCTGTGACATGGTACAACTGAGTTCTCACACATTGCTTGGTATTGTGTAAACTGGTTCAACCACTTGAGAACATTGTCTATTATGACTTAGCAATTCCCTTCATAGCTATTTACCTAGAAGAAATGAGCATTGTGTCTGTCCATTGAAAGTCATCTGCAAGCATGTTCATAGCTTTATTCATAATAGACCCAAACTGGAAACAGCCCAAATACTCATCAGTTGTGGGCTGTATAAATAAATGTATGTTTTTACACAGGAATACTATACAGCAATAAGAAAAAACAAACTACTGTTATAGGTAATAGCATGAGTAATCTCACAGACATTATGCTGAACAAAAGAATCTAGACACAAAAGAGTACAGACTGTGTGATTTGATTGATACGAAGCTCAAGAACTGGCGAAACTAACCCTTGGGGATAGAAGTGAGAACAGTGGTTACTTCTGGGGTGTGGATATTGACTGAAAAGGAGCACGAAGGAGCCTTCTGGGTGACAGAAATGTTCTCTCTTGATATGGTTGGTGGATTGGGCAACTTACTATAGGTCTGCTGTTGGTCAGTTAAAAAAACAAGCCTCAGCCCTGGCTGGGTGGCTCAGTTGGTTGGAGCATTGTCCTGTGCACCAAAAGGTTGCCGGTTAGATTTCAGGTTGGGGCACATACCTAGGTTGTGGTTTCCATCCCTAGTCTAGGCGCCTGCAGGAAGCAACCAATTAATGTTTCTCTCTTTCCCAGTTCCTCTTTCTCTAAAATCAATTTAAAAAATATATCCTCAGGTGAGGATTAAAAAAAAAAACAAAAAAAACCCCTCAAAGGTAAACTCTTTATTAACCCACTAGAGGCCCAATGCATGATTCTTGCACTGGGGGAGAGCGGTCCCTCAGCCCGGCCTGCTCCCTCTCACAGTCCGAGACCCCTCGGGGGATGTCCGCCTGCCAGCTTAAGCCCAATTCCCCTGGGGATTGGGCCTAAGCCGGCAGTCAGACATCCCTCTTACAGTCCAGGGCCCACGCAGTCCTTGCTCCTTACCACCCACCTGCAGCAGAGGGGGGAGAGGCTCCTGCCACTGCTGCTGTGCTCGCCAGCCATGAACCAGGCTTCTGGCTGAGCAGCACTCCCCCTGTGGGAGTGCACTGGCCACCAGGGGCCAGCTCCTGCATTGAGCATCTGCCCCCTCGTGGTCAGTGCGTGTCATAGCAACCAGTCAATTTGCATATCCTTTTATTATATAGGACTAGAGGCTCGGTGCACGAAATTCGTGCATGGGAGGTGGGTGTCCCTCAGCCCAACCTGCACACTCTCCAATCTGGGACCCCTCAAGGGATGTCTGACTGCCCATTTAGGATCGGGCCTAAACAGGCAGTCGGACATCCCTCTCACAATCCAGGACTGCTGGCTCCCAACTGCTCACCTGCCTGCCTTCCTGATTGCCCCTAACCGCTTCTGCCTGCCAGCCTGATCACCCCCTAACCACTCCCCTGCCAGCCTGATTGATGCCTAACTGCTCCCCTGCCAGCCTGATTGCTCCTAACTGCCCTCCCCTGCAGGCCTGGTCACCCCTAACTGCCCTCCCCTGAAGACCTACCTGGTCACCCCTAACTGCCTTCCCCTGCAGGCCTGGTCCCCCCCAATTGCCCTCCCCTGCAGGCCTGGGTCCCCCCCAACTGCCCTTCCCTGCAGGCCCGGTAGCCCCCAACTTCCCTCCTCTGCTGCCCTGGTCACCCCTAACTGCCCTCCCCTGCAGGCTTGATCACCCCCAACTGCCCTTCCCTGCTGGCCTGATTGCCCACAACTGCCCTCCCTTGCAGGGCTGGTCCCTCCCAACTGCCCTCCCCTGCTGGCCATCTTGTGGCGGCCATCTTGTGTCCACATGGGGGCAGCCATCTTGTGTGTTGGAGTGATGGTCAATTTGCATATTACTCTTTTATTAGATAGGATAGAGGCCTGGTGCATGGGTGGGGGCCAGCTGGTTTGCCCTGAAGGGTGTCCCGGATCAGGGTGGGGGTTCCCTTGGGGTATGGGGCAGCCTGGGTGAGGGGCCTGTGGTTGTTTGCAGGCTGGCCATGCCCCCCGGCGACCCAAGTGGAGGCCCTGGTATCTGAGATTTATTTATCTTCTATAATTGAAAGTTTGTAGCCTTGAGTGAAGGCCAGGGCTGACCAGGGTGGGAAGCTTGGCTTCCTCCATTGCCAGGGGCAACCCAAGCCTCCGGCTGGCTCCAGTTCCATGGCTGCTGCCATTTTTGTTGGGATTTATTTATCTTCTATAATTGAAACTTTGTAGCCTTGAGCGGAGTCCGGGGCAGGCCAGGGCAGGCGGAAAGCTTGCCTTCCTCCATCGCTGGGGGCAACCCAAGCCTCCTGCTCTCTCCAGCTCTGTGGCCACTGCCATATTTGTTGGGTTAATTTGCATACTTGCTCCTGATTGGCTCATGGGCACGGCTTGTGGACATAGCAGAGGTATGGTCAATTTGCATGTTTCTCTTTTATTAGATAGGATTGCAGATAAACTGGTTTGTAGACTAAATTTGGTTAAGGTGCTACAGTGACCTATGGTCACATTTCAGAGATAGTGGGGTTACTAGTCCTGACTAGTTCATTGACAGGCTCCCTGCAGAAGAAAGAAGCTCTGGGGGAGGAGAGGGACATTCCAGGTTTCATGATCCTCAAAACAGTTCCTCCCATCTGGGTATCTACCACTGGGTCTTATCAGTTGCCTCTTTATTACAAAGGCTCTCTGGGAGAAAAATCTCTCTAGGAAGAAAGATAATCTCATTTCATGGGCCTATTAAAATAATCCATAAACCAAATCAGTTAATGGGCAACCAGGTCTGCTTCTCATTCTAGGTCCTTAGCAACCTGAGTGTGTGGGAGTACAGTCAGTGCACTAGTATTCTTCACTGCAGTTCTACAGTGAAATCTCCAGCAAGCAATTGCTGTTCCATTACCCTGGTGTCTTTGTGTGTGTGTGTGTGTGTGTGTGTGTGTGTGTGTGTGTGTGTGTGAGACCATGGGTACACAGGAGCTTATATCTCTCTTAAGGATGATATGGGGATGATCAAGGGTAAGATTCAGGGATTTCTTGATGTCAGCCAGTGCTTTCTTAATGGTACCCCCTCATCATTTCCTGACATTGGCCAAGGTCAAGGACACTGGTGAGTCACAATGCAATGGGGTGGGTACCACAGTGTGGGGAGTAGGTCCAGGCTGCTATCTCCTAAGAAAAAACACTCTGTTGTGAATTGGCCTACGATTAGACATATATCTTCTTTTTTCTTAAAAAAATATATCTTCATTGATTTCAGAGAGGAAGGGAGAGGGAGAGAGAGATAGAAAGATCAATGATGAGACAGAATCATTGCTCAGCTGCCTCCTGCATGATCGA
The DNA here is from genome assembly GCF_963455305.1 of Plecotus auritus. Taxonomy (NCBI): domain Eukaryota; kingdom Metazoa; phylum Chordata; class Mammalia; order Chiroptera; family Vespertilionidae; genus Plecotus; species Plecotus auritus. Next base: position 44,196,903 of record NC_137772.1, read on the forward strand.
GGATTGAACTGGCAACCTAGGTATATGCCCTGACTGGGAATCAAACCGTGACCTCCTGGTTCATAGGTCAATGCTCAACCACTGAGCCATGGTGGCCGGGCCGATTAGACATAAAGACCGGCCACTATAGGCTTTAAGGAGAAAACAGTCATTGTTTAGACGTGACTTTTTTCTTTCCTTCTTCTTCCTCTTACCTTTTCCAAGAAGGTAAGTTCTGAGGGCAAAGGTTAAGTATGAATCTGAGGAAAGTGGACAGAGGCCACAGTGTGCTTGCCATCTCTCTCTATCCTTCATTCTCCTCACTAGAGTCTCAGCTTCACAAGTGACCCAGGCCTGAGACCTGGACAGAGTTCCCACAGCACAGTTTGGAAGGCAAATATCTACAGCAACATTTCCCAAGTTTTGCTCCAGAGCATACTACTATGTATTACATGAAGACAGTGTCCCAGGGTCAGGTCAGTTTTAGAAACATCAGTGGATTTTTTCAGGGCCTTTTCCAAGAAGTGAGATGTATTATGCAGTTTTCAAATTTATTTGACTTGTAGAATAATGTCCTGCAAAACATCTCATGGTATAAGATCTCTTCAGAACACACTTGGGGGAAAAGTTATCCAAAGAAATAAAGAATGTCCACGTGCTGGAATGTTCCATGGCAGATCTCCCTCCAGAACTGGACTCACAGACTGTAGGTCATGGCTTTCTCACTTTCTTACCATGGAGACATGACTGAGGGCTAAATAAATGAAGTCCCAGATACTTTGGTTCACACCTTTTTATTAGCTGTCTTACTCAGATTTTGTGATTCTTTTCACAGAAATTCTGTCCTTCCACTAAGAGTATATAATTTCTTGGCTTTCATAGTGTTCCTCACTTAAAAATGATTTATTTCAATTGCTCTAAGTATATGTGAATCACCCCTCATTTTGTAGGAGCAGCCTAGAAAATGCTTTCCAATCCTGACATTTTTAACTAAAAATCTCACTAAAATCTAAAAATGTTGCCCTAGCTGGTTTGGCTCAGTGGATAGAGCATTGGCCCTTGGACTAAAGGGTCCTGGGTTTGATTCTTGGTCAAGGGCACATACCTGGGTTGCAGGCTCGATCCCGTACCCTAGTCGGAGGTGCATGCGGGAGGCAACCAATCGATGTTTCTCTCTCTCTCCTCTTCCTCCTCCCTTCCACACTCTCTAAAAATTAATGGAAAAATATTCTTGGGTGAGGATTAACAAACAAATAAAAATAAATAAATAAATAAAAATGTCTAATTTTTAACTGTAGGCATGGACTCAGGATTAATTCTTCAGTGTAGTATCTGATATATCCCTCTGAGCCCCTCAGCTTTGCTACTGTCCCCAAACTAGCTCAGTGCCCAGCTGTCCACCCTCCAGGAACTGGCCCCTTGCAGATCCCATTGTTAGCCTGAACACTTCCTTAGGAAGTAGACACATCCTATAACAGCGGAGCCCTGGAGCTCTGTTGCATTGCCATCCACCCCCACCCACCAGCATCCAGATGCCTCAAATTCTCAGAATGGAAGAGCTCAGGCTGGTCATGCTGGCTGTTGAGAGAACTGAGCCAGCAGCAGCCTCTGTGGGCTGTGCCCAGGATTCCGGCTTGGCCCGCGTGGAGTACTGGCAGGCAGAAGTAGAAAAGGTACAAGTGAATTATTTCTTGCCAGTAGGGCTAATTTGTATCTACTTGAGGTAAAGGGAAAGGCAAGGGGACAAGACTAGAGCCCTATACTAGTATAGACTGAATGGTTGAATCCCCTCAAAATTCATACCTTGACACCTAATCCCCAGTGTGATGGTATTGGGAAGTGACTAGGAATGAGGGTGGAGCCCCCACATAAGGTTAGTGTCATCATTAAAGAGACCTCAAAGAGCTGCTTCTCTCTTCCAGCAAATGAGGTTACAGTGAGAAGTCGGCAGTCTGCAATCTGGAGATGGGTCCTAACCAGACACCAGATCTTGTCACTTTAAAAAATATATATTTTTATTGATTTCAGAGAGGAATGGAAACATCAATGATGAGAGAGAATCATTGATCGGCTGCCTCCTGCACACTCCCCACTGGGGATCGAGCCCACAACTAAGGCATGAGCCCTGACCTGGAATTGAACCGTGCCCTCCTGGTTCTTGGTGGATGCTCAAACCCCGAGCCACACCGGCTGGGCCAAATCTGTCAGTCTCAATCATAGACTTCCCAGCCTCCAGAAGTGTGAGAAATAAATGTTTGTTGTATAAGCTACCCAGTCCATGGTATTTTGTTATAGCAGCCAAAACTAAGCTGTGTATCAGGGACTATGTATTGCCTATTTGTGTATTGCTGCATCATGTTAAACATAGGTGTAACCCTCAATGAATAATAGCTGAATGAGCCTGGGTTAATTCACTAAAAGAATTAACAGTGAGAAAAAGATGATTTAAAGTTAGAAGCTTGGGTCTGCACCTTAATTCTGTCACTTTATTAGTCAAGTGACCTTGGATGATTTGTTTTATAGCCAGTTTCTCATGAGTAGCATGGAGTTATTCATCCTTCTACCTATGTCTGTGTGTATCTGCATAGAAATATGTTTGGAATGATTTACAAATGTTAATATGTTTTGTTTTGGTTTTTGTGGATTAGGGAATTGGATGGCTTTTCCTTTTACTCTGTATTTTTCACTAATATCTGATGTTTTAAAGATAAACATCTGTTATATCCCACATGCTGTCATTGTAAAATTGTAATCACATGATAAAGCAATGAAATATGATACTTTTGAGTTTTTTTGTTTTTGTTAATCCTCACCTGAGGATATTTTTCCCATTGATTTTGAGAGAGTGGAAGGGAGGGGGAGAGACAGAGAGAAACATCGATGTGAGAGACACATCAATTGGTTGCTTCCCGCACCCTCACCGATGATCAAGCCTGAAACCAAGGTACATGCCCTTGACTGGAATCGAACCCGGGACCCTTCAGTCTGAGGACCTGAGCCAAACTGGCTGGGGCTGATACTTTTGAGTTTTTGAAATGGGAGAAGCTTATAAAAAATTCCCCTAAACCAGTGGTCGGCAAACTCATTAGTCAACAGAGCCAAATATCAACATCACAACAATTGAAATTTCTTTTGAGAGCCAAATTTTTTAAACTTAAACTTCTTCTAATGCCACTTCTTCAAAATAGACTCGCCCAGGCTGAAAACTGACTTCTGTGCATGGGCCACGAAGTTTCAATCGCACCGCACATGGTATTTTGTGGAAGAGCCACACTCAAGGGGCCAAAGAGCCACATTTGGCTCGCGAGCCGCGGTTTGTCGACCACTGCCCTAAACCAAGTATCATTTCTTTCGCTTCCTTTTTCCTAATTTGTGTGTACTTAAAAAGGTGTTTGTATTTAATCTTTTAAGCCTCTAGTCTTCTCCACTAATAAGTCTTGGAGGAATTCTTAGACACTAACATGAAGAGTAGTTCTAAGAAAATATCGCAAGAAATAACACATCACCTTACACCTGGAAGAGCGGATCTTTAAGAACCTAATACCATAAAAGATTTAAAACAAACACCAGAAAAACAAAACCAAACCCATTTAACCAATGAAGTGCCACTACGTCTTATTAGTATTTATATGGAAAGGGATATTTGAAATTAAGAAAGGTCCCAGAGGTCAGATGGGCTCCAAATTGGGTGGCACCTTATTTCTTCAGCTACTTGTATGTCCACTCATGGACCTCTAACGGCCAATAAACTGTGTAACTTGGGAGAATTTCAAAATACTATTTTTTTTGTCACAAAGAAATTCTTCCAATTGAAATGAGAATTTGATTTAACACTTTACAAATTCTTCAAATGAGAATATAAAGAAAGCAGATATTTATCTATGGTACTAAAACATAGGCACATTTTCCTTTAAATATCTGAGGTTCTGTGGACAGTACCTCTGTTATTTTCATTCAAATTATTCTTATATCCTAAAACAATAGAGCTTCTACACTGGTGGAATGTTGCCAGGGGATTTCAACAGAGATTGAAGGCAACATAACCAAAAGGCATAGTTTAAATTGGCTTGGGAATGAATGGGCTCCTTATCAGAGCAGCCGAAGCTGTATATAATTAACAGCATCGTCAACATTCACAGGGCTCCATGTAGAACAGGCAGGTCCGCCAGCTCTGCAGACCAGCTACTCCAGCTTCTGGCACCTCAAACTCCCCGAGAGCAGAAAGATAGCTCCAAGCCATCACTGGAAGGACATTGACGCGTTTTGGTGATACTAGCAGGATCATAAAGCAATTGCTAATTACTGTTACCTAGAACAATTCTGTTAAGATTAGCATTGAGACTTCACATTAGCCAGATAGCATTATTTTGTGTTGAATAAACTTGTGGGCAGAAAATAAAAATAAAATATGTATAAAACTATTTAGGAGATAAGTTTATATGTATTTGCGATTACTGATTTTTAAATCTTGTATTACTTTTTTTATAAAGGGTATGAAAATTATCTCCTAACCTCCCTTTTAATATGACAAATTCTCAATTTTATTCAGCTTGAATATCTCTGTATGAATAATTGCCATTTGGTGGCAATTTCTAGTTGTTTTTGTATGTGGCAAATACATTTCAATCATGAACATGTACAAAACCAAGTAAAATCCAGAGAAAATTTCATTAAATAAATTTATTTGTTAAAATAATTTAACTCCAAATACAACTGTTGAATTTGCATTGAGTTGTAACTACAATTCATGTTTTAATTGAAATGTCAAGGTTTTAACAACTGACATTATTACAAAACAATAAACTGTTGTTAAATTTTAAATGGTCAGTTGTATTAGAGCTCAACAATTAACTGTGAACTATATTTATCTCTGGGAAACCCCAAAACAATAATAATGTCTGTTTCCAAAATCCACTGCAGTCATTCTTGAAACCCTGATCAAGATTTAATAGATGCACAATGACACGTTAATTAAAAAAAGAAAAGACCCCCATAGTCTTTAAGATTTGATTGGCTAAGGAGACATTTAAAGCTTACCCAGTGCTAAGACAGGACTACTGAGAAGAACAAAAAACTAAAAAACAAAACAAAAACCAACAGCAACAAACAAAATAAGCACTTTCATATTGACACATAAACAGACATTCCCACTGGACAACTCTTGAAAACAAATAGCAGACATCCTTAGGCAACATTTTTTTATTTAGAAAAGCAAGTATCAGTAGTTTTACCACAGAAAAGTGATGGCAACTGTAGTAATTAGTCACGCTCGGTCCTAATTCTACGAACCAAAGGAGAAAATCATCAAAGCACCTTTCAATAGTGTAAGAAAGATTTTATGTAATGCTTTTGATCAGATGCTGGATTGTTTTGTGTAAGTTGAACAAAATGAAAAGCATCAGTTACCGTCACTATCACAGCTTAAAAGAACCAAAAAAAAGCTGCAACATAAAACAACAGAAAAAATTTAACAAATGCTGCCTTTGTATAAAAGTAAAACAGGACAAAACAAAATCAACAAAACTTACAATATCTGAAAAAAAAATAAGTGGGTCTTTGGATCAAACCATAATATTTTTAAGGCATGTTAGAAAAACTTCCACTTATCTAGTTGCTAGTCTGATCAGGGCATAAAATAATAGTCACCAACTTTTCTCTGTAGCCACTATTATTTCATGTGCCAACAAATTTAAACCTCCTGTTCTTAAGCTTTTTATTAACATCTCAACAAACACATTCATTCAAGCTGAGTTATATTCACACCAGATGAAATACCAACAGTAAGAGCACACGAGGGTTTCCACCTTTCTGGATATCGCTGCTGACGTTCTGTCACCAAGTACGTAGGAAATACTGTGATCAGGCATCCAAGTCAGTTACTATTAACATCTTTACAGTGAAAGCCCACCTTACTGTCTGACGTGAACACTTCTAACTAAAACCCCAATTTTTAAATCATCTTTTCACCTTACATTTTGCCATACCTTTCATATTATTAAATTTATTTTTCTTATCTGCATAGCAATCCATTAGGTGAAACTGTAGAATCTTTATAGATGTTTCTAATATGGAATCTTAGTTGTCATAAATTGCTGTTAAATATGGAATTCTATCATTCTGAGAAGTTAGAGGCTTTAGAACTCAACCAATTCACTAACAAATATTTATATTTCAGTAGAGAAATCACACTTCTTAAACCTTTGATTTCTTTACAGGTTGAGTCAAATCAACTTTTTTTACACAATGAAATTTGTTTCAATGAAATTGGTTAGAACTTTTTGTCCTATAAACAAGGTGCTTCCTAATGGGGGTTTCTAAAAAAATCTATACTGAAGAATGGAAACATTCATAATTCAAAGACTTAACAACCCTGGCCTGGTTTTACCCACACACTTGTTTTCTTGTCTATAAGAAGTTACTATCCTCCTTTTTTCTATCCTTTAAGCTTAACGCCAGTTTACTAAACACTGGGGGCTACCAATGATTTCAATGATGTTTAACAAACACGTAAATAATTTAAAAGAAAAAGATGTTTTTGATACATTATATTCTGCAGCACGGATTCTCAGTATAGGCAATCATCTCTGACTTGTGCCAAATTCTTAGGAACGATAAACACACATGCACACACAACATACACTATTCTCTCAGTTACACACGTAAGACCAGAGGTTACTTGCACAAGAGTGTGAAACAACAAAATGTGGGGAGGTATGTAGACCACAGGCTCAGCGATATTGCAGTTCCGAAGGCCAAATTTACCTTGCGAATCAGCTTAAGGTACTCTCTTCAGCATTTATAACTCTGAGGTTAGGTAAAAACCCTTCCTATGCTTGACTGTATAGGTTTTTCCTGTGCCATTAGTCATGCAAACGATAAATACTTCACGACTATGAAAACCAGAAATGTTGAAGCTTGAGCACCTTTTCAAAACAAAATATTCTCTAGCTTTATTTGCCACTTCAGTAATCAGGGCAAAATTGTTATAGGAAAATTTTTATATAATTCTCCAGGAAAATTAAAGATAAAAGATTTTTTTTGTCTCTTACCTTCCACTCTATAATTTATGTTCTACTCTTAAGCCCAAATCATTTCACATGGCTATTCAATCTTTTTAAATGCCTGCAATAAAGCTCTGCTACAAGCCACCTTGATTTGGAAAGCAGTTTAACCAAGAATCACACCACAACCATAGCCCTTAAAGGCAAGAAGGAATTTGCTGCTTTAACAAACATAAAAATGCAAAATACTTGTACTGTCCTGTGAGGTTTCTGCAAACGGGAACATATGGATGCAACATGGCTTCATTTTCCTTACACGATGGTACTAGTTCAGCTACTACTAGAACGCTTCTTGTTAGTAAGGCTGCGCAGTCTCTTTGCATCACAGTTGCTTCCTTCTTGTTCAATAATGTAATAAAGACCATATCTGCTTGATTACCAGAGGGTGGGTTTGGGGTTTTAATTCAGCTCAAACCCTTGTGAGAGCCTCCATTTTCTGTGGCAAAGCAGGTGACTTTATACTTCTAAAGCGAGATTGTATGTTTACACAACCTGTTTTGACTTTTGCTCTAGCAAGGACTGATGCATGAGTTAGTTCTGTGTCACAAATTAGGATAACATCTACAATTAAGCATCAATTTTGAAAAACAGAAATGTGTCAGTTGAGCAAAGAATCTCTCCCTGTAATGCTGTTGGCAGGTCAGCTGTTATCTTACTTGACAGAATACATTGATTAGAAGCACTATCTCAATTCCTGAAGTTCAGTACTCTTGTAGGAAAATATTTCTCCTTTACTTTTTTTTTTTTACAGAAGATAAAATATTTTACTTGTAGTGGTCATAGGAATTCTTCCGGTTCCTCTCTCATGATTACTTTTAATTTATACAATAGTTGCTTCGGTCAACTCAGCGACAATGCCATCATTGCTTTCAACGGAGATCACCCTGTAGATCGATTGGCTATGCCTCAAAGTTGCAGGTGTGTATAGGAGACTGAGGACAATGGTGAAAACTGTAGTTACTGAACCCAAATGTTACTCAGAGATATCAATGGACAATCACTGGTGAATTCTGAATGAGGGCTGCTATTTCACCGTAGATTCACACCACACATCCTGCAAACTCTGCAGTCGGGCAGACGAGGCTTGTATCGCCTATGATACTGGGCAAAGCCTGTCCAGGATAGGCATTTCTGAATGCTATTGTATGTTACATGCAGAACAGCACGGGTCATCTTTGTCAGGCTGCGCAGCATAGTTCATTTGCCTCACAATTTCTGCGAAGAGTTCGTCTACCATTGTTTTACTCTTAGCAGAAGTCTCCATAAAGGGGCAGCCCCACTCTTCAGCAAGGGCTCTGCCTTCACTAGATGACACTTCTCTCTCACTTTCCAGGTCCACTTTGTTCCCAACCAAGATGACTGGCACTTTCTCATACCTAGGAGAGAATAAACAAAACACACATATATTGTAAAAGTTAGCACAAACTTCAGGTAAAATGTATTTTCTCTATATTCTACTACAAATATTCTCTTTTGTTGCATGAAAAATTATTTGCCCACTGTCTTGACAGACATCTACCTCAGGGCATTCAGCAGAGGCTCCCATAGTGAATCATATACTGGTTTTTTAAAATGATGTCTTTTAATTATTTACACACCCTTTAAAATCAATTTACCTTTCCAGATACACCTGGCAAATTATTCTCAGAATAAATCTTCTTAGATGGATTAATTTAAACTTTTTTTTCATTATGAAAGATGCTTTCTCAATATTTTTTAACATTTCAGTTGATGAGGTAATATACTTGAGTAAACAATTTATAATTGTCAGCATTTTACTATTCTCTGTAATACACAAAATTGATCATGTTCTAATAGTTCCAAAATAAGAAAAAATCTCGTAGAAATCATTAGGATGAAAAACCTTCAAAAGAAGCTACACTTTATCCCTTTATAAAACTACTAGAGACCTGATGCATGAAATTCGTGCAAGGGGCTTGGCCCTCGCAGCTGCAGCGGCTGCCTTGGCCCTCGCAGCCCCAGCTTTGTCCGGAAGGTCGTCCAGAAGGACATCCAGAAGGTCATTCAGCTGTCCAGTCTAATTAGCATATTATGCTTTTATTATTATAGATTATACTTTAGCCAGTTGAAAGATGATTATTATTTTCAGCCTGACAAGGATTAAGCATTTCAATTTGATATTATCTCTTCTTTTCCTTCCTAACTAGAATAGGTGTGCTAGAAATTGAATGTGTGTGTGTGCCTCCCCCACCTCATTCATATTCTGAAATCTAATTCCCAATGTAATGGTATTTAGGAGGTCAGGCTGTTGGGAGGTCATTAGGTCATGAGGGTGAAGCCCTCATGAAGGGGATTAGTGCCCTTATATACTAATAAGAGACTCCCTTGCCCCTATAGCCAAGTGAGGACACAGCAGAAAGAAAACAGGCTGTGAACTAGGGAAGTGAGCCCTCACTAGACAATGAATCTACCAGAGCTTTGATCTTGGACTTTCCAGCACCCAGAACTGTGAGAAATAGATTTCTATTGTTTAAACCACCCGGTCTATGATATTTTTGTTATAGCAGCCAGACTAGACTAAGATAAGGTGTCTCGGAATGATCATGTCTGATAAAAGCTAAACTAATAAAGATAACAAATGGTATGAAAAGAACAAATAAAAAAGATCCTAAATCACTTTGGAACCTAAAGATGATTCTTTCTACAATGGTTATTCACTGTATAACAATTTTACTTTAAATATCATTTTAAAAGCTTTTGTGATTGCAATATAAACCTATGTGTGTGTGTGTGTGTGTGTGTGTGTGTACTTTCCTTTAAGCAGCATGCATCTCTAATTTATAAAAGAAGTAATCTGCAAAACTGCACACAAGTGATAATAAATGTGACAGGACACAGCTAATTGTCAGAAGAGAAAACTACATAGCCAAGACTTTACTGAGGCAGGAGTCATATAGAATTTTTATCATTCAGGAAAAATAGGCAGGAATGTTAGCGACAATGCTTCTACAATTTTATCATCCTTTCAAGATGGTTCTCTCACTCACCCTAACATGTAAAGCAAACTATATTCCCAACAGAATCTCTTTTTCTTCCTTTGGCACTAGATCAAACCTAGAGTGGTCTCAATATGAGGGCATATTCTAGGCAGTGTGCCATTTAGCAATATGAAATATAAAAACAACTTAAAAATGAGTGGGGAGAACAACATCCACAGTAAAAGCTAGAATTTGGATATTACCATCTTGCAGGAAATAGGTTTGGAAAATTTACATCAAAGAGCTTTATATGAATGTACTGTATACCAACTGTGCCTATGCTTGCTGGCCTCAGGTCTCACAGAGACCTCTGAACACAGGACACAAAGGTTTTCCACATCCAGGACTCTTACAGCATCAATTATGTGTATCCTTGGCCTCTGGGTGGACAAATGGCAATGAGAATGAAGCTGCATTACAAATCTATACATCAGCTGCTTCACACACAGCCTTCTTGACCTGCTGTACAGAGAAGCTCTGTAGGGAGCAAACAGCGCCTATAGTGTTAGGACAATGTCAGTTCCTAATCTGTTTTACTTGCAAAGATATAACTGCATTTTCTTTTTCTTAGGAGACTACTATATATATATATATGTAGTCTCATAAGAAAAAACTAGGATTTGGAAGCTCAGTTTCCAGTCCAGCCACGCAGAGGCTGAAAGACAGAGCGAGTCATTTACTCTACTCATCTGTATTTCACTTCCTTGTCAGTAAAAAAGGAAACAAAAAAATATATATATTACAGTATGCTCTAGAATGCTTTGGCAGTGAAGTAAAATAAACATTAATACAATTCAGTAAAACTGGTTGAATTTAAGTTAAAAATTAATTTCAATCTGTTTACAATATGTAGTAATAAAAAAGTGATAAAACATCACTTTATATTATTAAAGTGGTGAATATTGTAACAAATACTTCTTAGTTTCAAAAGAGTATTATATGTAAAAATATTTCTTACATTTTTTAATTAAAAACTAAAAAATATGTAGATTTTTCAAAACTTGTGAATTGGCATACTGTTTGAATGAAGACTCTGAATAAATATTACCAACAGATTCTCAAAAGGGCAACAAAATACTGCAAACATAGGTCTACATATAATAACATTTAATAATTGTTAAATAAAGATGGCAATTTAGTCAGTATCAGAACCTAACCTGTCCATTAGATCACTAGCCAAACTCAGTGGTCTTTTTTTTCCTTCTGATTTTGAGAGTATGTTTATTAAAGCTGGGGACAGTGAAACAAAGGCAGGGCTTAGGATAGAACCGTGGTAGGCAAACTGCGGCTCGCGAGCCACATGCGGCTCTTTGGCCCCTTGAGTGTGGCTCTTCCACAAAATACCACGGCCTAGGCGAGTCTATTTTGAAGAAGTGGCGTTAGAAGAAGTTTAAAAAATTTGGCTCTCAAAAGAAATTTCAATCATACTGTTGATATTTGGCTCTGTTGACTAATGAGTTTGCCGACCACTGGGATAGAAGCAGCAACAGGAGAGAGCCCAGGCAGGGCTGCTTTGACCCTCTAGAAACAAAGAAGTGAGCCACACAGGGCAGTGTGGACTCACTGAGAAGTAACAGTCACAGTAACAGAAGTGAGCCAAGGCGGGGCTGCTGTTAGTGCACTGAAAAGTCAGAGAAAAGGGTGCATTGCAGGCAGGTTCAGGGGTTAGCCTGGGACGAACTGCCACTGCCTGCTGCTCCTGTGGTTGCAAAGTCTCGTGGAGATACTTAAGAGTTTAGGAGAGAAAAGTAAAGTTGCACGCCTGAGAGGGAAGAAGGCGCAGGCATGCTTCAGAGAGAGCCCCTCCTCCCTGAGGTCTTTTCTAAAACCAAGAAGCTATAGAAACTCAGAGTCACATTCTCAGAATACTTTAAAAGACTGAATAAGATCTTCAGGAAGAAAAGACATTATATGCATTTTGTAATACCGTCAACCCTAAAATAGGAGACTGTAGAAAAGATAAAAACTAGGATTTGGAGGCTCAGTTTCCAGTCCAGCCACGCAGAGGCTGAAAGACAGAGCGAGCCATTTACTCTACTCATCTGTATTTCACTTCCTTGTCAGTAAAAAAGGAAACAAGAATATCTGTTTCCACTTAACACAAAAGGTTTCTGAAAAGGTCAAAGGAGATAATGTAGGAAAAAAGTACTAGATAAATGTAGCTCGGTGTTTCTTTCCCCTTCTGCACACTGAGACCACAGCTCCAGTAAGTTAAGATGCAGGAGATGCTAATCAAGGGAGGTGAAGAGCTCCTGAGGAGAGGTGAACCAAGTCAGGGTGCTGGTGCGGTGTGGTCAGACAGGCAAGAGAGAAAGAGAAGGAGTCAAACAGAGTACAGCAGCTACCTGATGTCAGTCTATCCCTTCTCCGGTCCCCAAGCTGAGTATCACAGTAATGAGGAACTAGAAAAGTGGAACTGCCTTCCCCAAATACAGATATCTGTGGGGAAGGGTTAGGCAGCATTAGGTTGGGATGATGGAATAGGTCCTATACGTGGAAATAAGATTTGGAGAAACCTGGACCCTCCTTAAGAAGACGAGTGAAGAGAAGGGAAAAAGCAAAGAGTTGTGTTGACAGAATAGAAGAGGACATGAAGAAACTGGTTTTGCTCTCTGCTGTAGAAATGTGGTATATTAAAAAACAAACACTAATTTGAAAGAATATATGCACTCCTATGTTTACTGCAGCGTTATTTACAACAGCCAAAATTTAAAAGCAGCCCAAGAGTCCATCAGTAGATGAGTGGATAAAAAGCTTTGGTACAATAATACAATGGAATAAATACAACTTGGCCATAAAAAGGAACAAAATCTTGCCTTTTGTGACAGCCTGGATGGACCTGGAGAGTAAAAGCTTAGTGAAATAAGCCAGTCAAAGAAAGACAAATGCCACAAGATCACTTATTTGTGGAATCTAATGAACAAAATAAACTGACAAACAAAAGAGAAACAGACTTATAGAGAACAGACTGACAGCTGTCAGAGGGGAGGGGTGTTGAGGGAATGGCTGAAAAAGGTGAAGGGATTAAGCAAAAACAAACAAAAAACAGACACAGACAACAGTATGGTGATTGCCACAGGGCAAGGGGGTTGGGGGAGGTCTGAAGCAATTCAAAAGGGAATAAAATGGTGGCAGAAAAGACTTTGGGTGGTGAGCACACAGTACATTATGCAGATGATGTGTTGTAGAGTTATATACTTGAAACCTGTATGGTTTTATTAACCAATGCCACCCCAATAAAAAAATGTAAAATAAAAATAAAAATAGAAAGGACAGAAAACAAACAGCAGCAGCAAAACACCCAGACGAAGTATTCCAGTCACAGAACTGCTTCTAGCTAGTTTTGTGAATTTAGAAAATTAACTTAATTTCTTGGTTCTTCAGTTTCTTGAACTTTAAAATGAATTGGACTACAGAATTTCTAAGATGTTCTTAAGCTCTGAAGTTAAATATCAGAACAGACATAGTGGGTCACTCCTGTAATCAACACATACCAGAGTATTTGCTCAGAGCTTCTGGTCTAAGAACAACACCTAACAGGCCGATCTTTACAAGAGATATGAAAGTGCACATCAGGAGGAAGGCCAAAAGGTAAGGAGAAAACCTCAACAGATTCCGTGGGGCCAGGACACCAAGCAGCAGAGATTTCTGACTCCAACCAAAGCAGCTACAGCCAACATGCTGACTCATAGGCAGAAAGTACTCAGGACCAAGGCAGTTCTATTTCACTGACAATACTGTTCAAACACAAAAACGTGGGATGGTTTTAGCTATGTGAATACTGAAGGCTCTATTGAAAACTGCCTGTCGCTGCATAAGTAACTAATAATAAACCATCGTGTATCATATACTTATTCATCCATTTAATGCATACTTATTTGATAAAAGACTACTATGTGCTAGATACTATTGTAGGCACCTACAGATACATAAATGAATAAAACAAAGATATCTGCTCTCAAATAATGATAGTCTAGCAGAGGAGACAGACATCCTATATAATAAAAGGCTAATACAGGCAGTCCTCAGGTTACGTCTGACTCGACGTACGTCATTTCATGGTTATGTCGCCATCTCCATTTATAAAAAAAAAAAGTTCTGTCATTTCGACATATGTACATATGTGCTTTATGTTTTTTATTATTTATTTACCACAAGTAAAGGTCAGGAATTGTTAACTTTCTTTTAAATTTTTTTTACTGTTTCACTTCATTACTGCTGTGTATGTGCTCCATGTGAGTGACGTAGGTGCTTATGTAGGTGGGTTCCGACTTACGGCGAAAATCATGTTACATCACGCCATAGGAACGGATCTCCAACGTAACCCGAGGACCTACTGTATGCAAATTGTCCCCTCAGGAGTTTGACCAACAGGGAGTTTGACCATTTACTATGACATGTGCTGATCACCAGGGGGCGGCGTGGAACGAAGAAAGGCTCTGGCCGGCAGCCGGCAGATGGGAAAGGAAGGCCCCGATCAGCCCTGATCGCTGGCCAGGCCTAGGGACCCTACCCGAATTTTGTGCACTGGGCCTCTAGTCAACAGTAAATTATAGGTTTACTGCAAGGTGTTAAGTGCAATGGGAAAAAGAAAATGTAGATCAGCAAAGGGGCTGTTGGGCACAGGTTCAATTTGAAATCACATGACCAGGGGAGGCCTTGTTGGGAAGGTAGCCTGTGAGCAAAGATGTGAAGGGAGTAAGGGAGTTTGCCAAGCAAGAACCTGGGGAAGAGTATTTCAGGCAGGATATGGACTAGACCAGGGGCGGGCAAACTTTTTGACTCGAGGGCCACAATGGGTTCTTAAACTGGAATGGAGGGCCGGAACAAAAGCATGGATGGCGTGTTTGTGTGAACTAATATAAATTCAAAGTAAACATCATTACATAAAAGGGTACGGTCTTTTTTTTTTTATTTCAATAGTTTTATTCATTTCAAACATTTTAACAAGAAGAATGTAAACACTAATTATTATAATTTGAAACTTCAAAAAATGGAGGAATCATAGCACAATAACATACCTTATATTGAAGATGGCAAAGGCAAAATAAAATTGCCTAACAAAGGAAAGGTACAAAAGCCTTTCAAATTAAACTTAAATAAAATAATTTAAAACTAAAACAAATAGAAAAGAACAAAATGTGTAAACACTAAATTAAACATTTTCTTTAGTGCAACTTCCAAATTATGCCCTGGACGTAGATGTAGATGGCAATGTAGACTGGGTTGAAAGGTTTTTGGTCTTTAAAACATCAACTTCAGTGGAACAGTGTTGTTGGTCTCCTTTTTAGCTAATGCTCTGATACTGTGCTCTCCAGGGGCGTGTCTCCCTACATCACCACCATAACGTGTCTACACATTCCCAGGGTGATGTCGGGGGACGCGTCCGCGGGCATTACAAGGAGCCTCTGGAAGATTGAGAGGTTGTTCCTTCTACTGAATGGGCGGATATAAATCCGCCCACTCAGAAGAAGGAGCTGCGGCCGTGTTTCCCGACGTTGCCATGTTAACACGGCTGCTGGTGAGGGAGCGGAGGGGAGAGCAAGAGAACCCTCTGCTCTTTCGGCTCCGCGGGCCGGATAGAACAACCGAACGGGCTGGATCCGGCCCACGGGCCGTAGTTTGCCCACGGCTGGACTAGACAAAGTGAAAGGTGGGGGGAGTGGGTATGGTGGTTCAAGAAATAGCAAATGGCCTGTGGGGTGGATAACATCCTGCAATTCCTGCAGCCAGCAATCCTGCAGCGTAGGAAACTTGCTCATTTTATGCTAAATGGGACTAAGGAATCTGGGTAGCAGACATAGCCTCAGCAGACGAGTGCGACATATATGACAGGGCCAACTATACTGTTAGGAAGACTAGGCATTTGGTTAGTGGGGATGGCAGTTACTTCTTTTCATGTCCTATATTTATTAATAGTTTTGTGCGTTGTCTTCATTTTTCCCCTTTTCTAAACATTTGGGAATAAAGTTGAAGATGCAAAATTCTAAAAATATTTATGTATTATTGTTAACCTGACCATGAGCAGGATAGCATCTTGTCCACATCTTAAACATCAGCTGGTTTCTCATCAACTTTAGTGCATCTTCTTTGATATTTCCTTTAAGAGCATGACCAGGGTCATACAGTGGCTGCTGCTTATAGTCTGTGAACAAATACTTGTGTTATTAACATGAATTTTCATATTATTGTATTCAAGAGCATGATTATATAATGTATTAATAAAGAAAACTAGTTCTTTTAAGCAACTGCTTAATATATTGAATGAAACTTCAGAAATATTGGCTTGAGTATCACTTAGCTGTACAATGTTGATGGACTTAGTGAGGCAGCTTTGTAAATATGAATAAAAGCATTTGATGTGTTACCAAGGAAAAATGTCAAGAACACTTGATGCTTAAATCACTTCCATGACTTGACTAAAGTTATGTTTGAACTTCTTTAGTGATGCAATGAAAATAGGTTTTCTTCCTTTTCTCCTTGCTCATATTAAATACATAGTACTTATGAAAAAATAGTCTCTGGGAAGACTTAAATAGAGAGAGAGGAAAATGAAAAACATTCTTACTCTTATCATCATGAGAATAATCACTATAACTATTTTGCTGTATATCTCTTCAGACTATTTTCTTATACATATAGATATATATTTTCATTTAAAAAGTAGCTTCAATTTTCATGTACTATCATGGAGCTTTCCATTGCAATATATGCTATGACTACATAGTATTCCATTTTATAGAATCTATGCAATAACTATACCATAATTTAATTACTTCCCCCCCCCCCCGCCACTAATGCATATGAAGGGTTCTCATCCCCTCACTTTTTTCACTAACATAAACAACAATATGATGAACTAACTATACCTAGAAGTGTGATTTCTGTCTCAAAGGTGCACATAATATGTGTGTATGTGTCTGGCACACCCTTTGAACCAGAAAAACCTTATTTCTAGGTTAGTTCATCAGATTGCTGTGTGTCTGCGTGTTCATCACCAAACACACACACAGTCTCAGTGGACCCAGAAATGTATACTAAAAACAATAGTGCTTAAGTTAAGAGTGCCTGTTTCCCCACCCTTGGAATAGACATTTTTAAACTTTCAAAAAAATATGGCAGTTCTGCAGAAAGTACTGTTTTTGGCTGGGAGTTGAAGTCTCCTACCACAGCATGCTTGCATGAAACATCAATACTTCTTGTAAGAAAAACATGAGCTAAATAAGGCTGTCCTCTTCCTCTAAAGTGACTTGTTTTGATGTGACTAAATATTTCACTTTAAAGGGCATTTCTGGTAATTTAGCTTAAATAATGAAAGGAAACCGCAATCTTTTGCTCTGACTTTCTCTTGGTTTCAGAATACATATTGAAGAAGAACAGAGAGAAATTGTAAATGTAGTGTAAAACTTAAGTTAAGGAGAGTAATGATACTAAAAAGACATTTAAAGTTTTCAGGGATATTCCATACTATTGTAAATGAAAATAATCTGCTTTCATAGAAATCAAGAGTTGACATTTCATCAGAAGATTGGATTCCTAACTGTTTGATTGTGAGGGATCAACTGATCACGACAATGCAACTCAGGCATTTTAAATGTTTTAAAAAACCATTAAGGGTGCTCGCTTTGGCAGTACATCTACTAAAACTGGAATGATAAAAGAAGATTAGCATGGCCCTGGCGCAAAGATGGCAGGCAAATTCATGAAGCATTCCATATTTTTAAGACTATCAGCTGACTTCTCAACAGAAATTTGCAGCCCAGAAGGGACTGGCATAAAATATTAAGTGATGAAAGGGAAGGACCTACCATGAAGACTGCTCTATACAGCAAAGCTATCATTTAGAATCGAAAGACAGATAAAGAGCTTCCCAGACAATAAAAAGCTAGAGTTCATCACCACCAAACCAGTATTATGAGAAATATTAAAGGGTTTTTTTTTAAGAAGAGAAAATAAAAGGATTAAAAAATGAATAATAAAATAGCAATTATATACTTATCAATAATCACTTTAAATGCAAATGAATGACATGCTCAATCAAAAGACATAGGTGAATGGATAACAAAACAAGACCTTTATATATGCTGTCCAGAAGAGACTCACTTCAGATGAAAAGAGACACACAGAATGAAAATAAAGGGATGAAAAAAGATATTTCATGAAAATAGAAACAAACAAAATGCTGGAGTAACAATACTTATACCAGACTAAATAGATTTTAAAACCAAGGCTACCATGAGACAGAAAGAGACCCAGCAATTCTACTACTGGGTATTTATCTGAAGAAACCCCAAAAAGACATATACACCCATATGTTCACTGCAGCATTATTTACAACTAGAGGCCCTGTGCTCCACATTTGTGCACTGGGGGTTGGGGGTCCCTCAGCCCGGCCTGCGCCCTCTTGCAGTGTGGGACCCCTCAGGGAGCGGGCCTAAGCTGGCAGTCGAACATCCCCCAGGGGTCCTTAGCGCTGCTGCGGAGGCAAGAGAGGCTCCCACCACCACCACTGTGCTCGCCAGCCGTGATCCTGGTTTCTGGCTGAGTGGCGCTCCCATTGTGGGAGTGCACTGACCACCAGGGGGCAGCTCCTGCGTTGAGCGTCTGCCCCCTGGTGGTCAGTGCATGTCACAGCGACTGGTAGATTTACATTAACTAGGGTTTTATTATATAGGACAGACAAATAAGGTGTTAGAAATTACTTTCAAGTTAAGGCAAACACAAAAAACAAATAAACAATATAAAGACTGTAATAGCTGTAACAAAGAAAGCAACTACTATGATTAATATACAATAAATTGGGCAGGCCAATATTACATGAGGTGATGAAGAAAGGTATCTCTAGGGAAATGAAATCCAAGCAGAAACTTGAAGTTGAGAATTGAGTCAGCCATAAAAAAAACTAGGAATATTTTAGACATAAGGAAAATAAAATGTAAAGAGAGGCAGTAGGAAAGTGCTAGGCTTATTCAAGAAAAAAAAAAAAAAAAAAAAAAAAAAAAAAGACCAGCATGACTAGAACATAAAGAGCAAGGGGGAAGAAAAGCATGAGAGATGACTGAAGAAGAACCAGGGGGTGCTGTTCTAAGAACAGAAGAAAGCCATTAGAGGTCTTTCAGCAGTGAAGTTACATGGCTTATGTGTTAGGGATCAATATGGCTAATATACAGAAATGGATTTTAGGGACACAACAGCAGAAGCATGAAAGTAGTTAGGCGATGACTGTAGTGTTCAATCTAGGCAACAAAGATGACTGAAGTGTGATGAAGGCAATAATAGTAGAAATAAGATTTCAAATATATTTTGGAGGAGCACGAAAAATACATAATAATGGACTGGTTGAAGGAGACAAAGTGTGTAGTGGTTTTGAAAAAATAATGACCCATGCGTAAACTATTGTACTTAGAAGTATAATTTTATCTTATGACTTAAGAGCATAAGATTCCAACGGAACGACCATATATGCCTCCTATTACTCTGTTTCTAATATACCTGCACTGTGATCATGTTTAAAATTATCTTGATTATCCAAATAACTACTTATTATAAAGGAACTTTCAGTATATCATGGTGTTCTTAATAAACTTTAAAAATGATCCCCTCTTAGGTTAAAATTTACAAAACCATTTTTTCCCTGTAAAAGTGATTATTTCCTTTTCCTATGAAAGTTTAATTTTTTCAAATATCCTATTCAAATTAATTCATGTTTATCTTAGTATTGCTTCTGGATTTCCACCTATCCTTTACTGAGTCTTTCTAAAGATGTATGTTGTTTCCAGATATAAATTGTTCTTTTACTATATAAGATAAAAATAAATCGCCACTCAAATTTTACCTAACAATATCAAATGTTGGCTAGGATGTAAAACAAATGGAACTTTTTTTTAATCTTTATTGTCGAAAACATTATAGATGTCCTCTTTTTTCCCCATGGACCCTCTCAAACCTGCCCCCACCTCCAACAATTGGAACTCTTAGCGATGAAACAGTAACCATTGGTATAACTACTTGGGAAAATCAGTTGGCAATATTTATTAATGTTGAACATATGCATATGTCCCAAGAATTCTACTCCTATGTATACACCAAGAGAAATTGTATATATATATGCAGAAAATGATAAGTACTAGATTGTTCACAGTAGCATTACACATAGAACTCCCATACAGAAACTATCCAAATGCCCATCAACAGAATAATGAAGTCATAGTATATTCATACAAGAGGACTACTTCACATCAATGAAAAATTAACAACTGTGACAAGAAACACAGATGAATCTCACAAAAAGTATGTTGAAAGACAAAGGCCAGAAGCTCAATAACAGGCAAAATTCATCTGTGTTGGTCTTTGAGCACAAAAATGTCAGGGATGCAACATGAGGAAACCTGCTGTGTTGCTTGAATGTCTGTCCTACGTCTTCACCTGGGATTTGGTTACGTGTATGCACTTTGATAAAAAAAAAAATTGAAACAAGAAAAAAATTAGTAAGAGAATTATCTAAAGGATTTTCTCATTAAAATAGGAATAGTAAAATAACCTTCAAGACAAACGGAGTGAACATGCATATTGGTTATGGGGTTTAAATCACATGAAGTGCATGATTAAGTTGATCAGTCAGTTTATTACTCAGCCAAATACTGCTAATCAATTTCAAATTTCTGGCCAAGTCCTATGCTGTTTAATTTAAACTCAAAACAGGCTAAAGACTAAAAGTGTAATAAATACTAATACCAAAGTATATGTTATTGGAAATAAAAACAATAACAATTCTGAACATTTTCTTCTTCACTATCAGATCTATAAATTGCAGCCATTTGACCACAATTTGTTTCAGCATATCAAGATAACACAGTACTTCAAATATCCGTGCAAAAAAGAAAAAATATGATGACTACATCTAATCGGCTTTTTATTTATTAGAAATGAAGATTATCTACCCAACTAATGCATTATTTGTGAGGAAGTGTTTGCAACTAGAAGCCTAATAAATACCTTATCATTTAGGAATCAAATGCAAAAGTTGTCTAAATAAACCAGTTGAACCTTTTTTTCTTTTAAAGCAAAATATTTGCGATACCAGAATAAGGTAGAGTAAAGCAGTTGTTGGTCTATATTTGATACTTTAATGTGTAGCTAACTTTCAATCTGCATTTTAATGTACATTCAGTTACCAAATCAAAAATATATCATTTTCAAATCTGTCAATAAAGTATGATCTTCTTATATAATTTAAATAGCAGGGAATTCAAGCTTGGACCCATATATGAAGAACACACAGCTTTAATTTATCGAAGGAACAAAGGTGTTCAGACATATCTTTAAGGAGAGTTGAAATCTGAAACCTGTGCATTAAGAAATAGGTCCCCCTGCCCTGGCTTGTGTTACTCAATGGCTAGAGCATCAGCCTATGCACCGAAGGGTGGCGAGTTCAATCCCTGATTAAGGGCATGTACCTGCATTGCAGGTTCGATACCCAGCCCTGGTTTGGGCCTGTGTGGGAGGCAACCAATCCATCTCTCTCTCTCTCTTTCTCTCTCTCTGTCTTATACTCCCTCTCTCTCTTTCACACTCTCTAAAAATCAATGCAAAAATATACTAGTTTACTCAGGTGAGGATTAACAAAACAAAAAGAAATAGGTCCACCTATTATACTTGAAAAGACTAAATTGAGTTGATTGTTCAGGAACATGCAATTTGAACTGTTATCTAAATTCATAAATTAAAAAATATATATTCTCAGCACACCTTCATTTCAGAACTCTTGGCAAAAATGTTTATGAATGAAAATTTATATGTATCTGGTATACAAAGTTCAATTACAAATACTTTTTAAAAGCTACCTTTGAATGAAGAGGACTTAAGGATGCATAAAAGCTATGATGAACTAAGACTTCTTAGAACTTTAAAAATTATTAATAGAAGAGCTTTGTCCTGGAAATTTTTCTACTTTTGATAGTAAAATCTTAAAATATTTATTTCCAAATTACTAAATACAAACAGCTCTGAGTAAAAGTGAAAAAAAAACAAACTCACACACAAAAATCTACCAGCTTTCAAAAAAGCTCAGGTTATTGGACCAATAAAATTAGCATTTCTTCTCTCCAACAATAAACAGCTCGGGGGAAGAGGACATCAAATATATATAACATGTAACTGGTTGGTTCTCCTGGCATGAGATTGATTGATGTCTATTAAAAAGGTTTTTTCATTTGAACCAGGAGAAGTAACAGGTGACAGATGGAAAAGGCAAAACAAAACAAATGCACAATAAAGAAAGGAACTGGAAACTATCATTATTGGCAGAGATTAGGTGCCCAGCAGCTGCCAATGGAGAATGATGAGCTACAGATACTTCCACAGGTTTCACGTCAACTCTGAAGTAAGTTAGAAACAGTTATAAGAAATCGTGGTGCAAGCAAGGAGAATGGGTGTAAAGCAAAAAGTCTTCAATAGTCTCTAGTAGTTAATCAGGTTGAGATGAGAAGTTGTAACAACAGGTCTAGTATACTAGTGATTACAGGGGGATGGGCAGAGCAAGAATTAATTGAATGTGAGAAAATATGTCCCTTTATTTTCATTTCCACTATAAAACCACTTTCATTCCCTAAATAACTCATATCTGAGATATCTGAGCTATGCAACAGTCTCCTAACTGGTCCCACCTCCAATTCCTCACCCCTCTCCCAGTATCCCTAATCCACTACCTTGGAAAAATGTGGAGACTCTACAATGACTAGATCAAGTCTATCCCTATGTTAACAATCAAGGCTAACCACAATTTAGTCACTGGCTAAAATCAAGATGGAATGCACTACAAAGGGGGAGAGAATTGAATTTGGATTTAGAGGACCTAAAAATAAGACCCAAGTTGGATCCCTTGAATATGTCATGTGACCTTTCTGAGCCTCAGATTCCTTATTTGTGAAACAGAAATATTAATGATACCTAGTATTATGTTAGGAAGATGATGGTGATGACTTGACTAATAATAGCAAGCTAGCATCAGTAGATGTTTTAGTTACTGCAAGATACTACAATAAGCAGTTTAAAGTATTATGGATACTGTAAAATACTACAGAAATGCTAATTATTCTTTTCTAAGTTTTCACAAACTATCTGTTAGTAAATCAGTTCTAGAACCGAAATTGTGGTGACATCTGTAAAAGAGCACAAAAATTTTTACTTAGTATCTTATCTCCTATCTCTAGCTTCCATCCCCCTGGCAAGGAAAGCCAAATCTAACTATTTAGCTTGAAGATCATTAACCCTTGTGAAAAAGGTTTGAGAGAAACAGGATAGATAGTGTTCCCTCTATTCAGAGGCTGAAAATTCTTTAAACAGAAGTATCTTTCTTTATCCTATTCATGTTTTCACTTCAAGCATTGCTAAGGCAAGTCACTAGACATGAACCATGGCTCTGAAGCTAGTAAGGCAATGTGGGGTAATTAAAAAAGAAAACAAAACTCCGTAAAACTAGTTCTGAAATAGTTTTCTTTCTGCCTTGAGCAGGCTATGCTACCTTTGCAGTTACATGTGGGCCCTCAGGACAGAAAGGGCCAGGTATATTTTTCTAGGTAGCCGTATGTCCAGTGCTGGAATTAATTCTTGATACTTATAGGCATACAAAATAGAATGAGTTAATGAAGTGGGCAAAGGGGGACAAAAAGGGAGGAAATATGTGTGTGTGTGTGTGTGTGTGTGTGTGTGTACCAAAAAATGTTTACGTGCACTTTGAATAATTATAAAGGGAGTGTTTATTAAAATGTATTTCATTTTTAAAATTGAGCTATCAGCTGCTAAAGTGTATGTTTTTTTGGAGTCACCCTGCATAGATATATAATTAACTCTACACTGTCAAATATATATTTATTTATAGTACATTTTATCAGATAGTTATCTTGTACTTATTTTGCGTAATGCCCAGGGCAATGTTATACAAATGATGTGGTTACAGCCGTAATATTTGATGCTGACAGTGATGACTTTTATACACAGACAGATAAAACTTCTTCTGGAATCAATTTATTAAAAACCCTGTCAACACATTACTATATATCCATCAAGACTGTTAAAATTATCTTCATCCCATGCAATTTTTGGAATTTATAAAAAGGTCTATAATTGCCCAGCTGGTGTGGCTCAGTGTTGAGCATCGACCTATGAACCAGGAGGTCATAGTTCAATTCCTGGTCAGGGCATATGCTGGGGTTGCAGGCTCAATCCCCAGTGTGGAGTGTGCAGGAGGCAGCTGATCAATGATTCTCTCTCATCATTGATATTCTATCTCTCTCTTCCCCCTCCTTTCCTCTCTGAAATCAATAAAATTATATATATATATATATATATATATATATATATATATATAAAGTCTGTAATCAACATTTTTAAAAAGAAAAATGTCACCTGGGGTGGGGTGGAGTTTGGGCAAAGGGGGACAAAAAGGGAGGAAATGGGAAACAGCTGTAATACTATCAACAATTAAAAAGAAAACTGTCATTTAGCAAATATTTAATATTTATGCTTGATTGCTTTTTATAAAGTATTTTTAATATTTAAATTATATATGTAAAAAATCATTACCATTTTCTGTGAGTCACAAAAACATATTGTCACCATTTAAAGCCAACATAGTCTCCAGGGGAAGAGAAAGGCTCAAAGCCAGACGTCCTCAAACTGCGGCCCGCCGAGGACATTTATCCGGCCCGCCGGGTGCCGCTGCCTGTCCTGCTTAGCAGCCGACTTGTCCTGGGCCCGCAGTGCGCATAGGAATTTGTTCATAGTTTTTTTTTTAAACTATAGTCCGGCCCTCCAACGGACTGAGGGACAGTGAACTGGCCCTGTTTAAAAAGTTTGAGGACCCCTGCTCAAAGCAATCAGGGTCTGTGCCCTAAGTTCTCTAACATACTCTACTATCATTTCAGATAAAGAGGAGAAAACAAAGGAAAAGATGGAATTGAAATACTAGATTAGCTATATAATTTATGTGGATATGATAAGGCAATTGAGTCTCATTCCTAAGAAATCCTGAGGCAGCACATTGTTTGATAAATGCCCGGACTTCATTCCTATTTATGTAAATTTTGGTAAAACATTTTTTATTGATATTTTAGAACTCCTACGTAAAGAAATACTTCACATTCTGTATCTCATTGTTTATTACATTATACTAGAGGCCCGGTGCACGAAATTTGTGCACTGAGGGGGGGGGCGTTCCCCCAGCCTTGCCTGTGCCCTGTCACAGTGCGGGAGCCTCACAATCGATCGCCCCAAAAAGGTAGGCCTTGCCCACCCATCCAGGGCTCCTTGATGGATTGACCCCAAAGAGCTAGGCTGGAGCCAGGGGTCCCGCTTCCGTGCCATGTGGAGCCGGGAGGAGGCGGAACCCCCAGGCAGGCTCCATGCCACATATGCAGCTTCAAGCCCAGCCCAGCCCACCTGTGCATGCCCACTGTGAGGGCAACTATCTTGTGATGGTGTGACGACCACTTAGGCTTTTATTAGTAAGAATTACCGATGAGGAAACTGAGAGTCAGATGATGTTAACTTGACCCTAACTACATAACTAATATGTACTGGAGCTCAGCTTTAATGACAGTAACACTTAACTGTCTTCAAAGATTAGACCAATATGCACAATTAAATAAAACACTGAATTACAGCAATTATTATATATATAGTATCTGTTATGGTCATTGGAGAACTAAGTTAAGGGTAGGATGAATTTAGAACAAAACTCTCCATCCAAAAACAGAGAAAAACACTCTTAAGATTTCATATTTGGAGAGTTGTAAAGATACCTAGTAAAGAAGAAAATACTAACGTGTACTGAATTATTAATAAAATGTAGGATTTCCACATTTGAATTATTAATCTTTAAGGGGATACTCCTAGGAAAGCATGATAAATAATACTAAATGTTTTAAGTAAAGGTTTACAATGTTTCTCTTGGGTAATTTTACTAATTGATTTTAAGACATCTGTAAGTATAGTTATCTTCATCTATTTTTACTGTCTTATAGGGAGAGCTGAATCAATATTTTCCTGGACAGATGCAGCAAACCGCTTCAAACCATCAGTTTCCAAAACCTCCTCAGCAACCTGTGGCAGTACTAGAGAATCCTTGCAATCACATACTAGTCTGAACAAGAGCCCGTTCTCTGTCCTAAATTTTCACAAGGCAGGTGCTATCCTTCCTTATCAGAATAAACACAATTACAGAAGTATGTCCTTAAATTTCTAACATGCACAACAAACAGTAATATACACTTTCTCAAAAGTTACACTTTAGCCCTAGTTGGTTTGGCTCAGTGGATAGAGGGTCGGATGGCGGACCAGAGGTCCCAAGTTCGATTCCAATTGTTGCTTTGTTTCTGGACTTCCCAAACCACGATTTCAATATAGTATGCTATTAGTATTTGATTCAGATACCCAGTAACCTTATTTTGACTCACAGGCTTAAAAAAAAATATTATTTCACAGCACTTACCCTTAATTTAAACTGAAATTTATTAAAAGTCAGTGTAATATATAGGTGTATTAGAGTTTTCCTACAAGAATAAAAGGCAAAATAATTGGGCTATTATATTAGGTCTGATATTTTAAAAAAAGGTTTCAATCTTTTAGAAGTCTCAAGTTAAATATATTCAAATATTATGTTCATTATATACCAGCTGTGGGCAAACTACGGCCCGCGGGCCGGATCCGGCCAGTTCGGCTGTTCTATCCGGCCCGCGGAGCCGAAAGAGCGGAGGGTTCTCTTGCTCTCCCCTCCGCTCCTTTACTTTGAATTTATATTAGTTCACACAAACACTCCATCCATGCTTTTGTTCTGGCCCTCCGGTCCAGTTTAAGAACCCATTGTGGCCCTCGAGTCAAAAAGTTTGCCCACCCCTGCTATATACCATGTTAAAATCTTAGCAATGAGAGGTTAGCTATTTTTAAATATTTTATAACCTTAAACTTTACCAATATATTCATATTTTACTTATACCTTTTATTAAAATGCAGATATCTAAAATTATAGCATTACCATTATTGATACTATTCTACTGAAAGACTCGGTTTGATCTGATAAAGCATAAAGGTATGTTTAAGAAACTTTTCCCTGTCAGGCTCGGAATAATTTTTAATATAATGGACCACAACTGTCAAAGTAACAAGTAAATAAAATGGCAAATATATATGGCAAATTTTTGCACACCACTAAAATTTCATGATATATTTCCCACAGAAATACTACCTTTAATTTTTACTTTTGTTACTATTCTGTGTCCATCAGTTTGATCTCATTTGAAAGTCCACTCATATACACACTCAAATATTTTTCCAAAAATAATTTAAAGAATTTACAACTCTTGTTATAACATAGGCCAAAAAAACATCCTATATAATAAAGTAATATGCAAATTGACCATCACTCCAACCCACAAGATTGCCACCTCCATGTGGTCCAAGATGGCTGCCACAAGATGGCCAGCAGGGGAGGGCAGTTAGGGGTGATCAGGCCAGCAGGGGAGGGCAGTTGGGGGTGACCAGGCTGGCAGGGGAGGGCAGTTGGGGGTGACCAGGCCGGCAGGGGAGGGCAGTTGGGGGTGACCAGGCCTGCAGGGGAGGGCAGTTGGGGGCGACCAGGCCTGCAGGGGAGGGCAGTTAGGGGTGATGGGGCCAGAAGGGGAGGGCAGTTAGGGGTGACCGGACCAGCAGGGGAGGGCAGTTGGGGGCAACCAGGCCAGCAGGGGAGGGCAGTAGGGGCAATCAGGCCAGCAGGGGAGCAGTTAGGTGTCAATCAGGCTGGCAGGGAGTGGTTAGGGGTGATCAGGCAGAAGCGGTTAGGGGTAATCAGGCAGGCAGGCAGGTGAGCGGTTGGGAGCCAGCAGTCCCGGATTGTGAGATGGCCAGCAGGGGAGGGGAGGGCAGTTAGGGGCGATCAGGGCCTAAACGGGCAGTCGGACATCCCTGGAGGGGTCCCAGATTGGAGAGGGTGCAGGCTGGGCTGAGGGACCCTCCCCCTCCCCCCCCCCCCCCCCCGCACATGAATTTTGTGCACTGAGCCTGTAGTAAGTACATAAAATCACAAAAACAAACACACATAGTAGGTCAGAACAGATGGAGAGAAACAGGTAACAGGGCAAAATTGAAACAGAAGCAAAGGAAACCCTAAGTATAGAATCATACATCCTTCCCCAGGGACTTAGGTTCTCAAGACAATGGCTAAGAGAAGAACTGTGTAAAAATAAATTATCCTTGAAAAAAACAAATCTTTAAGTTAAGTATGGTATACATGGTTTTAAAGATGACTGCTTAGAAATATATATGAAAGTATAATCTATGCATTTTTATATGCCATATGTAATTTCAAAGAAAATAGCATATAGAAATTAAATTACTCAAATGTATTGCTACTGAAAAATTTTCCAACTTTGTTGGCACTTCCATTGGTTGTATCCTCTAGAAACATTTTATCAGTTCCTCCATCTCCTCATTAATGTTTATCTGTTAATTAATTACCCAACTTTTTCCTAAAGGAGAGCTAGAAAGTCAACATTACCCAACTTGCTTAGTGGCCTGAATATTCTCATTCAATGGTCACTACGTCACCTTTCACACTTTACCGCTTCTCTCATTGAACGGACTAGATAGAAGTACTCACAGAATGTCAGAGCTGAAAGGAGATCATCTACTTCATCTGCAAAGTGAACTTAAAAAACATGCCCTTTCAGGAAAAAATTGGGCTGTAAAAAGTGACTCATGGCTATCATGCTCTGTACCTTGGAGGCCCAGATTTTTCTTACAATTTTGGTTCCTGGAGATATCAAATTGGGGAAGGAGGTGCCTCTGGAGGAAGGAATGGTGACAGATTCCAGAAGGTTCACTTACTTAAAACAAACATCATTTGATGTGTTCCCAGGTTTTGGCTCACAGCACAAATCTGTTACCGGTCAAGATTTATGTGTAGCAATTGGCAATCTGCCTCTATTTTAAGAGTAGGTTTTTATATGGCTTCTTATTTTGAAGAGCAAAAGTGAAATCACTTGTGTCATTTGAAAGAAATCACTTAAATGATATAGAAATATTAATAAAAAAATAGAAACTTACTCACTTTCGGTAGTGCAAACCAACCACCCTTTTCCAGCCTTTTTCCCAATCTTAAAACACCCCATGCCTTCTAGCCTATTGCGTAGTATTTAGTCTCCATATAGCTTACAACTTTCAAGTTCTATCCTTGGCTATATTCATTTCTAATTTCTATTTCTGGCCATATTCATTCATTTCTATCTCTAGACGCTACACAATAGATTTCATGCACTCTACAAATCTGAACTACACAGCTCATCCTGAGTCTTTATATTCATACATAAATGATGTTTTAGGCTTTACGCAAATATACTAATTATTTATTAGGTGGATCTATGTGGATGATTACTATCTTCAAAGCCTGAAATAATCTTCCCCAGTTATTCTGCCATAATTCTATTCACACATTTTCAAAATGTCAGTTACTTTTGACCTTTCCCCTCTTCCTCTCCCATTCACTTTGATTAATTCATTCTTTACAACATTAATTTCATCCATTCTTTCTGCTACTAAAAACACCATGCTAATTCAGAAGCTTTACACTTCATGTAGAAACTATAGAATATTACAATTTTTACAACTATTCCTGACTATTTTATTGCCACTAAGCCATATATCATATCACCACGTTACTATTTCTGTAATAATTTTGATAATGGTCCTTGACTTGTAAGATCAAGTCCCAAGTCTTCAACCTTATTATCATTTAACTTCACATTTTCAAACCTTACCTTCTCTCACACTTCTATATTAATTCCTGGTTTAGCCAATCTGGTCTATTTCATTAATAGCTAACAACATATTCTATGTATTTCCCATGTCATTTCCCACTAATATTGTGCTCCTGATTTTTAGTTTCTTAATCCTCACCCAAGGATATGTTTTACTGACTTTAGAGAGAGGGGAAAGGAGAGAAAAAGGGAAACATTGATCCGATGCCGCCCTGACTGGGGATTGAATCGCAACCTAGTTATGTGCCCTGATCGGAAATCAAACTGCAAAGCTTTAGGTGCATGGGCTGATGCTCCAACAGAGCTACACTAGCCAGGGATGTGCTCCTGATTTTTTTTTAAAACATATTTTTATTGATTTTTTTTTTTTTTTAGAGAGAGAGGGAGGGAAGAGAGAGAGAGGGGAAGAAACATTGATGAGAGAGAACACTGATTGGCTGCCTCCTGCACACCCATCATCAGGGATTGAGCCTTCAACCCAGGTGCGTGTCCTGACCAGGAATAGAGCCAGCGACCTTTTGATGCATGGGTTGACGCTCAACCACTGAGCCACACTGGCTGGTCTGTGCTCCTTATATTTTATGGTTCATATTAAACTTTACCTCTGATCCTGTTGCCCTACCTAGATAAAAGAACTCTCACAGAATGTTAGAGCTGAAGGAAGATCACCTACTCCATCTGCAAAATGAACTTTAAAGAATCATTTCCTCCATCTATAAAATGATAATGTTTGGGGAAACTGAGGCCAAAAGGACAATAAAAATACTTTTCTCTCTGAACACTAGTTTTTTCCAACATATTTTTCTTGATTGTTTCTATGTACCAGTAACTGTGCTGCCCACATGGGATCAGAGTTTAATGATCAACAGCATATAAATCATCACACAAGTAACTAAGCTTTATGAGTGCCTCAGAAAGAGGGAAGTACAGGTTGCCACTGAAGTCTGAAGTACCTGTGGTTGAGAGATGGGTGAGGCAAGAAGTTAGTCTAGAGGGGGAAGATGGGAAGGTGTTATTCAGTTGAGGAGGAGGAAGAAAGCTTCCCTGAGGGGGAAGTCTAGGAATTAACTCTGCAAAAGGCGGAAGCTTTCCACAAGTAGAAGAAAAGCTCAGAGATGGACTCTGAAAGGAATGAAAGAAGGTCTGGGTGTTGGCATCTAAGGGATGAGGAGTGTTGCAAGAGGTAAAGTTGCAAAGGCAGGATGGCCAAGAGCACTCTCTGCATGCCTGGGAAGGTCACATTGCGGATTCCTGGGCTTTATCCTAAGAATAACATGCCTTGTTCAAGGATACTTCAAGTCTGGACCATGGCTTACCCTGGGAGGAATGAGAAAAGCAGTTATGAAATCAGAAAGAATTCTAGTGTTATTCCACTTGAAACATTTTCTGTATCCCTATCACTCTTCCTTGTGTGATCTCATCCAAAGTAAAATATATATAAATTATATAGTAACTTTTAGTTAGCCCACTTGGTTTGAAAGAAGATTGTGTATATATGTATATATCTGTGCACTTGTAAATATTTAGAGTATTGGCCTGTTTCACATTTTTTTTAAAGCAAAACCTTCCATACAATAACAATTGAAAAGCTCTATTTCACTGTTTGGCCATACATTAGCACTAGACTTGAAGTTAAATGTTCATTCTTTTGCCCCTTCCTATTAGACCATAATACGAAAAAGTATTTAAGAGAACACCAACAAAACCTTTTGTGGGTGTGTATGTGTGTTAATTCTCACCTGAGGATATTTTTACGTTGATTTTTAGGGAGAGTGGAAGAGAGAAGGAAAGACAGAGAGAAACATCAATGTGAGAGAAATACATAGATTGTTAGCCTCCTGCATGAGCCCCGACCAGGGCCTGGGCCGGGGAGGAGCCTGCAACCCGGGTATGTGCCCTTGACTGGAATTGAACCCAGGACCCTTTGGTATGCAGGCTGATGCTCTAGCCACTAAACCAACTGGCTAGGACCAACAAAACCTTTTTTAAGGATTGTTTTAATCTTAGTTGCTTTTTAGCCTCATCTTGTCTACACTAGGTGATGAAATTAAAGATGCAATCACAAATTTATTTTCTATATTACATTTATATTAAAGATAAAATTTAAAGGTGACAAAGTTATTAATAAAAGAACAAATGGAATTTTAGAGCAATTTCTTTGTTCAAGTATTGTGTTAGACACTTTAAAGCATATCTCATTTAATCCAAAATATATACACTTTAGACCTGCACTATCCAATATGGTGGCCAGCAGCCACATGTAGTTATTGTTAAAGCACTTACAACATGGCTAGTCTGAATTGGGATGTTCCACAAATGTAAGTAACACACTAGATATTGAAAAATTAGTATGGTTAGCCCGTGTGGCTCAGTGGTTGAGCATTGGCCCGTGAACCAGGAGGTCACAGTTCGATTCCTGGTCAGGTCAGGGCACATGCTGGGGTTGCAGGCTCAAATTTCAGTAGGAGGCGTGCAGGAGGCAGCCTATCAATATTTATCTCTCACTGATGTTTCTATCTTTCTATCCCTCTCCCTTCTTCTCTCTAAAATAAAAAATATATATATTTTAAAAAACAAAAATTAGTATGAAAAAGAAAGTAAAATACATCAATTTTTGAATAGTGATTACATGTTGAATGATAATATATTTTATATATTTTATTTTGTTAATCCTCACCTAAGAATATTTTTTCCATTGGTTTTTAGAAAGTGGGGGTTGGGGAAGAGACACATTGATTGGTTCCCTCTCTTATGTGCCCAGACTGGGCCCAGATCGAACCTGCAACCCAGGTACTTGCCCTTGACCGGAATCGAACCACTCTCCAACCACTTAGAAACACCGGTCAGAACTAAATTATAATATTTTAGATACAGTGGGTGAAATAAAACGCATTGTTAAATGAGAATGGAGAAGTAAAAAGCTATCAGATTCATATTTTAGAACAGCAGTAGAGGCCATGAAAATGTCTACTTTATTCTAGTTTGAAATTTAATCGAAGAAATAATATACAAAATTTTAGTTTAGGTATTACAGTATATAATCAATGAGTTAATGGGGGACGGTGGTCTTGGGGAGATCTCC
Source organism: Plecotus auritus (assembly GCF_963455305.1). Classification (NCBI taxonomy): domain Eukaryota; kingdom Metazoa; phylum Chordata; class Mammalia; order Chiroptera; family Vespertilionidae; genus Plecotus; species Plecotus auritus. The sequence continues at coordinate 44,229,832 of NC_137772.1, forward strand.
CCTTTGATCCATATGTTGGAGTAAAAATCCACCGCTGTGCCCAGCAGTGTGGCTCAGTGGTTGAGCATTGACCCATGAACCAAGAAGTCACCAGTTGGATTCCAGGTGGGGGCACATGCCCAGATTGGGGGCTTCATCCCCAGTAGGGGGCATGCAGGAGGCAGCTGATTGATGTTTCTCTCTCATCAATGTTTCTCTATCCCATCCTTCTCCCTTCCTCTCTCTAAAATCCATAAAAACATTTTTAAAAATCCATCGCTGATAATGATTTCTTGACCCCCCCTTGAGTACACATGACTTGGTCCTTGCTCTTTCTTCATGAGTAAACTCAAACTGACTTGTAATGTGGTTGTATCTACAGCACACCTACAACTATCTTTCTGTAAATGTCTCCTAATTTTGAGCTATAGGCAGAATTATGTGGGGAAAAAGATGATACTATATCAAAATTATAAGCAAGTATTAACTAATTATAAAAACCAGACAAAACAGTAATATGTAATTAAACAGTAATTAGAAAAATTTGCTAAAACTTTGAACTAAGATATTATTACACTTCTAATGCTTGAAATAAGGAAAAATGCAGTCAATTTAAGAAAATACAAACATTTTAAGCCATTTAAACTACCAGCCATATTTCCAAAGTACATAGTTTATATTAGGAAAACCGTAGCTGCATTAACTTTGCATTAGATAATATACTTTTAAAACAGAAAAAAAAATTGATAATATACTTGTCACAACTTTGAAGAAACTTCTGTTTTGTTTCCAGGAATTCCTTCTTTTCGCTTTTTTTTTTTTTGAGGGGGGTAACACAGCTAAATTTTTTAAAAAGTTAAGCCGTATTCTTTAATGTGAATGGCATATTTGATCTCCTGCATGCTAATATTCTCTAAACCCCACTGCGCTGTTAGGATGTCTTCAAATAATTTGCTAATCTGTCTTTAAAGTTTCATTTTAATTGAAGAGTTCATTTTTAAAACGTCTTGGCACCATTCAATCGTTTATGAGATGAACAAGGTCTCTTTCCTCTCAACTTGACATTTTTACAGTACGTACACTGTATGTGTAATTTTTGCTGTCAAATATTGCAAAGGTAGATTTTTTGCTTTCGTTCAATCTGAAAATGTTTCCACTATACTTGCACAGCTGCCCCTCTCCCCACCACAAACCAACTCACCCCTCAAGCCTCTCTGCAAGTTTTAAACTTTGTTTCCTTTGGGGTTCTGCACAAGCGCTACTAATAATATCCACGAGACAAAGAACTGCGCTGTTGGGTTCACGGGATGCAAAATTTGAGGTGTGAAACAAACAAAGCACTCAAATTTGAGACTCAAGATGATGATGATGGTGATGCAGGCAAAATGAAAAAAATATTATAAAGCATAAGACCCCAGAGACATTTTCCCAGATAGCTCCCCCCGTCCACGGCCACCCCCGAACACGGGGAGAAAGAGGGAGCTCTGGCCCCGGGATGGTGGCCGCCCGGCTGCAGAGCGAAGCCCCCAGCCTAAGCCCCCAGCCCTCTCACCGCTTCACTCGGATGATCTGGTCCCGCATGGGCTTGATGTCCTGGAAGCTTTGCTGGTTGACGAGGCTGTAGACGAGGATGAAGCCCTGGCCGTTCTTGATGTATAGATCCCGCATGGACGCAAACTGCTCAGTGCCCGCCGTGTCCAGGATCTCCAGCACCGACGGCGACGAGTCCACCTCGATCTCCTTGCGGTAGAAGTCCTCGATGGTGGGGTCGTATTTCTCGATGAAGGTGCCGGTCACGAACTGCACGGTCAGGGCGGATTTGCCGACCCCGCCCGAGCCCAGCACCACCACTTTGTACTCGCGCATCGTCCCTCCGCGGCCGTCGCCGCCGCCGCCGCCCGCGACATAGACCTACGCCCGCCGCTCTGCGTCCCTGGACCCTGCCCCGGCGGCCAACCCTGCCGCCTTACGCGGCCGCTCCCGTCTCACTGCAGCCCCCCGGGCGCCGGCGGAGGGAGCGGCGGGCATGGGCCGAGCCGAGCGGCAATGCGGCTCCGAGGACGCCTGCAGGCACTGAGCGCGAACAGTGAGTGGGAGCCGCCGGAGACCGCCGGCCCGCAGTGCTGTCCTCCCGCCCCGCCCCTCGCGCCTCCACGCCCAGCTCTCAGCCAGCCGCCGCCGCTTTCCCGGGCGCCGGAGCGCGCGCCCGAGCCCACGCTCCAGCCGCAGCACTGCCGGGGGCGGGGCTCAGCGTCCAGGGGCGGGGCCCAGGCGACGCAGCCCCGCCCCTGCTCTCCCGTCTCCTAGGCGACCGGCCGCGCGCTCCCGGGAGGCTCTGCGCGGAGCGGAAGCCTCTACCCGCACTTAGGTAAACAACCACCTTGGCCACCCAACAACATCCTGGCCCGCACTCCCTGGCCAACCCCTGGGCCGGCATACTGAGCGTGCGCAGTTCGTCTGCCTGAGCCGGGAACCGAGTCAAGTTGAGAATCCCACGCTCAGAATTTGGCGGAGACTAGATGTTAGAGGGACCGGAGCAGTCTCCAGCAGTATCTAAGGAGGGAAGTGAAAAGAAGAGACAGACAAGGTCCAAAAGGAGGCCTTGGCATGAGGGTCTTTCCCGACATCACCCAGTCTGTCAGCATGCCTAAGAGCTTTAATTTTAAGTTGTATAAACACAGCGAGCTTTAAGGGGCCGAACATAAATACAATAAAATTAAGCTTTGTTTTAAGGGTCAGGACACTGAAAGAGGTGACAGAGCACTACAATCCGTGCCGAGACGAAGGCCGGAGACTAAGGAAACCGGGCCCACGCCTGGTGACGTCGCCGGGAATCGGGCCACCTTCCCCTTAGCCCCGCCCTTCTTCAGTGCTGGACCTAAATGGAGCTCTTCCCACGCCCTGTCAGCTATGGGCGCTTGGAAAACCGGGAGCGCGGAGCCCCGAACCGCAGAAGAGGGCCTAGGGACACCTCATAGTAACAGCCAGCTAGGAGACCTAGTAGGAAGCTGGGATTCACTCCAGCCAACCAGACCACATCTCTGACCCCGTGCTACCATTCCTGGCCAATAGAGGTTCGCTTCATACCACGTGTTTCCCCTCCCCTCCCCTCCCCCCCCCCCCCCCCCCCCGCCAATGGGGGAAAAACTCTAGTGGCAGGAACAGCCAACCCACCTCCCACTGCCCGGCCAGGCTGGGCTTTTGCTCCTGCGCGTGCTCTGCCAGCCAGTCGTAGGTGAGCTGACGAATGACGAAGCTTGAGCTAAGCCAACCAGAATTCGCGATTCCCCTGCCACCAAGGACAGGTAGTGTGGAGACACCCCCAGGGCTAGTGGGGTTTGGGAGGAGTCAGAGGCTGAGGACTTGGTGGCTGCGCTCTATTCTGGCACAGAAACAAGATGCTTTTCAGGCGACAGTGATGAATTCTGCTTTTAACTCTGTTTCCGCGGCATCCTACCTAAAGGATGAGCATGGAAATAGTGCTGAGGGATGCGGACTGAATTGTGGGATGAATGGAGAAAACAGGGACTTTTGTCTGTAGGGTGAGACATTTTTCGGTGCTTAAGGAGACATACTGCAGCAGTTGCACGGGTCCTCCGTGCGTACCTCCTACAATTCAGTTTTAAAACTTACCTTCTGTTTCCCTGTATTGCTAGATCTTAATTACACACTCTCTCTCACTTTTTACGTCAAATTTAGAAGTTATATCCTCCAATATTTCTGGATTATATTTTGTAATTGTTAATTGAATTTACCTTCCGTAAACTATGTCCTCGAACTAGTCTACATTCATCCATTGTTATGTCACATTTATTGGGAATAGTAAGTTTCTATAGTTCTGATGTTTTATCATGGCATACATCTTCACTCTTCTTCTTCCTCACAAGGTCATCTTGTAGAGGGGATTTTGATCTGAGTTCCCTGAAAAACCAGGTGTTCTTTTATCATCTTTTCTGTCACTTATCAAACTTCTACATAGATGCACTCCAATTTGGCAGTGCCCTTTTTCGCTCCATTATATTAGAATGGATAACTTACATTTACATTATCTTTCTATAGTATAACACACACCAAATTTTTGTTTAAAATAATGGAGGGCAAGTGTCTTGTCAAAATATGTAGTAAAATATAACTCAGTCATTATTTCTTGATTATATCACATATGAAAAGTTATATCTGAGCTGCCAGAATTAGCAGTGAAGGCAATTTGCAAAAGAATGTTTTAAGATAATTGAAACTAAAGAGGATCTGATATCTTATTCTAATCTAGTAATGTGAATAAGTGAATGAAAATTAAGAGAGCTCACATGGATATGAAATGAAGCTTCACATCTGAGCTTTCTTTGGCAGGGATATTTCAAGAGAAGTTGTAGAATACAGTGTTCACCTAGGTTTATAGAAGCCTCACATTTTGTGTAAAACATGTATGCTCATTTGTGGTTACTTTAGCTTAGTAACAGCTGCAAACAAACAAACAAACAAACAGGCTGTCTCTTTTAAAATTCAAATTGTGCATTATGATAAGAATTTCTTAGGCTTGTGGGGGAGGGGGGTAATAAAGTCAAGAAGCACCAAATTTTCTCTCTGTTTAGTACCTGGGTAATACCTTGCATTAAAGTGCAGTTGAAAAACCTTTCACTTGGCAAAGACTAAAGGTTCAGTGATTTTTATTTTATTTTAGAAATTTGCATTTGGGATTCTGGGTCCAGAATGTAACCTTAAGCAACTAGTTTCGTTTCCTAGGTCCCTAGAAGTTGAGAAGCTCTGGATTATGATGCATCTGATAGAAGTTGTCTCTCTCTCTCTCTCTCTCTCTCTCTCTCTCTCTCTCTCTCTCTCTCACACACACACACACACACACACACACACACACACACACACACAGTGAGTTTGCTCCTTTGTCACTCCACTTAGGTAATAGAGAATAAAAGAACTTTTTTTACCTTTCTCAGGCTACCTTCCCTGACCTTTCATCAATGCTGATTTCCTTAATTAGGCGAAGTGTAGAGACTGTAGGTCTCAGGATAGTTGTACCTCTTATGTCTGATATTGACAGGCCTCAATTTTCATTCACAATGCTGCCATAAAAGTGGGTTTTTCATCACTAAGAGCCAAAAGAAAGATAAGTAGAAACACATTTTCTCACCTGCCTTGAATGGTGGCCTGTATGTGAAATGCTGGTTAAAGGTTTAGCTGCGATAAGGAAGGATATCAGGACATGTAGAGAATTTTGCAGATTTGGGTGGGAGTTGGGTGTTTGTCTCCCTATCCTTAATCATTCCCAGCATGAATGATCTATTCTGAGAGTAACCTGAGAAATAAAAATTTGTGTCTACATATTTATGAGAAAGACAAAATACAAATGAGATGAAATGAAATCGAATTCTCCCCAAGAGCTGTAAATCTGTATAATAGTCAAGACTTAACACTGTACAGTGACACTTCAGGGTCTCTTTAGCTTCTGAAGTGCATTTCTGGGAGAAAAAAAAAAGAAAAACTTTCTCTTCTCCCCACTGAATCTGAGTTATTTCACTCATGCCCAGATACCCTCAACTATCACACTTCTGTTACCATGGAAACAAAGCTCCTTTCTTTGTTTCTGTGAAAGATGTTAGAAAAGGTGGAATGAAATACATGGTGTTCTGGGATGTTCTAATGACAGCAAGAAGCAAGTATGCAAATAATTTAATATATACAAGTTAGTAGAGGGTGTTTGTAATATGACCAGTGCTTCTTGGCTATAAGATTCCTATTCCTATTAAAGCTTACATAATTCTGATTAACCATGAAGGGAAAGGACAAGTCAAGTACATTTAGCACTTATGAAATGCTGCTGGCAATTATAAAAAGAACAAAAGACATGTTCTTGGCCTCAGAAGTTCCTAATGCAGAAACATATATATGAAGAGTGGAAAGGAAGCGACAAAATAAATGTGTTTCCCTTTTGAAAATGTGATATGTCTCAGTATTTTTGCAAAGAAAAAGAATTAGAATGCAGAAAGTGAGTTTGTAAAAAGTCAGTGAAATAAACCTTTTGGTTGACAAAGTAAATGTTTTAATAGGTGATTTGAAGCAAAAAAATATTTTGTAGGAAAAGGCTTAATGATTAAAATATCAAGAGAAAAAAGGAAAGGACTGAAGAATCTTAACAGCTTGAAGGTTCTGAAGAAAATAGGGTTTAGTGTGGTTCATGTAACATAGCAGAAGAGTGGGCAAAATGTTGCTTGCATACCCAGCAGTTTCCTGTTCTTTTTGTTCCTCTACCCCCAAATGGGATGAATCAGGATTGATCATTAATAGCAGTGCTTTGTTCTCTGCACACAGTAAGCCCAAAAGTAGGCATTTGATTCAGTTCTTGCCTTTGGAGCCAGAGGAGGCTGCTGGGCCTGGGGGATATCTGGGATTCTGACAAGAGTGAGTAGATATCCCCATTTTTGACATCATTTCCCTTATTTTCTTCTTTGTACTTTGAAGTATGAGAATGTGGTTACCATTTTTGGGCTGTAATGCTTTATGGCTGAGAATAAAAACCAACAAGCTTTGGATGACTCAGCAGAAGGGTGTGAAGAACACAGGTCCTGAGTGACAACATAGAGCTGTCAACCCAATACTAGAAATGCCCACTTTTAAACCATGGCTAAGTAAATAGCTAGTCTATTTTAGACTTTTGGTTTAAGTCTGTTAGTTTAAGTCAAGCATGTCAAACTCAAGGCTGGTGGGCTGTGAGTTTGACATGCTTGGTAAGTCCATTAGGTTTTCTGCATCTTGCAGTTAAATACCTCCCAACTGTTACAGAAAGTGTGAGAAATTCCAGACAAAATGGTGTTTTAAAAAATCAGCAATTATGAGCACTTTCATTCTACTAATATCCTGAATGGTATTTCAAAGACATTGTAATATTTATTCCGTACTTACTATGTATATCATTCTAGGCTCTGAGGATACCACCAAATGCAATTAGCCAAAAGTGCTTGCATTCTAAGAGGAGACAGACATTTATAAAGTGAAGACACAGACATTAAGCAACTGATTACACATTTGCATTACAAGGATGCATAACGAACTGTAATATAAATAAAATATTAGAAAATATGTAACTGATTAAAAATTACAAAAACAAACACCAAGTACATGATAATATTATGTACTGTTTATACATGAATTACTATAGGTCAAGTGATACAGAGAGTAAACAGGAGTGAGTTTAGTCAAGTAAGGCTATCTGGAGGAAATTAATATGGAACCATTTTTAAAAAATATATTTTTATTGATTTCAGAGAGGAAGGGAGAGAGAGAGAGAGAAAAACATGAATGATGAGAGAAAACCATCATTGATTTTCTACCTCCTGCATGCTCCAACCATGACATCCTCATAGGTCGACCCTCAATTACTGAGCCACACCAGCTGGGCTGGAGCTATGTTTTGAAGAAAGTGGCCAAAGAATTGATGGGTCAGCAGGGAGCAATCAGAGGAAGGGAACCAAAAGAAGAAAGCAGAACTTATAAGTGAAATAAGGGAAACACAGAACCACTTAATTCTTTCATTCTCTGTAGTAATGCTATTCTAGTGACAGCTATTGGGAAAAAAATCAGAAGCCAGAGATCTTAAAGCAAGATTATGAAAGGTATAATAATATAGGAAAAAGTAGAAAGTGTACAAGGGTATATTTTAAATTAAGGCATTATTCAAAATAATGAATGATTTATAATGTGGGTATCATGAAACAATTATAATTATGGACTTGGGGCAAGGAGGAGGAATTCAAACTTTCACAAATAGAAATAGAAAGATAGCAAAAATGAAGACAGGAAAACAGGTTTTGCTTATTACTTCTGTAGGGTAGCTGTTATTGACATACATCATGTAAAAATGAATGGAATTTGATTGAAAAGAAAAATTCCAATAGACCAGTAATACATAAAGATAGTCTTTTGGGTAAATAATGTAATTTAAAATGTTTTCCCTAGAATACTTTTTTAAACCTTCCTGTAGAAAAATCTTTTTGGTAAAGCTCACACCTGCTCACCATGTGAAGACCCTGCTGGAGTTAGCGGAGGGAGCTCCAGCTCTGAGCCCTTGGACATCTCCCGCCTCTGAGGAGAGTGTCCTGTGAAGGCCCCAGGTCCACGGAGGTGCAGTCCACTAGGCCATCTTGAGCTTCTTGGGGCTGAGGGTCTCAGTCCCGGTATGGTGCCTTCCTTCATCCCCTGGTCTTGGGCTTATCTCCTGCCTGCAGGAGAGCTGGGCCACCCATTTTGTGGCTTAGCAAGGAGAGAGGAGAGGAGAGTTGACCCAGGCAGAGTAGGTGAGGGCCACCAGGACAAAGACTGCGACATCCGGGGTGGGTGCTGTGAAGCCAAGAGGCCATTGTCTATAAATGCCAAGACAAGAACCTAGAAATGTTCCAAGTCTTGCTCATACACAAAATCCCTGTGTGGTTGTTGTGACAAGAAAAGCTGTGGCAATGGGAATGAGATTCCCTGAAATCCAGTGATAATTGACAGCCTCATTACAAAACAAGAGGAAGACTTCAGACAAGATAAACCATTGACACTCCCTCACACCACGGACAGAAAAAGCTATCAAGAAACAAAAAGCAGCCCTAGTCAGTTTAGTTCAGTGGATAGAGCGTCAGCCTGGGGTCCCAGGTTCTATTCCAGGTTAGGGCACATGCCTGGGTTCCAGCTCAGCTCCATACCCCGTAGGAAGCGTGCAGGAGGCAGTTTCTCTCATGGATGTTTCTATCTATCCTCCATTTCTCTCTCTCTCTCTCTCTCTCTCTCTCTCTCTCTCTCTCTCTCTCTCTCTCTCATCAATAGAATTAGAAAACATTGAGAAGCCGCAGAGTCCTACCAGCCCACCATATAGGAACTTCAGATTTCCCCCCACCCCCCAAGAAAAAGTCCCTAACTGCTGCAGACACACTGGGGCCAGGCCCCCCCCCCACTCCACACGCTCAACTGGCTTGGCCCCTGTCACCTGGTCACCATGGAAATGTGCCTAGGGAGTAGCCAACATTCCAGTTCCGAATTCCAGGCCTTGAAAGAGAGAACAGGCGCCACCTGCTTTCACCGGCTGGAGAGGGGAGAACAAAGGGATGCCTTAGCACCTGCCTGTGCCCACCTTGCCTGGGAGCCAACCCAGTACAATGGCCGAGAGCTGGCGGTACTGGGACCCGGGCTGCAGAAGCCCGGAGGAGGGCACACTTACCGTTCTAGGGACAACCCTGAAGCCACAGGGACCCCGCCCCGCCGGACGTCCCAGGTACAGAAGATTCCTGGGACATGGCCTCCGCCTGAGGAAGAAGGACGTGCAGATCACTCCCAGCGCCCAGGGAGTGGGGACCAGGGCTGCTGGCGACCAGAGTGCCAGGGCTGCACCGCAGCCCAGGGCTAGAGCACCGCCCAGCACCGCAGCACCGCCCAGAACCAAGGTGCCGCGGAGGACTGGAGCCAAGTCCACGAGGGTGGTGCAACTCAAGGGCCCTATTGGCAGTGGGGTGCCGCTCAAGTCCACCCTGGGCTGGACCGGGTTGTCGGTGGCTGAGCCTGGACCCCAGAAATCGCGAACATTTTCTGCCCTTAGCCGCACACTTCATGAGTGGCAGGCCTCTGCCACCACGTCCTTGGCGTCTATCACTCTCAGTGACCCGTGGGATGAAGACCTGGGCTCCAGGAGTAAATTTGCTGATGACTTCAGTATTCCCCCTACCTCGTATCTTGGTTTAATAATTGACTTTTTGAAGCCAGAGAAGCCAACAAGAGCATCGATGCGGCTTATGGGAAGGCAATGGAAGTGATAAAGCTTGACAAGGAAATAAAAGAAGCTCGAATCCAGCAAAAAGTGGTATTGGAGGAAACTAGGCTGCTCCTCGATGAAAAGTGCCAGGTTCAGGCTGACACTAAATTCATGCTGGACCACCTGACCAACAAAACAGAAGAGTATAGAAGGGAAATTAACAAGTTGTGGGACGACTATGCACAAGAAAGTGGGGAAATCCAACGAAGGAGACAAGAATTAGCCTCCAAATATGCAAAACAAACTTCAGAGCTTCAAAAACAGCTCTTGGAGAAGGAAAAGAAGGAATTTGATTTGAAGCAGCAATTAAGGGCAATGAGGGACATTTCGCTAGTAAAGGAGAAACAGGACAGAGAACTGCAGACATTACAGGAGGAGCTAAAGAAAGCCCGAGCTGAAACAACGGCAAAGGCCTATGCCCAGTACCTCCAGGAAAAAGCATCATTGGAGAAGCAACTGAGTGAGCCAGAAACCAGCCAACTGGGAAGGAGAGAAAGAAGGGAGCTGAAAAAGAAGGCCCAGGCCTTGGAGGTGGCAGCACAGAAGGTTGCTTTTGAGTGTTGCCGGGACCTTCTCATAGAGAACCAGTGGGCACACAGGCAGTTAGTGCAGCAGTCCCAAGAGTACCAGGAGGTGCAGGCCACCCTAAACTGCTTACAAAATCTGAAGCAGCAGCTGCAGCGGGAACAGTGGTATACAGAGTGTTTAATCCGAGGGAGGCAACGACTGCAACAGGGTGCTCCAAAGACCGCAAAAACCCCTTCCCTGGGTTCCAAATCAAGGATTAATCCACAGTAATCCTAAACTACCACTGACTCAACAAGGACTGGAGCAAGTATTCTTAGATGCTGCCTAAGCCCGGTTAGGAAGACTTTTGGATCTCATTGCTACTGTAAAATGTCCATCATGATGTGTTAGTGTGAAGGACTAGGTGCTTTTTTCCCAGCTGTACTGCTAGGTGTTTGTGTGACCAGCTTCTCTTAATTCGGTTTTTCTTTAATTAGCTTTTGATAATAAACAGGATGTTCCTCAAACCTCCAGGTAACCTAACACCATTTGCCAAACACTCATACGTGAAACTGGGTCGAGAAAACCACCTTGGGGAAGTGAAAGGAAAACAGTTGTGTGACTTATTTCATCTAGCTGACTCAGATTTCTTTATAGATAAAACACCTTGAAGGATAGCATAGATTGACTTTATAAAGTGCTTTCTGCTCTGTAAACAAATATCAGTTTATCCTCATTCCTTCTGGCCAACTCAGAACACAAAGGCAAAGTGTTTTTAAGCTTTTTTAAAAGTTTGTGCCAGTGACCAGGTAGCTCCTTTTATAGTTTACTCATGAGTGAGAAGGTACTCTAATAACAGCAAGATCAATAAATGCTAGGCAGAATGACCTTTTGTCTGATGCAGCCCTTACAATTTTAGCTTTCAGTAAATTGAGAAGGGAAGATGGGACGTATATTACGTCAACTCTTTTGAAAATATTTTCTGTGAAGAAATATCTCTACAATTACTGAGGAGGCTGGATGCCTCTGCTTGTTTTAGGAATATGTATCAAAAAGTTTTAAAATATCTGGATGACCTTTTAAAGAGTCTTATTCCGTCTAGATCCCTAGCAACCCCCTAAATTCTAAGATGACAAGATTACTTAATGTTAATATAGTAAGTACTTTAGTTTTTGGTCCCCTATTACATTTTTTTACTATGTGTGCATTTAATAGTACATGAAATGCCTTTTGTAGTTAATATGTGCCATATATCTATGCCTATTAAATAGAACTGGAAGTAGTATAGACTTTAGCCTTTTGTAGTTAATATGTGCCATATATCTATGCCTATTAAATAGAACTGGAAGTAGTATAGACTTTTAGAGTAGTTATTTTTTTTTTTGCCTTTATGACATATTGATAGTTAGACCAGTGATTTATTTGAATGCTGAATCCTAGTACAGGAGTATAACCCACACTTTTAACATTGCTCCTCACTGGGAAAATATAATCAACTTTGTTTTCCAGAAATTGCAATAATTAAAATAATTTTCATGAATCTTGTTTTATTGATACATAAAATGAATTCCTTTCAATTGCATTTTTAAAAAGGGCTCTCCCTCAATGTGCTTTTAACTTCTAGCTTTAACAGTTTTTCTGTGAAGTAGGTAGTTTCTTTATTAACGATTATTTTTATTATTAAAAATAAAAGCCTTTTTGGATTAACAGAAAATCTTTTTAGTAAAAAAGCTGTAAGGAATAAAAATTATAGATTAATGATAAAAATCAGAAATAAAATAGATGTGCCAAATGTAATAGTATAGCAACAATAATAAACATTTGTAATAAAAACCGGAAGTTTGTCAGACATTATGTGGTTCCTGGTCAAATATTGTTGTAGTAACTTTTCTAATGCTATTTTCTGTATAAATATAAGAATGCTAAAAAGAAAAATAAGCCACAGAAGGCATATGAACATATCTTAATTATTATTCATAATATTTATAGTGCTTTACCTCAAAGCCCTTTTTCATATATACAAGATGCTTTTGTATTTTAATAAAAAAATTAAAAATAAGTATACAAATATATGATAGTAAGATGATGAACTAGCATTTTTTAAAGTGCTTGTTCCTTCTTCCAAGATCACTGGAGTGTTATAGAGGGTAAGATACCCTCAAATATAGAAAACCTTAGTAATGAAGTTTGTTGTTTTTTTAAAACTGGTAAAGGCACTAGGAGAATAGGGTAGTTAGTGCGGATTTAGGCTTGGAGCAATAAGTGGCCAGCCATACTGTGAGAGAATAATATAGGAAAAGAACTTTTGAAAATCTGCTTGTGCTTCTCATCACTGCCACACATGTGGTGACTAAGCTCTGATCCACATGGGCTCAAGAGGAAATCAGGGCTGAACAGAAGCGCTGTGCTTTCAGGGAGTCAAGAACCTCCTTAGGTTCTAACCAACTCAGGGCAGTTCCTCCCAACACCTCTTACTCTAACTTACAACCTAAGGATTGCTCCTTTTGATGTTCCTGTTTGCCTGGGACTGTTCTGGTTTTAGTCCAGCATCCCAGAAAATTCTTCAGTCCTAGTGGTCACCCTAGGCCTATTATCATACACATTTCCAGAGAAAAATGTGCACATGTCAAATAAGATACTTTAAGAAGTACAATGATTTCAAAAGACAAGAAAAAAATAGATTATAGATTCCATCAAAAGCATAAACATTAGAATGGGCTAAAATATTTAAATTGGCCTAATATATTTTAAAAGATAGAAAATAATGTTAGCCATATTAAAACAAAAAGTAACCAAGTGGAAATATTACAAATGAAATATATAATAATTGATATAAAGAACAAGAGAGATAGATAAGACAGCAGAAGGGATACACACAGGAAAGAAACACATGAGCACCAGATTGAGGTAGTCTCCTAGAAGGAAGAGGGAAGTTCAGAGAAATAGAAAAGGGAAACACCAAGTCATATGGGGAACAGAAGTAGAAGCATACAGATAATTGGAATCCCCAAAAGAAAGAGAAGGAAAAATATAATAGCAGCATAACTTAGAGAAATGATAGTGTTAAATTTCCCATAAAATGGATAGATGAATGAACAAATAAAAGGCCTCAGAAAGAAGGGCGCATGGAGCATCAAAGAAGAATTATATGGACAACCCATATCTACACAAACTGTAGGAAAACTTGGGATATCCCAGACAAAGAGACAATTTTTTTTTTTTTTTTTTTGTTAATCCTTACCTTAGGATATTTTTTTGCCATTGATTTTTAGAGAGAGTATAAGGGAGGGAGGAGGAAGAGGACAGACAGAACCCTAGTGCACTGCTGGTGGGAATCCAGACTGGTGCAGCCACTTGGAAAACAGTATGGAGTTTCTGCAAAAAATTAAACATGGAACAGCCATTTTACCCAGTGATTCCCACTTCTGGGAATATATCCTAAGAATCCCAAAACATCAACCAGAAAGAATATATATACCCCTATGTTCACAGCAGTGTTATTTACAATAGCTAAGATCTGGAAACAGCTCAAGTGCCCATCAGTAGATGAGTGGATAAAAAAAAACACACCTGTGGTACATTTACACAATGGAATACTATGCGACTATAAAAAAGAAGGATCTCTTACCATTTGTGACAGCCTGGATGGACCTGGAAAATATTATGCTAAGCAAAATAAATCAGACAGAAGAAGACAAATATCACATGAACTCACTCATATGTGAAATCTAATGAACAAAATAAACTGAGGAACAAAATAGGTCCAGAGGCATGGATCCCTGGAACAGACTGACAGATCGCAGAGGGACATGGGAAGACATTAACCAAAGAACATATACCCATGTGCATATGCATAGCCCATGGACACAGACATTAGTGTGGTAAAGGACTGGGTAGGGGGTGGACTGGGTGGAGGGGGGCAAACAGAGGAAAATGGGGGACATCCATAATACTGACAACAATAAATAGCTTATGGTATGAAAAGTTAACATCATATTATCACATTTTATAATAGCAGCATAAAGAGAAATAATAGAGTAAGCGTTTCAAAATATTGAAAGGAAAAGAACTTAGAGACTAAAGTTTTACATTCAGCTTAAATGTCATTCAGGAGTGATAATAAGATATAAATATTCTCAGGCATAGAAGCACCTCAGAAATGTTGTCACACAAAGACTCATTTTGAAGACAATGTGTGAGTATTTAAAGAAAAGGTGGAACAATTTTAAGCGATGTTACATTAGATGTATGAAAAAAAGGTAAAATATTTTATTAAAATCAGTTATTGTCTTTAAAAATATTTAAGAACAAAGATATACAGAAAATATATCTTTTTTTTTCAAAATTAAAGGTCCAGATAATATCAGCCTGATGGGAAAACAAGAAGAAGTTTCAGAATGTGCTAAGGATGTTCTTATTAAGGGGGGGGGGGGCGGGATTTTATATATATGTATTACCAAAAAGAAAAAAGGAAGAATTGTATTAAAAATAATAGAATTTTAAAATATTGAAAAAAACAATATAGTCAAAATAGATCCTAAGGTATTAATAATTATTTAGAAAACTCATCAGTTAAAATAAAAATTTGATTTATATGCAAATTTACAAAAGGTGCAACTGAAGGATAAGGACCTACAAAATTGGATGAAAAAGTTTATTAGAAATATTATCAGGCAATTTATTAACTAAAATAAATCTGGTATAGTGATATATCAGATTAAACTCATTTTAACTCAAAAGTACTGTTAAGCTTGGAAAGAATTACTATACAATGATAGCATGATTCAGTACACCAAGAATTTTAATCATGTATGTATGCACTAATAAAAGAACCTCATTTATATGGAACAAAAACTAAAAGAGCTATAGGGAAAAATGAATAAATCTACCCTCATAATACATATTACTCTCTCAATTATTGATAATTTAAGCAGACAAAAGCTACAAGGATAGTGAAGATTTGAATAGCCAATTAACAAAATTGGAATAATGGACATATGTAGAATTCTGCAGTGAATGATAAGAACACACATTTTTCCCAGCACATACAGAATATTGGTAAATATCACATACCAGATCATAAAGAAAATCTCAGTACATTTCAATGAATAGGTATCATTCAAACACTGAATTCATAATTTCATTAAATTTTAAAATAAGACAAATAAAGAGCCCATATATTTGGAAATTTGAAAATTCATAAGGCTAAATAACTCATGGGTTAAATAAGAAATTCACAAACACTTGGAATTAAGCAATAATGAAATTACTATATATCAAAACCTGTATATATCTATATCTATATCTATATCTATATCTATATCTATATCTATATCTATATCTATATCTATATCTATATCTATATCTATATCTATATATATATATATATATATATATATATATGGCCCAGGGTGTGAAATCTCACGCAGTAGCCTGCTGCTGCTCACAGCCCTGTCCAGCCGCCTGCTGCCCTGCTGCGCTTGCAGCACCGCTCACCCATCCACCACCGCTCACTGAGCTCACTGCCCCGCCTGCCTTGCTGTGATCGGAGCCTGTGGGCCATGGGGGAGGGACTGAGAGGGGTTGTTTGATCATCCTGGTTGTCACGGACACTGGCTTTATATATATAGAGATATTTTAAATCCTTACCTGAGGATATTTTTTCATTGATCTTTAGAGAGAGTGGAAGAGAGAAGGAAAGACATAGAGAAATATCAATGTGAGAGAAACACATCAATTGGTTGCCTCCTGCATGAGCCCCAACCAGGGAAAAGCCTGCAACCAAGGTACTTGCCCTTGACTGGAATCAAACCCAGGACCCTTCAGGCCACAGGCTGACACTCTATCCACTGAGCCAAACCAGCTAGGACTAAAACATGTTTTGTTTTGTTTTTAATGGAAATTTATACCGTTAGTGCTTAATTGGAAGAGAAGAGTCAAAATTAATTACCCAATGCACTCTTTTAGAAATTAGACAATAACAAGAAGAATAGAAAGAAAGAAATATAAAATTAAGAGAGAAAATTAATGAAAGGTAAAGATACAATAAAAAAAGTCAACAAAAACAAAAAATGTACATTTTAAAAATAACAAATGAGACAGTGGTAATAGTAATAAAGAGAAGAACACCAAAGCAAAAACAATGTTGTGGGGAGACAAGGATATAACTATAGTTAAATTAGAGCTTAAAAAATAATAAGAGAAAATAATCAACAACTATACCAAATATTTTGAAAACTTATACAAAATGGACAAATATATAGCATGCTAACTGACTAAAAAAATCATCAAAGCTTGAATATCCTATCTAATAAAGAGGGAATATGCAAATTGACCATAACTCCACAACAAAGATGGCGGTGCCCACAGCCAATAAGGAGGGAATATGCAAATTGAGGGTCACTCTGTGACAAAGATGGCAGCGTGCAGATGCGGAGGTGTTCCGGGCCGGTGGGCAGCACTCTCCGGGCAAGTGGGCAGCACGTGCAGGCGCGAAGTTCCTGGTGGGCAGCTCTGGGCCGGTGGGCAGCGCGCTCCAGGCCGGTGGGCAGCGTGTGCAGGCATGGAGCAGCCGGTGGGCAGTGTGCGTGGAGAGCCTCTGGGTGGGGGAGGCGGGCCGGCAGAGGGTGGCCTATACTCCCCACATGGCGGCGGTGGCAGCCGTGAGCGCGCCAAGCAGAGCCTGTGGGCCGAGCTGAAGTAGTGCCTGCAGGCCATCAGCACTGAGGAGTGGCTGCGCAAGTCCTGCCTCATGGCCCAGAAGGTGCACAATCACAGGGACAGCCACTGTGGTGGGCCAGATTGATGTCCTCCTGGCCATGCCATGGGGGTTTGTGGATCTGCACAGCCGCAGGTGTCCGGCATGCACATCCTCTTCTCCCCCCTTGGCATATGGATGTCCCCTAGCACGCTGTCACCCATGTGCACCTGCAACAGTCCCAGACCATGGCGCGTGCAAGTTCCCCCCACCCCTCCGCCACACTTCCATCAAGCCCAGCATGCCTACATCCCCCACAGGATGTGTACACGTCCCCTCAGGCACGCTCACGTCCTGTGGAGAGTGTCTGGGTGTCCTGGGTGCTGAGGATGGGTGTCTGTGAGATGACAGTGAGAGGGCGGAGTGGTGATGCCCTGTTCCCGTGGAGGCCAGTGTAGTGACGAGATCACCTCCATGGGGCTAATGTATGTGCTGAGGTGGGAGCAGGTGCAGACAGACACACCTGGTGGGCGTGGGTGGCCCTCGCTGAGGTGCCTTCGGTCAGTGTTCAAGATCAGGAACCCAGAGGAGGTGAGGAGTTCCGTCCTCTCAGTGAAACGGTGGGATAGTCGGGGCGACTGCAGAGGAGGAATGTGCACTTTGGGTGCCGGCATCCATGAGCGAAGGCTGCCCTGACTGAGCCTCGCTTGCTTGGGGCCTAGCGCACTCCCGCCGGGTGACAGGACATGCTTTTCTGAGTTAATGAGAGAAAACATTGATTCTCCTGCTGCCTGCAAAGGTGGAAAGTGGAGTGAGGAGGCATGCGGGGAGTGAGCAAGGTTCCCTGTCTGGGGTTCCAAATCCGCCGTTGGTTCCTTTCACCACTGACTACAGATATACAGGGTGTCCCCCCAAAATGTATACACACTTTGAAAACCTACTAATTCCAATGGGTTTAAACATGAAAAGAAAGAAACAACAATGGAGCTGTCATCTGTTAAAAGTGCGGGCACAAACCAACAGTTGGACATTCCCTGAGGGGTCCCGGATTGGAGAGGGTGCAGGCTGGACTGAGGGGCTCCCCTCCGCCACCCCCTCCCCCGGTCATGAATTTCATGCACCGGACCTCTATATATATAAAAGGCTAATATGCTAAGTGTCCCTCCGACCATCCGACTAGTCGCTATGATGTGCACTGACCACCAGGGGGCAGACGCTCAATGCAGGAGCTGCCATGACATGCACTGGCCATTTAAAAAGAAACAGCACCACAGACCTGGTGTTGACAAAGCAACACTCGGCTTCCCCCAAGAGGGACACAGGCCCTGCCACCACCCCGGAGTGACACCCCACCAAATCACAGCCAACGCTGCTGAGACCCCATGGTGCAAAACGTGAACCACAGCCCAGCCCCAGCCTGGAAACGGTGTCTGTAGGTGCTGGGTAATGATGTCACATAGCAATGCCCGGCTTCCTCTCCCCAGTGACGACTAGCCTCCTTGCAGTTTCTTCAGTCCAAGAACACAACTTACTTTATAGCAAGGTGCAAACATTTCACATTTTAACCAAATGTCTGTGAAGTGTTTTCCTGTGCTCATCTCATTTGATCCTCAAAGAAGTTATGGAGTAGGTAGATAGGAGACTCAGTGGAATCCTATTTTCTTTTCATTAGCCGGAAAAAGGAGATTTAGAAAGCTTAGAAACTTGACCCACCTGAGAAGTCGTAAGAAATGGTGGACCTTGAAAATGACCTCAGGTTTTCTCACTGCGCAGAATATAGTCAAACACTACTATATTTAAATATTTTACCCTTTGTTCTCCCTGCGTAAACTACAATAATAATCTGCTTCGTGTTGATATTTACTACTGTGTTGCTGATAATTACCTGAAAGAGAAGTTGGGGTGCTTCAATGGGCTGGAAAAAGTTTAGCTAAATCAGAAAGCAGGTCTAATTAAGCAAGTTTATCTATATATATAAAGCTCTCACTGGTGCCAATTGCACACGTGTGTTTCTATCTGTCATTGTCGATCATGAATTTGGTTAACACTTCTATTATAGAGAAAGGGTGACTAGCGATATTAAAATATTTCTTCTAACTCGTTTCCTTTCAATGTGCATGAATTTGTGCACTGGTCCTCTGGTTTCTATATAAGTATTAGAATTGAAATATTGCTTAAAAATCTTTTGACAGAAATTCTATTGAATGTATAATCTTATTTCTTCAATAAATAAGTTTTAAGAAAAATAAAAAAAGATGAAGGCAGAACCTACAGATTAGAAGAGACTTAATATACATATCAACCAATTGCAATATATGGGGCTTGAATCCTGATTTAAACAAACTATTAAAAAAATGACAATTCAGTGTTGACTAGCTACTTGATAATATTGTTATTGTGTTTATGGCCTTTAAAATTAACTTTTATCTTTTAGAGATATATATACTGAAATGTTACAAACCCATTCATGTATGGACTGTCAATATTTAATAGAGGATACATATCATATCGGTAGGGAAAACAGAAGTGTCCAATAAATGGAGCTAAAAAATGATTATGGAAAAATAAAGGTTAATTTTTACCTTAAACCATGTACAAAAGTTAATTGAAGATAAATGTCAAAAATAAAACTTAAAAGCTGTGAGTTGAAAATATAGGTAAATTTTTTTGGACTTTGTCATAGGAGAGAATTTCTTTAAAAAGACACAAAACTCTTGATTTATAAAATATTGATACATGTCATTATATCCACATTTAGATCCATTGTTCATGAAAAGATAAAGGAAGTAAATATACAGGTACAAGATATTCACAGCACACACACACAAAAAAAAAACACAATAAAGGGCTCGGCCTGCATGGCTCAGTGGTTGAGCATTGACCTGGTCACAATTTAATATCTGATCAGGGCACATGCCAGAGTTGGGGGCTCAATCCCCAGTGTGGGGTGTGTAGGAGGCAGCCGATCAATGATTCTCATCATTGATATTTCCATCTCTCTTTTCTTCTGCCTTCCTCTCAGAAATCAATAAAAATAAAAATAAAATGCCAAAAATGAAAATAAATAAATAAATAAATAAATAAATAAATAAATAAATAAATAAAGGGGAATGTTGGCATGACTCTCATGAATTGAACAATCTTACTTTCTGTACAAAAGTTTTCAGAGGTACAGCTGAGTGTACTAAAATGGATTACTACCTACTCAGAACATGATATTTTCCTGTGTCTGTATGCCCAATTTATTTCCAAATGTATTTGGAAAAATAGAAAATAGGGTTCCTTCATACTAGAGAGATATCTTAAAAATGCACATGGCCATTTTATATCTACTTCTAGGTTTCTTTGGGAATGCTTGCTCAAGTCAGACTCTTAAGGACCCATATTTATAGCACATGAGTTCTGTGGTCATAACTCACTGGCACATCATGTCTAGCTCATGGGCCAGTCAGATGTACTTCTAGGAATTTAGAATTGGAATCCAGAAAGCTGGGCACTTTAATTAGGCAGTGATGGAAAACTACACTGGGGAGACCTTTTCTGGGCTCTGGGTACAAATGAATCAGCAGAGAACATCTACAGAGAAAAGCCAAAGAATGAAGCAGACTTATAAAGAGAAGTCTAGCTTGATTTCCTGAGAGCTTTCTTGCTCATGAGATCTAATAGTATTTTCTACTATTGTCTCTTCCATTGCAACCTTATACTAAATTTTTCTTGACTTTAAGTTAATATCTGCGGGTTTCTATTACATACAACCAGAAGATTCCTGACAAAGACATGGTTATTCCATTAGGCTGTATTCCCTTAAACCTCCATTTACATTGGAAATAAACAGCATTTTCCTATTAGTTTGTCAGCATTAATGAAATGTTATGGCCCAAGCATTGTTGAGGACCTAATTGCATACAGCTTGTGAAAATGACTTATGGAGCTGCTTCATGATGGTTAGTTAGAGGGCCCTGCTATATTCCCTGGAGGATACAGTGTGTCCTTTCCATAATGATGGTAATATTGTCTCTCATGCATGTTATTGTTTTGTGTTAACAACAAAATGCAATATGAAAGTTCCAGGCAATAGCCAGGTGATGCAACATGAGGCCTGGGATGCAGCTTATTTTACAGACCAAGGCATAGAGCCAGGTGCCAGCCCTCTAGGAGTGGATAGTCCAGGAGCATTTGAATATTTCCAGCAGCTATTGATAAAGAAGGAGGTGTTTTGCTTCTATTTACAATTTGTTATGTAGGTAATGTTCTTGTCTTTGGAGAAACTAAAAGGTAGTATGTAATTAGCTAGTTCCCCCCCTGCAAGATGGCACCTGGTTTACCCAGAAAAACAGTATAGTTTCTGCCAAGAATACAGGGAAATCCGTATTGTCCTACCTGCAGTGAAGGGCCATACAGGACTTCTGGATTGCAGCCTAGATCACATTTTTAAACTTGCCATCATCTCTAAAATAGCTTTATATTTAACTTTTAAGTCAATTTGGAAATGGAACTCAGACCACACAATTCATCTTCTAAATTTGGACACTTTTGAGACTTAAAAAGGGTGCTATTAGTAATAAAGCCAGGACACAGGCATAAATTGGGGACTGTAACCCACAGGCAAACTAGGGGACTGTCACCCTACTCTTGGGCTTTATATTTAGTTTCTGAGAGACTTATGTACTGAGAAGCCCAATGGTTCTTGGCATGTTTTTTTGTTTGTTTGTTTTTTTAAATTTATAAAACATTCTCATTATATGCTCAGTTGAAACCAGAAATGAACTTATGCAGTTGGTGAATAAATGGTGATTGTGACTAGACAAATCACTTGGTGAAGAATGTCATTGTTGTACATTGCACACAAAGACCACATGCGTATAGGTATAAGAGTGGGGCCAGTATAGGGGTACCATTAGCTTCAATCTCCTAATTTTAATACAGTCATGTTGGAACAATGCTAATTAATCATCATCATCCTCATCTAGCTAACACTTAAATGATAGACATAGTGTTATTTGTTTTATCTTTACAATTGGCATGGTTTTGGAACAAATCAAATTTTAGCTGCCATTTTGAAGACTTACCCACTATCCCACTACTAATCCCTAGCTATATAAATTAGCTGCTCTAGAGCAGCAATATTCTCACTTTAAGATTAAGTGGATTGTAGCCTGGCCAATTGGCTCAGTGAATAGAGAGTCAGCCCGTGGACTGAAGGGTCCTGGGTTTGATTCCAGTCAAGGGCACATACCTTGATTGCAGGCTCTCACAGGCTCTATCCCAGGCCTTGGTCTGGATGCATCCAGGAGACAACCAATTGATGTGTCTCTCTCACATAGATGTTTCTCCCCCTTCCTTCCACTCTCTTTAAAAATGCCGGAAACCAATTCCAGCATGTCATAATTACAAGAGTTTCATCTAAAGGTTGATGGAACTTGGGGACACAACAAGGGCTGAGTCACATATGTTATCACCTGTTGGGAATGGCTAAAGGCATTTCTCCAAACCTGAAAAAGATGATTGTTTACTGCTGGACAGCTCAGGGCATCTTAATTTACATATTATTGCCTCCTGTTGGCCAAACACCTGAACAGCCAAAGGCAATTCCCCAATCTGACAATGCTTCTGTATGAAACCCTACCCTTTGAAGTGTATATCTCCACCTTGTCTTAGGACAATTTGTGTTAATAAAAAGCAAGGGGTCCTGAGACAAAGAGAACTTGGTTTCTTCAGCCAAGCTCCTCTGCCTCCACCAATATGCCTTTCAAAATTATGTTTTGTCTCTGGACTCTTATTTAATTTACACACAGCCCTTCTCCAGATTCCAGAACCCTTATAGATACCAGATCAAGACCACTGGTGTTAAATGACGCCCAACGTCCGGCATAAAAATAATGAAAAAAATATCCTCGGGTGATGATTAACAAACAAATGCACAAAAAAAGATTAAATGGATTGTATTTTATGAACTTAAAGTACCTTTCAGCTTTTAACAGTCTATAATCAGTGATATATATAAATATCTAAGAATTTTACTTATTTGGGAGATATTTTGATTCATGCCAATTCTTAATATCAAATAGAGACTATGTATGTTCATGAAAAAATATTATAACTATGTTTTGTATACATACACTTAGTATGAAGTAATCTTCATGATGTATTTATAAAGAGGCAGCATGGTCTACCATCAAGTATCTGGACTAGAATCCAGCCACTTACTTGTTCTGTGAATTTACAAAAATTACATCATTATCCTCAGCCTGAATGACTTCAACTGTAAGATGGGAATAAGAACTATAAAATGGGAATAATAAGCTAGTTTTTAGTCATATTATGAGTATTAAATGATATGTAGTATGTTGAAGTTTCTACTATATACCAGATTAATAGATGTATACAATCAGTAAGTGCAGTCCTTTTTCTATTAGAATGTTAGTGTCATTATTGAATATTTCGATAATAAATGTGGGCTGCCAATGGACTCCTCTATTCCCAATATTGACTTTTAGTGTCAGAGGCAGTAATTACATAAGATAAAAGCACATCCATAATTATATGCATTATCTGAGTCAAACATACATGGGCTCAAATACCTTCTCAAACCTCCTCAATATATGACCTTGGAAGGGTTACTTAGGCTCACAGAATCTCTGTTTTCTAATCTGTAAATAATGAATAAATAATGTATGTGAATTACATGGCAGAAGTTCTAGTTTATAGTCAGTAAAATGCACTGTCATTACTATTATTATAATTAAGACTAGAGGCCTGGTGCACGAAATTCATGCATGGGGTGGGTGTCCCTCAGCCTGGCCTGCACCCTCTCCAATTTGGGGCCCCTTGGGGGATGTCCGACTTCTGGTTCCTCTCATAATCTGGGACTGCTGTCTACTAACTGCTCGCCTACCTGCCTGTCTGATTGCCCCTAACCGCTTCTGCCTGACAGCCTGATTTGCCCCCTAACTGCTCCCCTGCCAGCCTGATTGACACCTAACTGCTCCCCTGCCGGCCCAATCACCCCCAACTGCCCTCCCCTGCTGGCCCAATTGCCCCCAACTGCCCTCCCCTACAGGCCTGGTCCCCCCAACTGCCCTCCCCTGTTGGCCTGGTTGCCCCTAACTGCCCTCCCCTGCAGGCCTGGTTGCCCCCACTGCCCTCCCCTGCAGGCCTGATGGTCCCCAACTGCCCTCCCCTGCTGGTCTGGTCACCCCCAACTGCCGTCCCCTGCAGGCCTGGCCACCCCCAACTGCCTTCCCCTGCTGTCCTGGTCACCCCCAACTGCCCTCCCCTGCCAGCCATCTTGTGGCGACCATCTTATGACGGCCATCTTGTGGTGGCCATCTTGTGGCGGCAACCTTGTGGCGGCCACCTTGTGGCAGCCATCTTTTGATGACATGAGGGTGTCGCGCGAGGGTGCAAGGACCACCTAGGCTTTTATTTGTATAGATAATATTGAAGAATGGAAGTCAAGGCCTTCATTTAAAGTGGGGAACAGAGATGTTTCCATAGCAACTTTATTTAAAAAATATTTTTATTGATTTCAGAGAGGAAGGAAGAGGGAGAGAGAGATAGAAACATCAGTGAGGAGAATCATTGATCAGCTGCCTCCTGCATGCCCCACACTGGGGATTGAGCCCACAACCCAAGCATGTGTCCTGACTGTGAATCGAACCGTGACTTCCTGGTTCATAGGTCGATGTTCAACCACTGAGCCACGTGGATCAGGCATAACAACTTTATATAGGTCATGTAGACTACAGAAGTGTCTATTCATGAAGAATGGTGATAGAGATAAGATAACCATGGATACTTCATCAGCACTGTGTTGTTGTTCCCACTGAGAAGAATCTCATTCATGATCATTATTGAGCCATCTATCATGGACTGGCCACAATGTTAGGATTCCTAAAAATCCTAAAAGCTTCAGAGTTACAGTAGAGTTGCAGGTCTATTTTCCTGTATGGGACTTCTGACAGTGAAATAAAAAACTTGGATCGATGAACTTTGCAAACAGTGTAAGTCTGCTCTTAATTGTTTTATTGATGAAGCAGAACAGTTCCAATTTTGCCTGAGCTCTACTTGCTCCTCTTGTAAACATTATTTTGGGGGAACCTACTCATACAATTCATTGATAAGAAATCTAGCATGGAGTATCTATGATTACATTTAGAGAATTGTAATTGTGATATTGATGAGGACAGACAACATGGATGATGATTCACCTGATGTGTATCAGAAATGGAATTGAAAACTTGATTTTACCTGCATCGTCTCAATTTATCCTAACTTTTAAAAATGTGTGACTCAGACAAGGGTAAAAAATATCATTACTTAGTAAAGATTCTGAATTTTCTGGTGCCTAGAGACATTTTTCTTGGGCCTTTTTCAACTGAGTCCAAATTCTCCTTGAGGAGAAGGATATAGATTTAGTAGATTTTTGGCCAACTTCTAGTCCCCAATTCATGGATTTGGCAGTTGCCTTAAGGCCTTTGGCTTTATCCTAACTCTCCGCCTGCCTGAGGTGGGAACTATGGAAACCAGGTGGATATTAAAACACCAACCTGCCTCCCTTCCCCAGGACTTGGACTTATATCAGGGTCTGATGGCCTTGTGGATTAATTCCTATTTTCTACTCTAGCTTTGAATTTCTTCTGTTTTTTGTTGTTGTTTTTTTTTGTATCCAGTGATTCCTCATTCCATCTTCCAATTTTGGTTTTGATATAGTTATATTTATATGTTTTATCTAACATTTTGGATAAAAGTGTTTGGAATGGGACCGAGGGTCCATCAGCTTAGTCTTCAGATGTCAGTATAAGTGAGGAGTTGACTTCTTCTGATCCTCTAATCTCCAAGAATGTC
Organism: Plecotus auritus; assembly: GCF_963455305.1. Lineage (NCBI taxonomy): Eukaryota > Metazoa > Chordata > Mammalia > Chiroptera > Vespertilionidae > Plecotus > Plecotus auritus. The sequence continues at coordinate 44,255,661 of NC_137772.1, forward strand.
ATCCATGTATAACGTTTGTCATGGACTGAATTAGCATCAGGATACTAGAGCCAGGATCTAAGATTTCACAGCCCATCACAACATGGAAGGTTGTTTGGAAAAACAAAGCAGTCTCCTACCCTCAACTATTTAATATCTGAAATAAAAGCCACAAACTCTGAAGAGAGTGAGACTGAAAATTTTAAAACTTTGGGGAATGACTGGGATTATTTGTTTTACTAAAAATAGGCATACAAGGTCAGATAGTATTTGTGGAATGTTCAAGGTAGTGATTATGGAGTGTTTGCTTTTGAGTAGGAATATGGTGATGACCCCAAGAAGTTACACTGACATCAGAGCAACCTTCTCAGCACATGGAATTTAGTTATGATAGAGATGTATGCGTACTCTTGTAATGTCAGGGTTCCTACCAGTAAATCACACTGTTCTAGATTTCTCAGGTTCCTAAAGCCTCTAAGCAAGGTTTTTGTTTGGTTACCTTAATTATAGTATTGTTACCTTAATTGTGTCTTCCAACAAAATGGAAAATGATGTAAAAACATTCTATTTCTGTAAACACAAACTCACATTCCTGCAGGATTTTCCCATTTCTGTTTTCCCTGCCAGTTTGGTTGGCTGGTTCTCTGGGGCTCAGTGACAGCACTGGGCAGTCTGAGTAGGACTGTACTCTGACAGCGACTGATGAGGCCTGGAGCAGCAGGGATGTGCACAGACTAACAATACCCTTCTTTTCTTCTCTTCTCTTTTCTTCTCTTTCCTCTTCTCTTCTCTTCTCTTCTCTTCTCTTCTCTTCTCTTCTCTTCTCTTCTCTTCTCTTCTCTTCTCTTTTCTCTTCTTTCAGGCATTTAAAAAGTCAGATTACATTGTGAATAAATATATATTGGAAGGTTATTAAAGCAAGTGGGCACTGCTCTGCAACCACATAAGTTCACAGGCTTCCTAGAAGAAAGCTGGCTGAGGATTAGTTGGAATGCTGGGGATTGCATCTTTAAGAGTCAGGCCTCTCTGTGCTCTGCTGCCTCTAATAGAACTGAGAGAAAGTATTAGGGTAAACCAAGGTGAGATGCCCACACACTTGCACTGTCCTCCTTCCCCTTAGCCCTCAGCACTACCTTGTCAAAGGATAGTTAGAGAAACAACCCAATATGATAAGAGAATTAACAACGTGCTATATCCATGCAATGAAATATTACTCAGCCATGAAAATTAATGAAATTCTGACACATGTTACACAATGAATGAACCTGGAAAACATTATGCTAACTGAAATAATCCAAACACAAAAGGACAAATATTGCAGATTCCACTTAAATTAACTATTTAGAATGGCAAATTCATAGACATAGAAAATAGACTAATCATTTTTAGGGTATAGAGAAAGAAGGGATTGGGGAGTTACTGTTTAATGGGTACAGAGATTCTATTTGGAGTATGTAAAATTTTGGAGATGGCTAGTGGCGATGGTTGCACAATATTGTGAAGGTAATTAAAGCCCCTGAACTGTACATGTAAAAATGGTTAATGTGGCAAATGTTATCCTATCTAATAAAAGAGTAATATGCAATTGACCTTCACTCCAACACACAAGATGGCTGCCCCCATGTGGTCAAAGATGGCCGCCTCCATGTGGACACAAGATGGCTGCCACAGATGGCTGCCACAAGATGGCCAGCAGGGGAGGGCAATTGGGGGTGATCAGGCCTGCAGGGAAGGGCATTTAGGGGTGACTGGGCTGGCAGAGGAGGGCAGTTGGGGGCAATCAGGCCTGCCAGGGAGGGCAGTTGGGGGCGATCAGGCCTGCAGGGGAGGGCAGTTAGGGGTGACCGGGCCGGCAGAGGAGGGCAGTTGGGGGTGACCAAGCCTGTAGGGGAGGACAGTTTGGGAGGACCCAGGCCTACAAGGGAGGGAAGTTGGGGGGACCAGGCCTGCAGGGGAGGGCAGTTGAGGGGGACCAGGCCTGCAGGGGAGGGCAGTTGGGGGAGGGACCAGGTCTGTAGGGGAGGGTAGTTGAGGGGGACCAGGGGAGGGCAGTTGGGAGTGACCAGGCCAGCAGGGGAGGGCAGTTAGGGGTGACTGGGCTGGCAGGGGAGGGCAGTTGTGGGGATCTGGCCTGCAGGGGAGGGCAGTTGGGGCCAACCAGGCCTGAAGGGGGGGCAGTTAGAGGTGAGCAGGCTAGCAGGGGAGGGCAGTTTGGGGTTACCGGGCTGGCAGGGGAGGGCAGTTAGGGGCAATCAGGCCAGCAGGAGAGCAGTTAGGCATCGATCAGGCTGGCAGGGGAGTGGTTAGTGGGTGATCAGGCTGGCAGGTAGAAGTGGTTAGGGGCAATCAGGCAAGCAGGCAGGCGAGCAGTTGGGAGCCAGCAGACCTGGATTGTGAGAGCCTAAACGGGCAGTCGGACATCCCTCGAGGGGTCCCAGATTGGAGAGGGTGCAGGCTAGACTGAGGGACACACATTCCCCCCACCATGCACGAATTTCATGCACTGGGCCTCTAGTCTATATATATGAAAGGCTAAGTGACTGACCGTCCATCCGACCATCCGACCGACCAACCGACTGGCCCATACATATGACGTGCACTGAAAATTTAAAAATAAACTTTGACTCACGCATGCGCTATACATATAGAGCTCTCATTGGTGCCAATTGCACATGTGTGTTTCGATCTGTCATTGTTGATCATGAATTTGATTGTTTTGTTGACATTCTGAAGCTGAATGTCAAATGATTTGTAATGGATCTAATATTGAAGCTACCTTTGGAAATAGTATATCTATAGATAATATTAAAAATGTATTTAAATGTGCAATTCTTTGTCCTAAAAATGAGCACATTCATAAATTAAATGAAGAAATTTAGGATATACTCGATAGAGATTTTTACACCTATTTGAGTGATGATTCCATCAATTCAACAGATGATGCCAAAAAGGAAAATTTTCCCATCGAATTTCTTAGTAGTATTACTCCTTCAGGAATGAGTGTCATAAATTAAAATTGAAAGTAGGTGCAATCATCATGCTACTGAGAAATCTTAATAGTAAATGGGGTCTTTGTAATGGTACTAGATTTATTATCAAAAGATTGTGACCTAACATAATCGAAGCTGAAGTATTAACAGGATCTGTGAAAGGAGAGGTTGTTGTGATTCCAAGAATTGATATGTCCCCGTCTAACACTGGCCTCCCATTTAAATTAATTCGAAGACAGTTTCCTGTGATGCCAGCATTTGCGATGACTATTAATAAGTCAGAAGGACAAACTTTAGACAGAGTAGGAATTTTCCTACCTGAACCTGTTTTCGGACATGGTCAGTTATATGTTGCTTTCTCTCAAGTTCAGAGGGTGTGTGATGTTAAAGTTAAAGTTGTAAATACTTCATCGCAAAGGAAATTAGTCAAGTGCTCTGAAAGTGTTTTTACTGTTAATGTGGTATACAGGGAGATATTAGAATAAGTTTAATCAATTTATCAGGCATTGTTTTATCAATGTTGTTTTTATATCATCTCTTTGTTGTTGTTATATCATGTCTTTGTTGTTATTACATCATGTTGTTTATTTATTAATCAATTTATATATTATTTTCATATACATTTCACTAATTTTCTTTCATCTCTGACACTTCTATTATAAAGAAAGGGTGAATAGTGATATTAAAATATTTCTTTTAATTAATTTCCTTTCAGTGTGCATGAATCCGTGCACTGGGCCATTAGTGTTAATATATTTTAATACAACACGTACATACAGACACACACACATACACACACACATACACAAAAGAAAGTTAAGGGGACTATTACTTCTGGAAGGATGGGGCAGGTATACTTTCTCTATTTCTCTAAGTATAGGTAAAAACTCTGGACAAGATTTATAAAACACAAGAAGACTCTGAAAGGTCAAGAAAAGGGCAGCCCACTGGGGGCCTTGAGACCCAATGAATGACACAGTTGTGAGTTCCCTGGGTTTTCTTCATATATCTCAGACTAGATGCTAGAGAAGTCGACAGACTGGAAACACCAAGAATTGCAGACAATAACAAAAAGCAACCTAGGTAATTGTATCCAAAATAAAAATGCTTCCTGGGGAGAATTTATACCCAGAACTACCAGTGTCCCAGCACTTTTAAACAAGAACCTGGGTCCAGGAAATCCTATAATTCAAACTGTCATCCCTGGTAAAGATTAGTTAACTTTCAATCCTATGAGAAGAACAAAGCTTAACACAAAAAAGGACCCCAGGTGCATAAACAATAGGGTAGAGAGTGAGGTAATGGCTGGAGTTTGAATCTCATTTGTGTCCCTATCTTTGTTGCACTGGATGAATAACTGAATTCTTCTCTATTTTCTCATCTGAAAAATGGGAATGATAATAATAATAAAGATTCTTTGAACTTTATTAGCTGCTTACAGCTCCCATCACAAACAACCTTTGTAAACTTTTGGTAAACAGGAACTCTCTTCATCTTTAGAACATTCCAGAAAAACATAGTCTATTGCCTTGTAGACTCTGGGTGGACCTCACCGGCCAAAGCAGTGTTGCATGCTTAGCACTTAGCACCAGCATTCAAGTACTTTCTGAGCTGCTGAGGACCTGGGAGGACTCATCTTTCCATCCTGGGGTCTGGAGATCCACACTGCCCAGTCACTGATCCTGTTCTTGATGGTTTAGCAATCTAACCACTCTCTAATCCCAGGCTTGAATGTCCCAATGGCAGGGCCAATGGGCACAGTTCTTCATTAAAAGCTCTGAAAACAACCACATCATCTCTTATCTATATACTAGAGGCTTGGTACATGAATTCGTGCATGGGTGGGGTCCCTCAGTCTGGCTGGTGATCGAGGCCGATAGGAGCCATCTTGCCCAGTCTTGATTGGGGCCAGCCGGCCACGGGGAGGGACCACGGGAGGTTGGCTGGCTGCGGGAGGTTGGCTATGGGAGTGCACTGACCACCAGGGGCCAGCTCCTGTGTTGAGCATCTGCCCCCTGGTGGTCAGTGCTCATCATAGCGACTGGTCAACCAGTAGTTTGGTCATAATGGTCTCTTAGGCTTTTATATATAGAGAGCAGAGGCCCGATGCATGAAATTCATACAAGAGTAGGCCTTCTTTTCCCCAGCTGCTGGCACCAGCTTCCCTCCGGCACCCGGGACCCGGGCTTCCCTCCAGCCGCTGAACCTGGGACTCGGGCTTCCCTCACAGAGGGAGGCCCCTCCCACCTGCTGCAGCCAACTGGTTGGTGGTCTGGGCCTCCCTCTTTGGGGCAACTGTGGAGCCCCCCGATTTATTGCCCTGCTGGCCGGTAGCCTGGGCCTCCCTCTGTGGGATGATCATGGGATGATGGCCGGGCCCCCAACCAATTACATTGCACCCGCCTTGGCTGGCCTGGTGCCAGTGGGTGTAATAGTGTGGTCCCGGATGGTCATCCGGATGGTCATTCTGCTGTTCGGCCTTTAGGTCAATTTGTATATTATGCTTTTATTATATAGGATTTCCCTGGGAGGATATCAGAATTACCGTGACTTCCTAAAATCGAGTTAAACCATGAAACCACCCTATAAAATGGATTTTTTTATCCCTATCTTGCAAGTTATGAAACCTAAGGGCTTGAATGATTATGTTAAGCTTGCCAATTTAAGCTTGGGAAGAATAAACAAAATTCAACACTAACTTCATATTTTATCTATTGGGTTCTACTCTCCTGGCACCAAAGAAGAAGAATTAAATACTCATGTCCTTTATGCCCCCTGCCCCATAACGCCTAGTTACCCAAAGAATTTTAATTTCCTAAATCACAAGGTGATAAGTAGATTTTAGAAAAGTGAAGAAAACTATAGGTATAGAGTTCACTTTTTGAGAGATCTAGATATTTAATTAAGAGAGCCTCTAGATAAGAACAGATCAAGAATCCTCGATGTGTACACCAGTTACAATTAGGTCGTGGTTAGTTAAAATGCATTTATAGGACATCCTAAATTAAGAGTTAATGAAATTTGTCATTAATTTCACTGCTATAAAAGGGTAACCACATAACTCCATTCTTGGGTGTGTTCTCTTGGTTACTTACATGAATTATTTATCTTATGTCTGGAAATTTAATACATACCATAGAGCTGCAAATTACACAATCCATCTTGGGTTCTGTACTTTGCTGTTGCAATGGGTAATCAATCTCAGCTATTAGTTTTATTTATTAAACCCAGCTTAAGAAGTAGAGGTTTGACCCCATTTTACATTATGTTAAAAACAGAGATATAGTTAGTCCAAGATGTTGGATGCAGTGAAAGCAAAAAAGAAAACCAATTTAAGTGAACAGTGAATTAATAAATGCTGTGCCAATCCTACATGTCAGGACTGTGGGAGGAAATTAATGTATTGCCTCTGCCAAGGCAGAAATCAGAGCATACTGGCCAGTAGGTAAAAACATTGAATGAAATAATGGCTTCAAATGTCATTCTGAATTAGTGAAACAAACTGAAAATTTCAAGAAGTGAACTATCAGATGTGCATAACCCATCAACTTTCTCTTACCTGATAATTTTAAAAAATAATGTTAGTTTCTATCCCAGGATCCTCAAACAAAATGTATTGGAATCTTATATTTGCTTAGCCAGTAAGTCCAATGACAGACTGCCTTGAAAAACTGTTAATGAAATCCTGAGTTGGTTTTTGTATGACTGCCTTTTATTTGAAAGAAAAAGTGCAGAATAAAGTAAGGGAAGATTTAGACTCTGAGCTCAGGGAGAAGGAGGAGGATGACCCTACAAAACAAGCAAACAAACAAACACTGAATTCAAAATTTCAGAACACACTCAGATATTCCCATCTTGTTTTCCCCTACTTCATATTATGATGTATGTTTATCACCCAACTTCCTAAAACTGGTCAGCAATTTTAAGCTTTCCAATCTTCTAAGTAATTAACTTTTATTAAACAGGACATTACGTAGAAGTCCAAGAAGTTGGCCACTAAAAAGTATTGCAGATAGAGGTTGGTGTGTTATAGTCACAATGATTGGCTTTTAAGGCAGTTTTTTCCTCAATGTTCATAAACCTCTTTTCTCAGGCAGCAAGGCCTTTGTGTGCTCTGTTTCGCTCTACCTAGAATATTCTCTTTGCTCATTCCTCCTGCTGTTAGGTTTGATCAAATAATTGAATCAATGCCCACTCCCCTGGGAACTGACCTTTAGACCACTTCACAACCGACATTCCACTTGCTAAGACCACATTCCACTTGCTAAGACCGTTATCTTTGCCCTCTGGACTTTCCCAGGATCCGACCCGCCCAGAGAGTTCCCCCGCTGGAAAAGCCCACCTAGAGTCCTTTAAAACCTCTGACTCCCCATCCTGGGTGCTGGCGCCATTTGGGGGCTCAGCCCATCAGATGACCTAATAAATTTATAACTCTTTATCACTTTTGGCCTCCTGCATTCCTCCTTTGGCAACCCTAACACCTGCACCCTTCCTATTTATCTCATACTCAACCTTCAAATCTCAGTGTACAATCCTTTTCTAGGGAAACTTTGATAATTTGCCAGACTAACTCGGGTTCTTTTGTTATACACATGTACTTTTCACAAGACTTCTTTTCATAATAGTAAAATTTATATTTATCATGAAATAATTTTATTGGTCTCTGTCTCCACTGAGGGAAAGCAAGCTCTATCAGGTCAGGGGCCATGATTTGTCATCATTTTGCCTCTAGTTCTTAGCATAGTTCTTAGTTTGGAGCAAAGCAAGAACTCCATGAATATTTGTTGAACAAATGACTGAAAAGCAAGAGCAATTTTACTTTTGAATTGGTGAGAAAAGGAACACAAAACATAACTCCTGTGCCTTTAAAACCATTATGGGATCAGTACTTTTTGTGAACAAAATGGAAGGACAAGTTCTTCATAATATTTTAGCTCAGGGATGACTATGTAAATGAATGAACAGCAACTTCACAATAAGACTATCTGGGTAATTTGGAAATAACAATGAAAGATATTTGGATGGTTGATACATTATTGTGCAACAAATATATAACTGGCTTTATTTATTAATTATTGTTTTTAAAATATATATTTTTATTTATTTCAGAGAGGAAGGAAGAGGGAGAGAGAAATAGAAACATCAATGATGAGAAAGAGAGTCATTGATCGGCTGCCTCCTGCACGCCCCACACTGGGGATTGAGCCCACAACCCAGGCATGTGCCCTTACTGGAATTGAACCATGACCTTCTGGTTCATGGATCAACACTCAACCACTAAACCATGCCAGCCGGGCCATAACAGTCTTTAAAATCAACTATAATTTTCTGTCATTTGGTTAGAAGAAGAAGAGGGGAGAAAATAGAAATGGACCCACTGGCTACTTATAAACATACCACTCAAGCTCTTTCTATCGTTGTAACATCTGCTGATATTCCAAGACATTTAATTGCTCTAATGCAACAGTAGAGATTAGCAATTTGACCATCTTGTGGAGATTAGAAAATGGGATTTCCTTTTGTTGCATGACCCCAACCAGGCCTTCCCCACCCTTTTCTGGCCTTTGTTTCCTCTTTCCTTTGTCAGGGAAGGTGGCACGTATGGATATGCACTTCAAAACTGCAAAGGAAATTCAAGATTTAGTTCCTTTTCAGCTTGTTGCTTGGCTTAGTGACAAAAACCCAGCTATTGTTTTAAAGATAAATAGAAAGTTGAGTAGTAAAAATGAGATCTGAGTGAGAAGCTCTCTTTCAGTGGTTCCCTTTCATCTCATCTTCAATTAATTCAATACATGTTTGTCGCACATCTTTGATACAGAAGGCACTATGATATGTGTTAGTTAGTATAAACAAGATTCACAGTCTAATGGAAGAAGCAAAGTTATAGCTAGCAATTTAAGGCAGATAGAGATAAACATTAAAATGGAAGTACAATGACAATGCTATGAGAACACAGGGAGGGAGGGATTAATTCCAATCTAGGGATTTTGAAAGACTTTGTGAAGGATATGGACCTTGAAGATGAATCTTTAATTATGGCAAAGACTGCACTGAGTTTAAAGGTAAAGATAAAGAAGAGGGTCTTTTAGGCAGAAGGAACAAGGGAAACCTAGACAAGAAGGTAGAAGAGCACAGTGAATGTTTTAGAAAAATATAACAATACTGTGAAGCTGGGGTTCCCAGTGTTTGGCAATGTAACGAGAAATAAGATTATAACTGTAGGTTGAATCTACAGATCTGCCTTGAATGCAATACCAGACAGTTAGGACTTATTTTGTAGATAGGATTTGTTCAGGAAAAATTTTAGTAAGTTTCGTTGAGTATGGTTTAGTAATATAGATGGAATTCTATTCTCATGAGGTAGTGAGAGCTATGCAGGAGAGCTAGCCCAGTTTCTAATGTCTGTTAAAAAATTTTTATTGATTGCAGAGACAAAGGGAGAGGGAGGGAGAGATAGAAACATCAGTGATGAGAGAATCATTGATCTGCTGCCTCCTGAATGCCCCACACTGGGAAATGAGTGGTCAACCTCGGCATGTGCCCTAACTGGGAATCAAACTATGACCTCCTGGATATTTTGGGGGAGACAGAGCATGCAGATTTGAAAAAAGAAGCATACAGATATTTTAAGCAATGAAAGACATTGTCATTAAAATAAAGACCAGGAACTAGATTAAACACAAGAGTGGATGCAGATGAAGAGAAAATTAGCGAATTATCAAATATACCTGATGAAACCACATAGGGGGCAGAACAGAGAAATAAAGAGATGGGAAATATGAAAAAATAAATAAAGAGACATGAAGGATAAAATGAGAAGCTTCAATATACAGCTAATAAATGTTCCAGAAGGAAGAAGTAAAGAGCATGGTGAAGAAGCAATATTAAAAAAGAATTACCTAAAAATGTTTTAGAGTTAAACAAAAAAGAATCCTAAATCAAACAAGATAAATACAACAAATCTGCATCTAGAAACATTATATGAAAATTATAGACCATCAAAGACAAAGAGGAAAAAATATAAAGCACAAGAGGTAAGACAGATAATGTATAAAGGAACAAAATTAATAGTTGACTTCTCATTTATGATCTCTGTGACCACAGAAGGTAATTGAATATCTTCAAAATGCTTGGGGGCAACTACATTGTTTATCCACTTAAGTGTCAAGAAAAGGCAAATATTTTTATACATTTCTAAGGAAAATTACTACCCACCAACTCTTTTTTGTTGTTAATCCTCACCTGAGGATATTTTTCCATTGATTTTCAGAGAGAGTGTAAGGGAGGGGGAGAGACAGAGAGAAACATTGATGTGAGAGAGACATATAGATTGGCTGCCTCCCACATGCCCTGGTTGGGGCCAGGGATTAAGCCTTCAATTGAACCCAGGACCCTTCAGTCCATGGGCCGACACTTTATCCACTGAGCCAAACTCTTCTAGCAGGAACTACAGCTAAGGAGCTCACTTCAACTAAATATATATATATATATATATATATATATATATATATATATATATATACACACACACACACACACACACACACACACACACACACACACATATATACATATATACACACACACACACTCTAAACTCAGCAGGAAGAAGTAGGAAGTTCACACTTATATAGAAAATTGATTTATGTCTGAGTGAGTATGCAGACCAATGGGGAAAAGATATACAATTATACAATAAATGATGCTGGGTCATTCCATTCTTCTCAAGAGAAAAACAAAATGAAATTGGGCCTCTACTACACTGCATGTAGAAAAATCAATTCTCAGTGAAATAATTTGAAAGGTAAAATTATTATAGAAGGAAATGTAAGAAGGTATCTTTATGACCTTAGGGTAAGGAGGAATTTATTAAACCATAAAGAAAAGGCTTGATAAATTTGACTGTATTAAAAATGAAGGAAACTTCCCACCCCCAAAACAAAGCAATAGCAGACTGGCAAAACTATAAAGTGACAAGATCAAGAGTAGTAGAGGATTTGGCATAAAAAAATGAAAACAACTAATGTTCGTCTACAGTAGTGAATGAATATATTATTCACTAAATCAGGACATAAATTATTATTATTTAATATTTTTATTGATTTTTAGACAGAGAGGAAGGGAGAGGGGGTGAGAGAGAGAAGCATTGATATGAGAGGAAATATTGATCGGCTGCCTCCTGCATGTCCCCTTACCAGGGATTGAGCCCATAACCTGGGCATGTGCCTTGACTGGGAATCAAACTGGCAACTCTTTGGTGCACAGGACAACACCCAACAAGCTGAGCCATACCAGCCAGGGCAGGACATAAATTATAGTATATTTATATAGTGGAATGCTGTATAGCAGTGAAAATGAGTTAACATAAACTGTGTATATGTCATACATACTTGTCACATCCTATATAATAAAATCCTAATATGCAAATTGACCAAACAGCCGAATGACTGGTCACTATGATGTGCACTGACCACTAGGGGTCAATGCTGGAGCTGCCCCCGGTGGTCAGTGCGCTCCCACAGGGGGAGTGCCACTCAGCCAGAAGCCAGGCTCACAGCTGGCAAGCGCAGTGGCAGTAGTGGGATCCTCTCTCGCTTCTGTAGCAGCGCTAAGGAGCAGCGAACTGAGCGGTAAGGAACAGTGAGCAGGCAAGGGGTAAGGAGTGAGAGGGATCCTGGACTGAGAGAGGGATGTCTGCCTGCCAGCTTAGGCCTGATTCCCCTGGGGGGGTCCCAGACTGTGAGAGGGTGCATGACAGGCTGAGGGACCTGCCCTCCCCCCCCCCCCCCAGTGCATGAATTTCATCAGTGCATGAATTTCATGCACTGGGCCTCTAGTATAATGATGAATGAGTAAAGCAAGTTGCAGAAGAACACATACTCTATGACATCATTTGCATAAAGTTAAAAAAATCAAAACAATGTTACATTTGGTTTAAGGATATATACATGATAAAGAGATGCATGAGAATGGTATATAGTTTGAATTCAGGGGGTAGAGTCATGTGATCTGGGAGTGTTCATGGGGATTTAACCTGTGTTGTAAACATGTTATTCATTAGGCTGAGAGATAGGTACATGGTCATTGTTATATTCTATATACTTTTTTAATACCTTGAATATTCCATAATGCTTTTTTAAAATGAAAAGAGTAAGTCAGAGATAAGAATATGAAGATGGCAGGCGAGGACCACTCTTTCCACCCTTTTTTATTGGGTAGGGAAGAAGTAAAGAGAATGTATTCTGTTGACACCAAATGATATGGAGGAATTTAAAAGTTTGTGCAATTTTGTAGGTAAACTGACATGTGAAACTGAAGAATTGTGAGCCCAAAACTCAATATATTCAACTTTGTGAAGTCATTTTTATTATTTGAATGGTATCAGGTACAGTGTCTGAATTATGATGTGCAAAATTTGGAATTATGTTGAATTAAATTATTAGGAAGCAAAACACTCTAAATGATTTTTCTTTATATTCTTTCTTATTTTCTAATATAGCTTTTTGAAAAGAACCAATTGTATACATGTACAAAAATGATCAAAATGGAAAATATTGAATTATTGAAAATATTTAGGAAGAACATTCCTCCAAAGAAGCTGAAATTTGATGATATGAAAATCTCTCAAACCTTGTGGTCTAGCCCTGCTGACATGGCTCAGTGGTTGAGCATCGACCTATGAACCGGGAGGTATCAGTTCAATTCCTGGTCAGGGCACAATCCCGAGTTGCAGGCTAGATCCCCAGTGTGGGGCGTGCAGGAGGCAGCAGATCAATGATTGTCTCTCATCATTGATATTTCTATCTCTCTGTTTCCCTTCTGCTCTGAAATCAATAAAAATATATTTAAAACAAAAACAAAACCTGTGGTCCAAATGTAGATTGTTTATGATAAAATTTCTTCTTCATCTATTGTTTTCAAATCCAGACACTAAACTAGGTATCTTTACATATTTATTTATGGTAGAGCTTTTAAAAATCAAGAACTCACCAAAAACATCTATAGCTCTTTAGTGGTAGATATGGGTAGACATTTTAAAATGTGTGTTAAAAATTAGATGCTTTACAAAATAGAGACAGCCTCATAGATAAAGAGCAGGCAGACAGCTCTGGCGCAGGGGTTGCGGGAGTGGTGGCGGGACTGAGTAAAAAAGAAAAACAAGAGAGAGAACTCATGGACATGGACAACAGTGTGGTGATTTCAGGAGTGGAGGGGGATGGATGGAGATGGGAGAAAGCATAGAGGGGAAAAGTGGTGATGGGAAAAAGAAAATTAAATCAAATTTAAAAAAATTAGATGCTTTAAATCTCCCCCTTAAGCCTAAATCAGTCATTTTCTGAGTAGGGTACAGTGTGTTCTGTACTAAAGGAAAACCCCTGCTTGGAACAGAGGATTTGCCAGAGATTGTTATTTTAAAGGTAGAATTTTATTTCACAGAAAATGTGAATCTGAAAGTATTTCACTAGTAACTAGCTTTTAACATAGCAGCAACTTCATTGTCTTTATTTATGGTTAGAAGCTGAATATGAAATTTGAGGGTGTTTTTCTGACTTAAATGAAATTGTTAGGAAAATGCCATACTCTAGCTAAGAAACAAAGATATACCAAACATCACTTAAGACAGTACCGACAGAATAGTCTTGAGAAAATCAGTACACCCAGAAGATAAGTAAACTCTTAAGTTTTCTCAGCCGGTGCTGTCCCAATCTGGGCCATCCCCATCCCCTTACACTTTCATTCTCATCTCCAATGAAATTTTAAAAGAATTGGTAATCATAATAGCACTCACTAAATGTTCAATTTTACTGTCCCCACTTAGAGATGGTAAAACTGAGGCACAGAGAGGTTAAGGGTCTTGCAAAGGCCCACAGTTAATAAGTAGTCAGAGTGAGCTTTAAACCCAGGCAATCTGATCTCAAAGCTACTAGATTAATAGCCATGCTACATCACTTGCTATATTTGAAGACATTAAATTAGGGCATTGGTGTGAGTTACTGACATAGACTGATTTCATCAGTTTCTGTTAGTACTCCTGGCTGCTGTTATCACTGGTAAATCAGGGCTTAGATCCTTAATCCTAGCCCTTCACCCTTGCACATATTCTATTAGGTAAAGCCAAATAGTTTTCTAGAATAATACCAATTTAACTCCCAATAATATCGTTTGAGATACCACTTATTTTATGTTAAAAATTTTTGCTGTTGTGATAAGTGTGAAATTATAGCTCATGTTTTTAAATTATATTTCCCCAATTATTAATGTAGTAAATAATTTTTCACATGTTTTGGGGCCATTTATATTTCCTCTTCTATGGAATATCTTTTGCCCATTTTTATATTTGGTTATTTGTCTTTTTTGTTTTTTATAGATTTGTAGGAGTCCTTTACATATTGCAGATATTATTAATATCTTACCTCTTATATGTGTATCCAATATCTTCTCTTGGTTTCCACCTTCTTATTGACCCTCTCGATATATTGAATTCTTAATTTTAAAGGAGTTAAATTTATTGATCTCTTCTCTTTATGATTTTGAGCTTTTGTAGAACATTTAATGTATCTTGATCTATCCCTAAGATGGTAAAGATATTCTTATGTATTCTCAGAAATTTATAGTTTTGTTATTTTGCATTTAAGCATTTAATTTAATCAAAATGGATAATTTTCATGTGTGGGAGGTAGGGATCCTATTTATTGATTGACTGATCGATTGATTGGATAGCCAAATGTCCAGTATCATTTATTGCATGGTTTCCTTGCTTCTGATGATTTTCCATGTCCCTCTGTCACTCTGTCACACATCGTTTTCTTGTAAGTTGGACTGTTTCTGGCCTTTCCATTTTATTCTACTGGTCTACCAGTGCTTAAGCCTACATCAGTTCCACACTGTCTTGCTATAGTTTTATTAGTTCCCACGTTGAGTGAGAAATCCTTTCCCATAGTCTCCTTCCGCTGTGTTGTGGCATTTTTAGTCCTTTGCATTTCCATATACATTTTGCAATCAGTTTATCAGCTACCATAAACAACTTTGTTATTAACTGATTGAATTTCATGTAAGCAATAGATTAATGTGGGAAGAAGTGACAACTTATATTTTAGTTGCTAGTCATTGGTATCTTGTTTATTTTATTATTTTTAATAGTTTCTTCTTTTTAAAAAAATATACTTTTATTGATTTCAGAGAAGGAGAGAGAGATAGAAACATCAATGTGAGAGAGAATCATTGATTGGCTGCCTCCTGCACACCCCACACTGGGTAACGAGCCCGCAACCTTGCATGTGCCCTGACTGGGAATCAAACCATGACCTCCTGGTTCATAGGTCGATGCTCAACCACTGAGCACACTGGCTGGGCGGTATCTTGTTTAAAAACTACCTTTTAAACTGCTGTTGGGTAGTTATACAATTTTTATTTGTCATGTGACAGAGGCAACCCTGTTTTTCATTAAAGATGTTCCCCTTTCTTCCTGTACCTACATTTTCTTCTTGGTTTTCTTTCCAATTAGGTGTGGTCATAGGACTGACTTCTGACAAATGGAATGTGGGTCACTGTGATGTACCCCATGAAAACCTCCTCTACAGCCCCTCAAGCCCATTCTCTGTAAGTTTACTGGATGTTGATGCCAGGAAGACTTTGGAAGTCACATATTGAATAGGGTGCTGTCTCAATCAGCTGTGTTCCCAAGTGGCTGGGTGGAATGGAGCCCCATCTCTCACCTGCTCCAATTAAATTATCTTTACATGATGAGAAACAAGTTTTAAGTTTGTTAATCCACTGAGATCTATCTATTACAACAAATAAGATTATCTTAATTAAAGCATATTAATTCAAATTTTAGCAACTAAATAAGCACATTTATTAATCTCAGTATTTACCTATTGATGTAGTGTTTTCTGCATAAAAATCACATTATTTGAAAACAATGAGCTTTGTTAGTCTTTCCCCACCCCCACCCCTTTTTATTACAGATTTTACTTTTTTTTCTTGTACTATGGTAGTAGCTAGGAAGTTAGGGCCTATTGTACAATCCTATATAATAAAAGCCTAGGTGGCGTCATGCGTGATGTCATCATAAGATGGCCGCCACAAGATGGCCACCACAAGATGGCTGCCCTCATGTCATCAGAAGATGGCCACCACAAAATGGCCGGCAGGGGAGAGCAGATGGGGGCGACCAGGCCAGCAAGGGAGGGCAGTTAGGGGTGACAAGGCTAGCAGGGGAGAGCAGTTGGGGGCAATCAGGCCAGCAGGGGAGCAGTTAGGTGTCAATCAGGCTGGCAGGGGAACAGTTAGGGGCGATCAGGCTGGCAGGCAGAAGCGGTAGGGGGAATCAGGCCAGCAGGCAGGCAAGCGGTTAGGAGCCAGCAGTCCCGGATTATGAGATGGATGTCCGACTGCCAGTTTAGGTCCGATCCCTGGGGGCAGTCGGACATCACCCAAGGGGTCCTAGATTGGAGAGGGTGCAGGCTGAGCTGAGGGACACCCTCCCCCTCCCCCTGCCCTGTGCACAGATTTTGTGCACTGGGCTTCTAGTGTTGAATAAAAGAACTACAATGGTTTGCAAGTTGCCTTGCTCCTGATATTAAAGGGAGTTCTTTTAGCATTGCACCATTAATTGCTATGTCTGGTATAATGTTATATATGTCCTTTATAAGGATACTAGTGACTGGGTGCACAAAATTTGTGCACATTAAAAGGGGATTAATTAGAGGAAATAATTTAATATTGCTATTTGCCCTTTCTCTATAATAGAAGTGTCAGAGATGAAAGAAAATTAGTAAAATGTATATGAAAACCTTCCTCCTGTCAGAGTCTGGGGCTCACCATGGGACCCAGAGTCAAGTCCCCGCCCACCCACATGCACCTCAAAATCGCGTGAGACCCAGACCCGGCTGGCCCCCCTGCATTGGGCTAGATCAGTGGTTCTCAACCTGTGGGTCTTGACCCCTTTGGGGGTCCAATGACCCTTTCACAGGGGTCACCTAAGACCATCGGAAAACACAGATATTTACATTATGATTCATAACAGTAGCAAAATTACAGTTATGAAGTAGTAACGAAAATAATTTTATGGTTGGGGGTCACCACAACATGAGGAACTGTATTAAAGGGTCGAGGCATTAGGAAGGTTGAGAACCACTGGGCTAGATCCAGACCCAGCCAGTCCCACCCTTGTCAAGCTCTGCCCGGCAGGGGGTGTAGCCTCAGGTCCCTTGGCCCGGCGCCAGGATGGGGGGCATGGCCTGAGATCCCCCAGCCCAGACCAGGGTGGGGGGCGTGCCTTGAGGTCCTCCATCAAGCCCCACCAGGTGGAGGACATGGCCTGAGATCCCCTGTCAAGCCCTTGGGTGGGAGGCATGGCCTGAGGTCCCCTGTCAAGCCCCTTGGGGCGGGGGAGGGCGTAGCCTCAGGTCCCTGCTGATTGCTCATTAAGGCTCCTTAAGGGAACTTGGCCTCAGCTGTGGGTGCAGCCATCTTTGTGACGGAGTGATGGTCAATTAGCATATTCCCTCTTTATTAGATAGGATTGAAATTTGTTTCTTATTACTAATTTTTCAATAGATTTTAAAAATCATAAATGGATATCTTATTTAGTGATGAATTTGCATCTTTGAGATCATATTTTTTTCTTCATTGAACTTATAATGTGCTGAAATATCTATTTTCATGAGTGACATTTCCATAATTTTAGCTTTATTTTGCTGTCCTTTCCTTTAATGTCCACACCTTTAGTATTAACATGAGATTGGGCATGTTTCTATTTTCCTTATCACCTAAAGGATTTGTATGAAATTGGATTCTCTGTTTCTTGAACATTTGGTAAAAATTACTTATAAAGTTGGCTGTACTGTGTGTGTGTGTGTGTGTGTGTGCACGTGTGTATGTGTGCTTGTATGTGTGTATAAGTGATTAATTTAACCCTTGATTCAATTAGTTTGATTAGTAGAATATATTTTTGTTTTCTATTTCTCTTTTAAAAAGATTAATTTTTTTCAATTACAGTTGACATTCAATATTTATTAGTTTTAAATGTACAGCACAGTAGTTAGACATATATGTAACTTGCAAAGTGATTACCCCAATAAGTCTTGCACCCACCTGACACCATGTATAGTTATTACAATATTATTGACTATGGTCCCTAAGCTGGCCTTTACACCCCCATAAGGATTTTGTATTTTTGGAGTAGTTCGGTAACTTGTACTTTCTTGAGATTGTGTTGACATGTATTGTGCATAATTTCCTGTTCCTGTTTTTTTATTATGCACTGCATCTTTAGTTATGTCATTTTACATCCATTGCATTCTTTATTTATGCCTTTTTTCTTTGTTTGCTTGATCAATCTTGTCAAAGGTTTGTCTGTTTGCATTACTTTTCTTCAGTAACACATTTCACTTTCTTGATTCTCTACATTATATATATTTTTTAATTTATGGAAAAGTTCTCTTACATTTATTTTTCTCTTCTTCATACTTTTATTGGGACTTACACTGCTTTTTTTATAACTTCTTAATTTGGATGTTGATTTATTAATGTGAGCCTTTCTTTGCTATATAAACATTTAAGGCTATACATTTTCCTTTATCATTTTATTTGCATCTTTGAAATGATATACACTGAGTGGCCAGATTATTATGATCTCTGAATGCATAATAATCTGGCCACTCAGTATGTGTGTGTGTGTGTGTATTTATTAGAGGCCCGTGTGTGAATTCGTGCATGGGTGCGGTCCGGCCAGCCTGGCCAGGGGGAGGGGACATGGGCGGTTGGCCGGCCTGCCTGCTGGTCGAACTCCTGGTCGAGGGGACAATTTGCATATTAGCCTTTTATTATATAGGATATACACTGAGTGGCCAGATTATTATGCATTCAGAGATCATAATAATCTGGCCACTCAGTGTATATTTCATTATAGTTCAGTTCAATATTTTCTAATTTCCATTATGCTTTCATTCAGAAGACTTAAAATTACTAAGCAGGTGGAGTTTCTAGTTATCTTATCATTAATTTCTAACAATTGCATTTTTTAACAGAAAAATGTGACTGGGCAGGCAGTGTTTGCAATTTGTTATGGAGGCCTGCGTTAATGGCCAGGCACAGGGCGAATTTTTGTTAATGTTTCCTATGTGCAAGAAAATAATGCATATTTGAATTCTATGTTCATTAGGTCAGGTTTGTTGTTGATTCTATTACATATCCTACTATGATAAGAATCTCTCATAGTTCTATCAATTTTTGCTCATGTCTATTGCATTTATTATTATGTGCATACCAATATAGAGTTGACTTTCCTGGTGCATGGCTATTTGATCATAGACAGTGGCCTTTTAAAATGTCTTAGTATTGAATGCTCTTGGATTTAACATTTTTATTTTATTTGATGCTAATATGGTTAGAGCAGCTTTCTTTTGGTTAGTTTTTCCTAGTTTCTCCTCTATGACTTTTCAACTTTCTGTGTGTTTATGTTTTAGATATGCTTGTTGTAAGATATCCATTTATGATTTTAAAATCCAATCTGGAAATAATATATTAGAGAGTTCAGTCTGTTCATATTTATTGTCATTAGTGATATTTGCACTTCTTTCTACTACCTTATTTTTATGATTTCTGTGTTATTTATTTATTTATTTTCAGTTTCTCTCTTTTTATTTCCCCTTCCCCACCTTCTTTTTCCTTTTTTTTCCAAATGGAAGTTATATCTGCCATGTTTACTCTTAGTAGTGAACCTGGACCAGTGTCTTTCAGTCTGAGGCTTGTGAAATCAATCCTATGGCTATTGACCAGGATTTAAAATTTTTATATAGAAGGAAATAGTAAATAGAATAGTAAATGACTAATTAGGAAAAATATTTTTAAAATGTTAAACATACAGTATATGTATGGCTTAGAACAGGACTTATTATTACTGCCTCTTAGCTCACTGGTTTTCATTTCAGTCATTCAAACAGCCAGATTGCAGCCTCCCTTCCAATAGAGCTATATTGGAACCTGAAGCAAAAGGAAAAAATGTGTGCAATTTTCAAAATATCCTCTCATATACAAAAACATACACACTTTTCTAAATATCCTCTTATATTATAATCAAGTAAAAATGTTAATAAAAGTTTGACAATTAAAAACATAACTATGTATTTCCCAGTCTGTTGCCAGGCCAATGTCTACCCTCATCAGCCCACCCTGCAAAGGATGTGTGTGCCAATGGGAAGTTCCTGGGGCTCAGTGACACAGAGTGGCAAGTCAAACACAGGGCAACAGCTAGTCTTTGCTCACAGTTTTGTTTTTTCTTAATTTTTTAAATTGATTTTAATGAGGAACTATAAGAGAGAGAGAGAGAGAGAGAGAGAGAGAGAGAGAGAGAGAATGAAAGAGAGAGAAAACATCAATGATGAGAGAGAATCATTGATCGGTTGCCTCCTGCATGCCCTACACCGGAGATCGAGCCTGCAACCCAGGTTTGTGCTTTGACTAGACTTGAACCATCATCTCCTGGTTCAAAGGTCAATGCTCAACCACTGAGCCACGCTGGCCAGGCTTCGTTCACAGTTTTGATACTTTGCTCATCATGGACTTTTTCCTATTAGTTTTGATTTAAAAAATATTGCATTAACAGTATTCTTTATCTTGATTGCTGGATTTTGTGGTGCCTGAGGCAGGTGAGTGAACACTAATCTGGCCCTGCTGACAGTGTAGGCCTCTGTGGCTCCAGGCTCAGCCCACCTCTGCCTGGGACAGGCCAGTCTTGCTTTTGGTCTCTTGTGCCATGAGAGGCTCCAATTTACTGGAGTCAAGCACAGGTCACCAGGCAAAGGGTAGATTTGGTATTAGCTCATGTTAAAATATTCCTTTTTTTCCCCCCAGCCTCTGTGTGCTACTTACTTTCTTGATAGCTCCCCAGTGCATTTAAAAAGACATTTTTAATATATATATTTTTAAAATATATTTTATTGATTTTTTTTACAGAGAGGGAAAGAGAGTTAGAAATGCCGATGAGAGAGAAACATCAATCAGCTGCCTCTTGCACAACTCCTACTGGGGATGTGCCCGCAACCAAGGTACATGCCCTTGTCTGAAATCGAACCTGGGACCTTTCAGTCTGCAGGCCGATGCTCTATCCACTGAGCCAAACCAGTTAGGGCCGTTTTTAATATTTTATCCAGCTGTCTTTGTTATTTTCCTCCAGAGACTCACTCATTGCATCTACTCTATTGTGCCCCCAGAAATGGCAGTCTGGAAGGTTCCTTACTGTAAGATCTAAAAAGATGAGTTATCTGCTGAGTTCAGCCAGTGTCTGGTGACTGGCCCCAGGTTTACCTAATTCCACCGTGAGGCAACCAGACTATCCCAGTTAAGCTTGGAGAAATGATACACATAAAGAAACTCCTTTCAAATGGCAAACATCTTAAAGTTCAATTTGTTTTCCAAAGATAGCCAACGTTTTCATGTTCCAGGCACAGTCCTAATAGTTTTGTGGACTTAATTCTCACCACCTTCTGTGGTAGGTGCTGTTATCAGCTCATTTTTACAGAAAAGGAAAATAGGACTAGATGTTCACCCACTGGCTGATGGCCACGTGGAGAGTGGAGAGCCAGGAATGGAACACAGCTAGCTCGGCTACTCATGCCGTGCGCTTAACCACTATGCTACACTGTCTTTCAGTGTTGCAGAGTGAAGTGTGTTAGCATTAGCCCAGACCAATGATCGGCAAAGGGCTGCCATATTGACACAGTTTCCCATATCCTGTGGGTAGAATATATGAAAGTTATAGTCTTTGTGTCCTCAGTTTGTCATTAGTTCATGCACTAAATATGTTAATGGATCTCTGTAAAGATTTTTACCAGAGCAAAACCACCCAATATGTGGTTTTTATTCAAAACATATTGATGACTCTTGGAGGAGTTGGAATAATCTCAACATTGATTACTTGAATGCTTTCTTAATTACGCCTTGCTATTCTAATGGAGGCTTTTTACCAATAATGCATATAAACTGCATTAATTCCCAAATGTGACTCACTTCAACTTGCAGATACTATGAATGATGTAGGAGAACCACTGCAGTTAGCTTCGAAAGGGCTTTGATGCATTGATAAGGCTACATTCTGGAGTTTTAAACTCTTTGTGCTCTGCAGCCAGACTTGGCCCCAGGATTGTATTTACCAAATGCAAACTTAATACACTTTGTTTTAACCTTATATGAAGACTAGAGTCCCAGTGCATGAAAATTCGTGCACTCAAGGTGTGTGTGAGGGGGTCCCTCAGCCCGGCCTGTACCCTCTGGCAGGCAGACATCCCTTTTGCAGTCCAGGAGCCCTTGCTCCTTACTGCCCGCCTGCTGGCGGCTCCTACCACTCGGCTCACTGCTCCTTAGCGCTGCCTTGGAGGTGGGAGAGGCTCCCACCATTGCTGTTGTGCTCGCCAGCCATGAGCTCAGCTTCTGGCTGAGCAGCACTCCCCCTGTGGGAGCACACTGATCACCAGGGGGCATCTCCTGCATTGAGCGTCTGCCCCCTGGTGGTCAGTGCACGTCATAATGATCAGTCGTTCCGCCATCTGGTCAATTTGCATATTAGGCTTTTATTATATAGGATAAAATAAGTATGTGAAAATTTGCCATTTTTGGAATCCATAGTAAAAAAGTACTTTATTTTAAAATCTTAATTAAAAATATTATTATTTTTTTTCCCCAGAGACAGAAAAGCATCAATCAGACCGTCAAACCTCTGAGGAAAGGTAGGGGAGGGTGGGGGTAAGGGGGAGAAATCAACCAAAGGACTTGTATGCATGCATATAAGCCTAACCAATGGACACAGACACCAGGGGGGTGAGGCCATGAGTGGGGGGTGGGGGGGCAATGGGGGGATAAGGACACATATGTAATACCTTAATCAATAAATAAAAATATTATTATTATTATTAAGTATTAAAATATTTAATAATATTTATTATTAAATATTAAAATACTAGAGACCCGGTGCATGAAAATTCATGCACTGGATGGGGGGTCCCTCAGCCTGGCCTTCCCCCTCTCACAGTCTGGGAGCCCTCAGGGGCGGGAGGCGAACAGGCAATCAGGGGAAGGCAACGCCCTATCATACCTCTGCTGCTGCCACTGCCAGCAGTGCAAGCCTCAGCCGGCCCTGGTTACCTGAGCCTTGGGTGGCCCTGGGCAGCTGGGCGACCGCCATCCAAGGCTTGCCTGCGCCACGGGCCGGCCCTAAATAACTGGGTAGCCACCATCTGAGGCTTACCTGTACCTCGGGCCAGCCGTGGGCGGCTGGGCAGCTGCTATTCGAGGCTTGCTTGTGCCTCGGGCTGGCCCTAAATAACTGGGTAGCCACCATCTGAGGCTTACCTGTACCTCGGGCCAGCCGTGGGCGGCTGGGCAGCTGCTATTCGAGGCTTGCTTGTGCCTCGGGCTGGCCCTGGGTGGCTGGGCAGCCAACATCTGAGGCTTGCCTGTGCCTCGGCTGGCCCTGGGTGGCTGGGCAGCCGCAATCCGAGGCTTGCCTGCACCTTGGGCCGGCCCTGCGCAGCTGAGGGGCTGAGAGGACAGGGGGACTCTGGAGGCAGGCGTGCGGCATGGCCGGGCCGGCCTGGGGGTGGGCCTGGCCATACCACATGCCTGCTGCCCCGGCGGGGCTAAGGGGACTGGGCACTGCCATCTTGTGGCTGTGGGCACCGCCATCTTTGAGGGCAGGGCATTCAATTAGCGTATTCCCTCCTTATTGGCTGTGGATGCTGCCATCTTTGCGACAGCATGAGGGTCAATTAGCATATTCCCTCTTTATTAGATAGGGTTATTATTTTTAACTAGAGGCCCAGTGCATGAAATTTGTGCACGTGGGTGTGTGTCCCTCAGCCCAATCTGCACCCTCTCCAATATGGGACACCTTGAGGGATGTCTGACTGCCTGTTTAGGCCTGATCCCAAATGGGCAGTCAGACTTCCCTCCTACAATCCAGGACTGCTGGCTCGCAATCACTCGCCTGCCTGCCTGCCTGATTGCCCCTAATTGCTTCTGCCTGCCAACCTAATCACCCCGTAACCACTCCCTGCCAGCCTGATCGATGCCTAACTGCTCCCCTGCCAGCCCGATTGCCCCTAACTGCCCTCCCCTGCCAGCCTGGTCACCCCCAACTGCCCTCCCCCACAGGCCTGGTCACCCCTAACTGTCCGCCTCTGCAGGCCTGGTCACCCCTAACTGTCTGCCCCTGCAGGCCTGGTTGCCCCTAGCTGCCCTCCCCTGCCAGCCCAATTGCCCCTAACTGCCCTCCACTGCTGGCCTGGTCACCCCTAACTGCTCTCCCCTGCTGGCCTGGTTGCCCCTAATTGTCCTCCTCTGCAGGCCTGGTCACCCCCAACTGCCCTCCCTTGCAGGCCTGGTCCCTCCCAACTGCCCTCCCCTGCAGGCCTGGTTGCCCCCAACTGCCCTCCCTTGCAAGCCTGGTCCCCCCCAACTGCCCTCCCCTGCAGGTCTGGTCACCCCCAACTGCCCTCCCCTGCTGGCCTAGTCGCCCACAACTGCCCTCCCCTGCCGGCTATCTTGTGGCGGCCATCTTGTGTCCACATGGGGGTGGCCATCTTGTGTGTTGGAGTGATGGTCAATTTGCATATCACCTCTTTATTATATAGGATGTTTTTAGAATTGATTGCAGAGAGGAAGGGAGAGGGAGAGAGAGATAGAAACGTCAATGATGAGAGAGAATCATTAACTGGCTGCCTCCTGCACACCCCACACTGGAAATCGAGCCTGCAACCCGGACATGAGCCCTGACCAGGATCAAACTGACCTCCAGGTTCATAGGTCGATGCTCAGCCACTGAGCAACACAGGCCGGGCTGTTTTGCTTTTTATTTATTTATTTTTTAAAAATGGTACAAATGGCCTTTATTGATTGCAATGGGAAATGGAAAAGGAGGGGATATGACAGCTCTGGATCCTGTGGCAGCTTCAGACTCTGTGACCATCCTCAGAAAAGCTGTTTTTATTTTTAAAACAGGAGACAGAAGTAGAAGCTAACAAACTTTATACTTTAGGACCTCTCACTTATGTGAGTCCTTCAAGGACCTGAGTGGAACCCTAGCAATGTGTTCACAAGTCATGGTTTTATAAAATTTGCAATTGTTTGAGAACACTATTTCCACAGTAAACTTCCCTTCTATCACACTCTCTTTTGTGGGGTGGCTTCAGAGTGGCCATGGTTATTTTGGGGATCTGACTCTGAAAAAGTCGAGTGGGAATACTTTCATCTTGGTTTTTGTGAAAGATAATTATATGGCCCATACCCGTTTCTGTGTATGGTGATGTCATTGCTAGCCATCGGGGTATAGGTACCAGCTCAGATGGTATAACGACATGAGAGTGCAGAGCAAGAGGTTTGCTTTACAGGGCAAGAGGCTGCAACACCTAGCCCTGGAAGTAAGCAGGCAGTAGAAGAGAAAAAAAGATTTGAAGTATGTGTGGTAGAAGCTAGTTTGTGGAAAATTCTGAGGAAAGTATCTGGCCTTTATTGGTGCTTATCTGTCAGGATAATTATAAATGCCCAATAATATTTCTTCTTTTTAGACTGGAATTCTGAAAATAGAACTTATTATAATTCTTATGTTTGTTGGGTACAAATCTGTAAGAGTACAATAAGCAGTGTGTGTGTGTATGTGTGTATGTATGCTTATGAAGTTTCATATTAAATTATCAATAAAATATATTGACATTAAAATTTTTCTTTAGCCAACTATGCTAGAAGATTGAATTACCTTTCTGTTCCCTATATAGAAAATTATATTACCAAAATGTTATCACATGAGGATGTAATCAAAGGGGGTATAGTAAAACATTTAAACAAAACATATTATAGAAGTGTGTCAAGTGGTTAATTCATAAAAATGGCATGATGTTGTTCTCTGTATATTTATTTTCACATTTAATTCAATATTTATTTTTGGATTCTTTTTCTTTATGATCCCTCCCCCAAATTTCATAATCTTTAGACTCCAGAAAACCTGAAGTGGATCCAACTCTAATTGGGATGGTGCCGTGATGTGATTTCTATTGTATGAAGGTACTAGCGACCATATGGAGAACGGATCTAGAAAAGACAATAGTAAAATCCCTGAAACCACTGAGTCTGTATCTAGTCAATCACAATTTCTTTGAGTGCAGTTATTGAAGAGGGCTATCAAAACTGTCAGGTGTTGGCACTGGTCCTACTTCATTGCTTTCTAGAGTCAACAGAGCTGGTAAAGGGGCTTGGCCATGGTTGGCATAGTGCCACTTAGAGACTTAATGTGCACGTGAATCACCTGAGAATCTGGTTAGCATTCGGACAGTTACTGCTTAAGTGGGTCTGTGGTGGGGCCTGGGGCTCTGCATTTCTAACAAGTCCCCAGGTGTTCCTATGGCAGGACACACCTGGGATAGTGAGGTAGTAAAGCACTGCGGATCAAGCACTGCCTGGGTGTGAATGCCCATTTATTAAAAACTTTGTGACTTTGGTTAAGTTATCTAGTATTTCCAGTCCTCAGTTTTCTCATCTACAAATGGGGATGCTAATAATCAAATCAATCATAGAGAGTAAAGATAAAATGAGATGATTCATGCCAAGAGCTTATCACAATATAAGGGCACAAAATGTTGGAAATCATTGTTTTTATTGCACTTAGAACCCTTGGTTTTCCTAGCCAAGCTCGGCTAAGACTTCTTGTGAATGATCATCGAAGTTTCTCATGCATCTAGAAAGAAAAAAAAAGCCTGTCCCTGTAGTAAGATCTAAGTAAAACTAATCCAATCAATTAACACTTATAAATGATGAAATATGTTTACAAATCCAAATTACCAAGTAAAATTAATATTGAGACCAGTCAAGAATGTGCTAGGTCAGTGGTCGGCAAACTCATTAGTCAACAGAGCCAAATATCAATAGCGCAACGATTGAAATTTCTTTTGAGAGCTAAATTTTTTAAACTTAAACTTCTTCTAATGCCACTTCTTCAAAATAGACTTGCCCAGGCCGTGGTATTTTGTGGAAGAGCCACACTCAAGGGGCCAAAGAGCCGCATGTGGCTTGCGAGCCACAGTTTGCCGACCACGGTGCTAGGTTGCTAATGAAATCGCAGGATATTGCATCTGGAAGTTAGAGATCTTGCAGTCCAACGTCTTCATTACACAGACAAAAGCAAAACAAAACAAACAAATGAAAGAGGCCTGCGGGGGTCCTGTCTCTGGTCATTTTATAGTATGTGGGTAGGATCTCCTCCAGCTACTTAATGACCAGAGGCATGAAAAGGCACTAGAAATTGCTTCATTGACACTTTGAAACTTACCTGGCCCATTTTGCTCAGTGGTTCAAAGGGTCGTGGGTTCGATTCCCAGTCAAGGGCATGTACCTGGGTTGCAGATTTGATTCCTGGCTCCCGCCAGAGGCAACCAATCAATGTGTCTCTCTCACATGAATGTTTCTCTCTCTCTCCCTCCCCTTCCTTGTTCCTTTCCACTCTCTCTAAAATATCAATGGGAAAAATATCCTCAGGTGAGGATTTTTTTTTTAAAAAAAAGGTTAGAATACTTTGATACCTACAGAAACCAATCTTTATTGAGGCTGCTATTACTTGTCGTGGCTCAAATTGTGTCCCTCTGTGAATGTGCCCCCTTATTTGGAAAAAGGGTCTTTGCAAATATAATCAAGTAAAGACGAGGATGGGTCTTGATCCCATATAACTGGTGACCTTGCAAGAAGATAGTGTGAAGGCAGACACAAAAGGAGAAGGCCGTGTGATGATGGAGGCAGAAAGCAGAGTGAAACAGCTGTGGGCCGATAAGCACCAAGGACTGATGGCCACCTAGGAAGCCAGGAAGAGGCATGGCAGGGTTCTGCCCAGTTTCAGAGGGAGCATGGCCCTGCTGGCACCTTGCTTTCATACTTCTAGCCTCCAGACTTGTGAGAGAATACATTTTTGATGCTATAAGCCACCATATTTGTGGTGCTTTTTTATGGCAACTCTAGGAAGCAAATACAGTATCTTCATCCTTTCTCCGTTTTTCGCAGGTTTATTTTTCTTCTTCTGCCACATAGAAAGCTTTTTGAGGGTAGGGATTGGACTTTACTCATGTTCACATCCCTTGAACAGCTTAGCAGTGCTTAGCCAGGACTCATAGAGCATTTGTTGAATTGAAGTAATTGCAGGCTTCCACAGAAGTAATATAGCTTATTATTTGTTATTATAAATTCCCTATAATTTGCCTGTCAGCAATTGACATTAATTGTCATTGAGAAAATAGAAAAGGTGCCTCTTAGTTGCCAAGAAATGTTTGGACAGAATGTGGGAATAAATACTGATAGGGAAACTCAAGAGCTTATTTATTTTTTTTAAAAAAAAATAATCTTTATTGTTGAAAACATTACATATGTCTCTCTTTTTTAATATTATTTTAAGAACAGTAACTAATATTCATCGACACCTCACTCAGTGTTGTACATGGTCAGTATATATTCTTTCACTTAATCCTCATAATGTTGTGATGAGGTAGACCTTATTTTTAGATCCAATTTACTGATGAACAAACATTGAAGTTTTGCCCTACCCGCTTTGGCTCAGTGGCTAGAGCTTTGGCCCATGGGTTCGATTCCCATTAAGGGTACCTACCTCAGTTGCAGGCTCAATTCTGGCCCCTGTTGGGGATGGGGGCGGGGGCGGGAGGTAACCAATCAATGTGTCTCTCTCATATGGATGTTTTTCTCTCTCTCTCCCCCTCCCTTCCACTATCTCTAAAAATCAATGGAAAAATATCCTTGGTTGAGGAGTAACAACAACAACAGCAGCAACAAAAAACGTTGAAGTTTCGAAGCTGTGAAAAGCAGAGCTGAGAGTCAGACTTGGGCAGTATGACCGCTAGACTATTGTGAAAGGCGAATATTGATCTTTCCTTTCCACAGAACTGAAAACTCCTTAGCTTTCTGTTTATGGATGAGAATGTGTTTACGTTGCTCTCCATATACATATGTATGTGAGTGCTGAATACATATTCATTCTGTAGTGTATTTGTTATTTCTGTGTATATCAAATCGATTTATTGAGACATATTTAGAGCTACGAGCCAGGTTTTCCTAAGCTGTTGTGCTACTTTGAAATACTTTTCCTCCTCTGTGAAGCCACAGGTTTTATCTGTGAGTGAGGGGGTTTCCATTTCTGGGCTGCAGAGCTTACAAGAGGCGCATCTCAAGCATGGAGAGTCCCCTGCAACCAAGCACTTGGCTACTGCTTTGCTTGTGTGCCTTTGTGAGATGACCTTTTGTTTGAAGGAAGCGTTCTCTAGTAAAAGAAAAGTTAGGGTCCCTGAATTTAGATCATTTTAGTTTACATATGAGGACAGATTAAAAAGAAACCAACAACAAAAAAAACTTCTTCCTTTGTTTATGTAAGGCAAAGTCCCAGAAAGATCCATAGCAAAGTTATTAGAAAAAAGAACAAGGAACCTAACTTCTCAGACTCTCTGGACATAATTGGATTTTAGGGAGACATGATCCATGTGTGACCTTTATCCAGAAATTAATCTCTCTGCTATATGTGATATGTTACATGTTTTCAGGGACGCTTCATCATGGCTTAATGACATATCCTTATTGGGAAAAATGCAATGGCTTTTGTTATTTTTTATTTCAATAGAACCCTATAGAAGCTTGATTAAAAGAAACAACACAAAAGACCTCTGTAACACTGGAGAGATGGTGCAATGTAACATTCCTGCCAGTTGCCTCTGGTCCTAATAAAGAATTAGGCTCTGTCCTAAACCTAGAAAAGCACTTTGTAGCCCTTAGTTTCAAAATATTTCATCAATCATATATATTTTAGCAATAGGGAAGAAAACCTATTCACGTAACCTAGTAAAGGATTCTTATCCTAGCTTCATCTTAGTGCTTTACTAGATAGATGCTTTACTCTGAATTCTTAAATGAAATTTCGACCTGAAGGATGCCACAAATAAAGGTCATATTGACATGATTGTAGGGTTAAGATGAACCAGGGCTTGAGAGTTATGCTGTTCTATGTGATCTTAAAAAGCTACTTGATTTTATGAGTCTTGATTTCTCATTTACATCATGGGTATAGTAACTCTTTCATAATGTTAACGATTATGTAAAATGTATGTGAGCAAAACAAAGTTACTTTCTGGTTATACACTATTTCATGAAAATAGCTATATGGCGTTCGTCTAATTTGGCGGGATTGTCTGAAATAGTATGGTTGGAACATAGGCTCAGTAGCACAGAGGACATTTACATGGGGGCGGGGTAAAGGGACACCTCAAATGGGTAGGCTGTCATTTTTCAAAGTAGCTGAACCAGAGGGGGGAAGTGAGGCCACATGGCCGTTGGTCAGGCACTTGAAGTCTCCTGAGGTGTTCAGCATCCCAAGGGCAGACACTGAAAGGCAGTGCTGATCTGAACAAGCTGCTTCTCACAGCAGAATCCCTCATGTACTTTGAGTAAGAATCTCGGTAGCAGTTAGAATTTGCTTATCTGTTATAAGTAGTTCTCTTCAATGACAGAATAGACTATTAGAAACCTATTTAGACAATTCGGCATAGAGCTTGGCACATAAGTAGATCCCTAGTGAACATTCTCAATTCCACTCCATCTTTATTCTTGCCATCTACCACCCCCACTGAGAGCATGGAGAGAAGTCATTATTATGTTTCAATTGATATGAATCATACTTATTCATAGTGACTAGTTGTTTCTGTGGAGTTACACTAATCCAACAGTAATGACTGCCTAGTATTTCAGAGACAATAGGATATTTGGGGGGAAGAGGAAATCATTCTTGAGCAAGCCAGTATTTTTCTCTCATAAATATCAGAATATTAAACTGCATTTTGGTTTGCTGGCTGTTTCTAAAATTTTTTAAGAGTTGCAAAAGAACTTTGGTTAATAGTAAAGAGCATATTTCTGGATTTGCAGCATTAGTTTTAGTTTGGGCCTCCCAAAATTGAAATAGCACTTTTCTATTGGGAGATAATTATAGAATAATTGATATTTTATATTTAACTATTTTCTATGCTGAAGAGATAAACTAGTTTTGTCCTCGCAGGTTATGGTTTTGCTTTTGATTGTGACGTAGCACCATAAAAAGTCGGTCTAGAGATAAAAATTGCACTTCATAAAACCAGGTGTGAAAAATTTTAAGTGCTATTTGTCTTAGGTTTTTCACCTAACTTAGACTCTGAAGTCAGCAGCTTCAACTTACTGTTAACAGAGAATGTTTTCTTGTGAGGAGCAACTGGTAGGATAGCAACTTGACTTTGGCATTACAGTAAAAAATTGCTCATCTAAACATATAGCCAGCTTTTCAAATAGCCACAAATGTAGGAAAGTACTTTTATCCTTGGAAATAAATCCTGATGACGTAGTTTAAAAATATAAGTTCCTTTTATTTCTTTATTTATATATGCCTGATCTGTTGAATGTTTGTGTTTTCTACTCTCCTTAGGGATATCAAAACCACTCACAAGGCCTGAAGCTTTAAACCTGCCATAGAGAAAACCTTCTTCTCCCCGCCACCCGCCCTTCCCCCCCGCCACACACACAGGCAGGAGGCAATTCCTGCCAACCCTGGCATGACAAGGCACGTTCCCACCCCAAAACTAATACCACCTTCCTTGGGAAATACCAGGGCCCCAGGGGCTGAGGAAGGAGAAGTCTGAGAAGGTGCATTCTCTTTGTTGAACACCTTCCCTCAGGTCCGATGCTCAGCTCTTGTTCTCTCCTTGGTCCACCTGGCTAGGATGTCTACACAGAACAGGACTCCCCATTCTGGCTCCTTCTGCAGCCTCAGGTCTAAGCCGTGTTGTCTGGTCAGGCTCTTGTGGGAAGCCTGTCTTCTGGAATATTGGGCACTTTCTTGTCTGTTAACGAAACTGATGTATATTTTTCCTTCTTGTTGAATTTATTGGACTGACACTGATTACATTATATAGATTTTAGGTGCAACTTCTACAACACATCGTCTGTACACTGTATTGTGTGTTCACCACCCCAAGTCAAGTCTCTGTCCATCACCATTTATCCCATACCCTCCTCCACCTCTCTCCACTCCTTCCCTTCCTCCCCCGCCCTCCCCTCGCAGGCAGTCACCACGTTGCTGTCTGTGTCCATGAGTTTTTTCTCTTTTTTGCTCAATCCCTCCACACATCCCATCCCCCACCCCCAACTTGACAGCTGTCAGCTTGTTCTCTATCTATGAGTCTGGAACTGATATTTTGTTCCCCATTTGGTTATTGATGTTCACACTTCTTCATATTCAGGCAGAATCCTGTAGAAGAGGGCTGAGTGGTAGGATTTATTTTTACTTCTAATTTCAAAGAATACTAAAAATACTTCTAAAATGATCCTTTTAAATTGTTTTTCTTATTTGTAAAAAGCCAAAAGCAAAAGCAGAAACTATCAGTCCCCGTTTGAAGACCAGAGCTTGCTCTTCTTTGAAGTTACCAATTGTTATCTTTGTGAATGTCTAAACCACTTTGTTTGGCTAATTATCAATCTGTTTCAACACAAGGAGGAAGATTAGAAATCCTTTTAAATGCTTCTTTTATTTCATTGGTTGTACATTGGGTGAGTGAACTGAATATTACAACCAAAACATAGAATTGATACAAATTAGACTCCTGTTTACACTGTAAGGTAATGAATGAGGAAATTCTTTAAGTGTTACAGAAAGGTTTAGTAGAAATGTTACCAGTGGTATGGCTAAAAGAATATTTCGGTGAAGTGCTATTATATCCTGAAAACCAAGAGTGAAATGTAGTTCCCATACAAGTGGCGAGTTCATCTCTTAACTACAGTATTTGTTGAATTGCTATCTTCATGTCTTGGATATAGGTGATTTTGTTTTTGTAATTAAACAAAGCATTTAAGATTTATTCATCATAGTCAGACTTCTGAATATAAACAAACTTTTGGCAAATAATATTTATACAGAAAAATAGTTTTAGATCCTCTCAAATCCCAGAATTATTCTATAAAATTACATTATAAATAAATAAAAAGCAAAATCTGTTGTACATATATTTGTACATCTATGCATTTGCCTTGCCTCCTCCTTATCGTAAATGGCATATTTATGACTCTTTGCATATTATAATCACAATTCTGGAAAATGGATATCATAGTAAAAATACAGTCCTCTATATTTGCGTGGGGATACAGGTGATGTTGTTGATGCTCATTAAAGGGCTGAAAATAGTTGTGTGCTAATGATTTTTAACATCAAAATCATGAAATAAAAGAAAAAAAATAAAGACAATGTTACAACAATTAGTCTACAAAAATATTTCAGTGATCACATAATTTACCTTTAGTAATGTATACTATGTATTCAATGAGTTTAAGTGAATTAACAAAGAAAAAAAGAAGATAAGTTTGAATGTTTTAGGCAAGTTGTAGCATAACTACATTGTTATAGTTGAGAAAATTACAAATATCAATAATACATAAAGATGAAACTACCAAAGAAATACAAGTTAGATACAATACTTTCCCACAAATTAAAACAAATGTTAACGATACAAGCACTATGTAAGATTACACTTAGAATGATTTCTTTTGATAGGGTTATCAAATCTATGATATAAGATAAAGAGTCATTAGATTTTGACCAACATTAATTAAAATGGTGAATTTCTTTTTTACTAAAAAAAAAAATGATATGGTTGGTGCATATAGTTTTCAGAACAGGCTGTGAGGCCAAAATTTAAAATATTTTACATTCAATCTCAAAAGTCAAAATACCTCAATCACTAATATGTTCACAAAAAAATGGATGTTTTAAACAATTACATTTATAACAGCTGTTTCATTTTTTAAACAATAATTTAAAAACTACGTAGGTACTGTATAGGCTATGTGCAACATATAAAATGTGAAATATGAAATATTTGGTACGATAGTGCTTAAAATAAACTTCAAAACAAACTTTCTGAACAAAATTTAATTGTATCGCTATTACCTTGAAGAACAACCAAGTATTAAAAAAGTAAACAACATTAAAATATGTTTCATCCATATATAGTATATATATGTATGTGTATATATAATATGTATGTACTTGTATTAAAGTTTTTATACTTTTGAGACATAAAATATGCTTTAAGGTGAAAGAATTAAAAGAACTATTTTTTTCCATGCTGTAGTCAGTTACAACCCTTTAATCCAACTTTTTTGAAATGCAGAACAGTAATGGATTTTTTATAAAGTGAAACTACCTACTTTTTGTTTACATAGTAATTTAGATTAAAGTCACAGTCAAATTTTCAGTGACTAAACTCAAACTTACTTAAATTAGAATATTATACAGATCTCCTCACCTACAGCTTCCTTATTTGACTAGGTTTTTAGTTTAGAAGAGTTATTCTGTAACAGGCAAACGGATGATGAGTTTGAAAGACTAATCCATTAGATTAGACTCTTGACATGGGCCTCTCATTCTTGTCAAGCTGGATGAAGTCTGGCAAAATCTAGGCACTTCTACAAAGTCTCTCTTATAAAACAACTTTAAAAATATACTTGTAAAATAATACCTTCAAGACTTTGTTTGGTAGGGTATGAAGCTCATACCGTGCAAAGTTTCTTTTGCAATCTAGTTAATGTTATTCTAGAATCACATGATTCAATACGGCATCTCCAGGCAAACAAAATACCACACTTTGATGTGTCCCCAGTACTTGTGCTTGAATTTCCATTCAAATTTTAGACCTGTAGGACAGGTATCAGTTTTTTATTTCACTTCTCATCTTTGCTGCAGCATTTGTGTCAAGAAGTGAAACATACCCTTTGATCCAGTGGGAAAATGAAATGACAGTAATTGGAGTTGGAATTGAACCTGCCCTTGGAATAGGTTTTAAACTACTGCTAATTGTTTATTGCTAACTTTGAAATATTCTGAGTCGAAATGAGTAAATTGGTTGGACTTTCTGCATCAGCTATAGTTATGGAGATAAGACAATATTCCTAGGACAGAAACTATGTTTAGAAACCCTTTCAAAGTAAACTTGATCCTTTATGTCTTTAAACATCACAGCTGGTCTCAGGTAGTTAACTATCTTAGGTTGGAATATACTAAGCATACCATATTTAATACTCATATATGATATAGCAGCACTAGCTCCTTAGAGTTGTGGTCTGTCCAGAAGAACTAAATCTTTATTTAGCATGCAGTTTGTGGCAATTCTATTGAGGAGGAAACAGGATAGTATGTACAGTAACAATGTTTAGTTATTCTCAATGCAGATTCTTGGCATTCCATTCCATTTCTGCTGATTACTTCAGAATTATCTGTTAAAGAAAAAGATACGTGCAATTTAGACATTCTTCTGTGAGGGAAAAGAATGAGTGTAAGTTCTACTCTTTGAAAATAGACATTTAAAAATAGGAATTTTCTTCAACTTTTCATTATTTTGGTGCAATTATAATTTTGCCCAGGCCCCACCCTTCATGGTGAAAATTTTATACTTAAGCACTTCTGCTGTGTGGCCACTGAAAATGATGATTCAAAAGCACAGTATTTTCTGTAAAACTGTGACAACATATATGTGGACATACAGTGTGTTTAGATCCTAATCTTTTTTCATTTTCATTTCATATCTTTTTATTGTATGTTCACATTATCCTTCAATTAATATTTGCAAAGGTGATCAAAGAATTAGTCTGTACATAGAAAGTTGTTTAGCAAATTTTAAATATAAATATTTAAAAATGTATAATCAATTATGTATTTTTTTATTAACTTACATTTATAATTCAAAGATGTGTTCCCATAAAAAATAACTTTGTTCCCAAGATATAACAACAAGTTTCAAATTCAGAGAATGTTTAAATGTCCCATATTAAAGAGAAAAAGAGATGATATTCCAATAAAACTGTTATAACATTCTTAATAATCTAAAAGCACAGATACAACTAAACTATCAAAAGCAAACCGTGGTCTGTGGAGTTTGATCCCTAAGTTCATTTCCAACTCCACACCCTTGCAAAGGACAGGGAGTTTGCCCTGTGTGACCCAGTCCATAAATGCCAAGCTTAGAAGCAAAACTTATAACACATTCTAACAAAAATATTTATTCTTTGTGCAATGCCTTGACCAAACTTTGTGCAATGAATAAAGAAAATGTTAGTTTACTAAACAGTCAAGAGTCTTTGTTTAGGAAATAACCAGTAAGACTTTGTTATGGTCAAGGTCAGCTAATATTCCTGCACACTGGGATCCACTTCTCAACACAAGCCTCATTTCTACAAGTATAATTTTGTGTACCATCATGTTAGAATTCATACATGTGGATATTTTCCCTTTTAGTGGGTGCTCCTACAGTTTATATCAAACAATTGTAGTATAAACACTCAATTAGTTTCTCCCATGAAGTAAAAGCATCTTTTATTTTATTGGAATGTACAGATGTGTACAGAATTGATAAAAGTAGAACTGATTTATATTAAATATTTGTACTAAATGGAAACTCAGAACTTCAGAAATGATTATTCTTTGTTTTTTTAAAAAATTCTGGAATTTAAAATTAATTGGGAAAAATAGCATTCCTTGTCTCATATAGATAGACAAATAAAAATAATGAGATGATTTTATATGCAAATATCAGTGTTTTTGAACAGTCATTACAAATAGCTAATATTCAAATTCTTCAGGTGGTTATATTATAACCTCAATATTAGATTTAGATTTGATTATTAAATAGGAATTATTCTATTTCATCCCTTAGCTTCAATGATGCCTGTAAGGTTTCCAAATAAAAATGTGTCCCAGGATATCAAATCATGTCCTGTTTTTCCTTCTTCTTTCCTTTTACTTTAGCAAGAGTCTCTCTAAAATAGTGGGGGCGGGGGGGAATCTTGTGATGTCTTAAGATGGATACGCAATAATACATATTTTAGAATATAGTCACATTAAGGCTTATTAACTGAAACTAAAATTCCATATTGAATGATATTTCTAACCATTTAGAACAAAAAGTATTCAACAGAGAGCCCAGCAATGAGCAAATGTATATTACAGATATTAGTGAGAACAATGCTTTGGACCTGTACCTGACAAAGAGACATGTGCGGCCACCCAAGTTTAATTGAACTGTAAATCAGCCTTGAAGTTAACTGAAAGCATCAACGGGACTCACCCAGACTGCTTTTCCCCTCTGCCCCAGCGTACACATGATCCATTATATGGATAAAGACATAAATAAGAATGACTGCTGCTACTATTGAACTCTCGGCAGTTACTACTGCATCACATCTTGGCCAGAAAACCCTGCCATACCCTGGTCTGTGTCTTTGGCTATCTGGTGGGCTCTATATGTGGCATTAAAAACATGAGTGAGTAGGGGGATTGGGGGGATAAGGACACATATGTAATACCTTAATCAATAAAGAAAATTAAAAAAAAAAAAAGAGTAACCAAAAAAAAAAAAAAAAAAAAAAAAAAAAGAAAGTCATGCTCCTCACAGCTGTGAGCTTCAAGAAGTTCAAGAGATTTGCTCTTAGAAGATAGGAAAGGTTTGAGTGTTTATTTTTGTGGTAGGATTTTTCTTGAAAATATAACTTGATTATTAATTTTTTTTCTGAGAAATGTAGCTTGTTCACACAGTCTGAGTTGAGTGCACCCTGGGGTGAACTACATTCTGGAAATATAGACAGAACAGGAATCCAGATGAGGAGCAGTTACCAACGAAGTGCCTCTGATATAACTATTGCCTGTTTGATTTCTACTTCTGATGTTGGAAGACCTGACAGGACAGGCACTGAGGCCCACTGGGAGGGCAGGACAGTTCCCAGCTGGGAGGATACCTCTGGAAGAAAGACAAGAGCCAAGTGTGTGTGCAGAGTGGAAGGGTGTGGAGAAGCCATTTTGAGGGACAGAGAGATCTTCTGTGTAGTTTTTAATATGGCTTTTCTGTAGTCAGATTGTAGTTTTGATTTGCACCAAAGAGATATAATTTAAAATAGAATGAGCAGATCTATTTTGTGTTTTCTGTGGTTTCTCCTCAGCTATTCCTCCATACTAGTTTTCTATGGACATATAAAACATGTTCTTTACATAAAAACTTCTTCAATGTCCGTTGCAATGTTAATGGTCAAGAGGATCAAAAGCTTCAGAAGGTGCCTGGATATTTGAATGTAGATACAAGAAATAATTCCTAAAAGAACAGGTTTATAAATGGCCCAGGAACATGGACTATGTTACTTTCTGTTCATCTCCCTGATGGACTGGTCCCTCAAATAAGTATTATTTTGTATAACAGAACCATGACAAAGAAGGAAGTTGAAGTATTAAATAGGACTAGCCCATCTAATGTGGTAAATCAAAATCTTGAACTGGGAGCATTATTTTCAATTCCTTTTCTACTAAAAGGAGGACACACAAAAATGGGAATAGCTGACGCCCACAAAATCAGCAATTCTATTTTTAAAACAAAGGCAGCTTTGATTTAAATTGTGAGTGCTTTCATAAATCTTTAGTGGACTATCTATTGTAACAAGAGTATCTGTGATGCAAATATGAGTTGGCTGCAATAGTGTCTACTTATCAACGAGCATCTCCCCCAGGTGGTTGGATTTAAGAATCTGATGATTCTGCTTAATTCACATCCATAAATTACTTCCATATGACCCAATGCACACTTAGTTTTATTTTTGTTTACTGAAGACAAAGCATGGATGGCCCCAAAGAACATCAAATGGGTTGTTCCCTCATCAAATGTGTTATGAGCAATCATTTAATACTCCCTGCAACCTCAGTGAAGTTCCTACCATTGACTCATAGTGCAATGGCAGTCAAGCTTGTTAAAAGAGGGCTGGGTTAGGTAATGCCTAAATACTAAGCCTCTGGGACCAGGCAGGAAAGATACATGAGTGCATGGGTCAGGCAGGGAGTGTGGCAGATGTAAGGGCCTATGTCTAGAAGGAATGGAATAGCATCTATGAAGCTCCAGCCAATCGCTACCTGCAGAAACCTGGGCTCTACATTGCTTGACCTTTCCATTTTACAACTAAAGCTGGAAATTCAGTAACTAATTCATATTATAGGAAACAACTCTGTGTGGGTCAATTCTTTGGGCTGAGTGCAGCTATGAGCTGCTGGTTTGTGTCCTTTCTGAGCCTTACTTTCTTGGAGGAGATATCCACCAAGCCTGGATATCTCCTGAGCCAGGTAGCAGCCATTGTGGTAGGCAACATACAGGGAGGCAGCAGTCACCAGTGCTGGGCAGGATCAGGAGAGTAGGTGTCATGGGAAGTTAATCCTGCAACTTTTCAGACATTGAATAGGGTACTTGACCAAGAGGCACCTTCTAGCTAAGAAGAAACTACTAGATATGAAATATGTATGTTGCCTTGTCTTTTCCAAGGTAATGATGAATTTAGCAGAACCATCCACATGCCCTGACCCTTGGTGGGCACTTGAAAAGAGCTGACCAGAGTGGGAAATGCCCTTGGTTGAAAGCAAAATAGTCTGCAGAGGCTGAAACACTGAATTTGAGCACATCAGCATCATAAACTCAACAGCTGAACTAACTACCTCACATGCAACCGGATGCAAAGAAGACAAGTCTAGAATTTCCTCAGTGCTTTTGAGGCACCAATGTTAATACTTTCTGAGTGTTCTACCTTGTTGATTGATCTCCAGGAACTGAACATATGAGTACTTTGGAAATGTGGGAGCTTCTAGATGACTTCTAGGAATGTTCACACTTCTTATATAAACATGTTCATTACAAAGATTCAGGGACATCAAATGAGTTATCTTTTAACATGTTAGCTAAGTATGAACTCTGGTAAGAACTCTTACTGCTTGGCTTAACTGATAGTAAAAACATTTCTGTGAAAAGACAAACTGTTCCTATGGATCCAAACAATGAGAGAAGAGGAATCATGGATGTTTTAGTTAAATCCTCCCATGAAAAGCCATCCACTAATGTCTCTGTAATGTTGAGTTTGAAGAGGTAAATAACATATACCCTGCAAAATGTTTGTGAGGCCTTGCTGACATCTGAAGGAACCACAGTGGACCAGGATACCAACTAGCATGGGAACTCAAATAGACACTTCCAAGCAGGGCTGCTGCATTAACTGGGTCCATACCAAATCTGAATTTTGTAAGCACCGGGCAATGTCCCATTCATCTTTATATCCCTAGTGTCTAGGATAGGGCTGAGTACATAGGAGGCACTTAGTAACTGTTGGTTGCGCAGAGGGCTGAATCAATAAGATTTACCAAGGACACAACATCACAATGTTGGCATCAACAGAAAACTAGTGGACCATTCACAAGTGAGATGTAGCCATGGAGGCAGGAAAAGAACCTTTTAGATAGTCTACACATAAACATTCCTTCCCATTCCTCCACTCCTGTTATATATAGATAAAAGGAAAAATATTCTAGGCTGGGGGCAGAGTCACTCACAGGGGGTGGAAACATGGCAGATAAACAAAAATGCCACCTGGAGAAAACTTCTGGTTGATTTCTTAGAAATCTTTTCTCATGGTTACAAGACCCTGTTCCCTCAGGAAATAATTAAAGAAAGGATGTTTCACTATCTTTTTAAAATATATATCCTATCTAATAAAGACAGAATATGCAAATTGACCATAACTCTGTGACAAAGATAGTGGCACCCATAGCCAATAAGGAGGGAATATGCAAATTGATGCAACAAGACGAGAGGCGGAAGGTAGCTCTGGCTGGAGCGAAGGCGGTGCCGGCAGCCAGGGGAAGGCAGGCCTATTCTTGCATGAATCTTTGTGCATTGGGCCTCTAATATATATATATGTATATATGTATATGTATATGTATATATATATATATGTATATGTATATGTATATGTATATGTATATGTATATGTATTTATATATTTCAGAGAGGGAGGGAGAGGGAGAGAGAGCTAGAAACATCAATGATGAGAGAGAATCATTGATCTGCTGCCTCCTGCACACCCCACACTGGGGATTGAGCCTGCAGTCGAGGCATGTGCTCTTGATGGGAATAGAACCCAGGACCCTTCAGTCCACAGGATGACATTCTATCCACTAAGCCAAACTGGCTAGGGCTCATTGCCTTTTTAAACAAACCTTACTACTGGTTTAAAAATAGAAAACTGAAAGGAATTCCTAAAATTATGGCCCAGGAAAGGAGGCTTGCCTGTTGCTCACCATCCCGTTATCTTTTTATTTATTCAGTTTTCTTATTCAGTCACACATGTTCCTCTTCACTATGCTCCATTGGTATTCCTTCCTCCTGCAGTTTCTCCACTGTTTAATATTCTCTCTGTCTTTTCCCCAGTATTCCACACATCTTCTCCATGGCAGCCATCACTGTCTAAAATGTCCTGATTTTGTCTGAGAGGCAAAACTTGTGAAGTATTCTGTTTGAAGCAAATTGTACAAAGGCAGAGAGACATTTGTACCATTTTTGGCTGCAAAATAAATCTGTGCTTAATCATAATATCAGTTACTAAAGTCAAATGCAAGTGTCTTTGGTCAGTTGATGGACATAGTTATCAGAGCAATTCTAATGATATGTATTAATAAATGAACAATTTCAAGAACTTTGGCCAATTTCAAGACTATTCATAAACTTTAATTGTGTAAAATGTTCAGATAATTAGTGGTATAAAAAAAGACACTTTGAAAAAATACTCATATTTATTACTTAGGGGGAATACTGTCCTGAGGCAGTATTTGACCTGTTTTCAAAAGGGATTTTTATTTATGTAGAAAAGGCAAAAACTGGGGCTGTGGGAGAAAATTCTAAAATATGACAATCAATGTCACTCTTGAGATCACTCTAAGGTTAATTGGAATGTCCACAATGTTTAGCAGACCTTAAAGATTATGTAGTAAGGATTACTGTTTTGCCCTCTGTCATGAATAGAAGGTTTACATTCAAAGCTCTAATTCCTCTGTTTTAAATGACATCATTTTGTGGATGACTCATTTCTGTCTAATATTTTCCATTCTATAATATTTGGACAGGAAGAATTTTCAGATATACTTTCTAATATATGAAAATTATCATTTAAACTATTAATAATTGAATTTTTGCACAAAAGGCAATAACCTGATCTCAATGAAGATTACTGACCAGGGTCCACATTGATATTATCTAGATAAAATACATATACTTTACAAATTCTTGATTTGAGTAAGATCTTGCTCCTTGCATGAGTCCATGTCATATGTGGAAACATCTAGACTCTTGTGAGTATTTTAGTGAGGCCTTGATATGATCCTCTTCTCCAACCCAAACCCAGCCCCTCACAATCCCAACTCCCCTGAGAGAATTCTGAGGACCATTTCTGTTGCTTTCATGATGAGATGGTGAGATGGGAATCTAGTCCTCACATCATCTAAACATCCTTATGTTAGCCAAGGGGGACTTTTCACCT
This sequence comes from Plecotus auritus, assembly GCF_963455305.1. NCBI lineage: Eukaryota > Metazoa > Chordata > Mammalia > Chiroptera > Vespertilionidae > Plecotus > Plecotus auritus. The sequence continues at coordinate 44,298,062 of NC_137772.1, forward strand.
ATAGGATATAAATGAGGAAGAAGGTAAAGCATGTAAGAGGAGACTCATTTCTTGTACTTTCCCCTGATGCTATAGAAGTGTTTAAAACAAAAAACACATTCAGGAGTCTTATGTAATTGTTCAGGAAGAGAGGAACTACTGAGACCATGTTTGGATTGCAGGGGCCAAAGGCTCAAACAAAACAAAACCCCAGACTGGAAGGGCCGCACGACAGCCAGGGACAGAGAAGTAGGCAGACGAAGCCACAGCATCCAAGGACAACGAGAAAGAGGGTAGGGTGAGTACATCTGATGGTCACCCAGGAACAGGTCCCAGCTTTTTTCTTCTTATTCATCACCTGACATTTTTGTCTTCACACTATACGTTACAAACACATTCCTACTCTATACACCTTCCCCAATGAACATTCACAGAATTCACCATATTATCATGGTTCCTATACCGCCAGCAGATGGAGAAGGTGAAAGTCTTCCCTATCACACACCTGTCTGGGGGCTTGAGTTACGAATATGCTTTTGGCATCTTTCTTGAATCTTTAAGATATGGAAACATCTGTGAACATGGTTTTGGGACAGTTCCATGCCAATGTCATGAGTTAAACTATTGCAGACCAGTCTAGATACTTAATCATCAAGTCTGTCACTGTCTCTATATGAAAATTATTTAAGGTCCAAACCAGGTGGTAAAGAAAATTTTGAACAAGCAAATTTTTTAAAAATTAGGGACTGTCTGCATATAAAAGTAGGCTATATTCCTCTACTAAATCAAGAAACAATATATAATATTGGGGCCACACTATTTAATACAATATTCTAAGCATTATAGAAAATATTATAAAATCTTTTTATAAAATATTATATTTAGACTATTTAGAGTGAGATTATTTACAGCAAGATTCATAGTGAGTAAAGCTATATGGGATTAAAAAGGCAGCCCAGGTTTGAGACTATTTCATTGAAGGGGACCTCTGGACATGAAGGTAGAATCTAAGAAAACTTTTTTATACTTTTGAAAAACTGCTTGTGTAGCAACTGAAAAGCAGTTTCCTAAGTATTCATTTATACCTGCTTTTTTCAATATTAGTTTTGCTCCCAGTAATACACTGAAGAGTCAGGCCATAATGCCTTTGTATCCACTACCATTATGTTAGATTTAGGATCCTGGGCACATTTTGGCTGTATTATTCATTTTAACAGTGGAGCAGAATGTATAATTCAGTCTGCTAAGAATTGGCTTTTAAGAAACTACAGGCAGAAAAGTAACCAAATGCTAAGCTGCAGTAAAAGGAATGGTAAAATTAATGTTATGTACAAGACATGAAGTATGTCTTTTAATCGTATTGCACGTTTCTTGAACTGGTGGGATGACAGAGCCATCTAACAAAATTTCCAATGAAATTTGTTTTGTTTTTAGTTTTTTGCCTCTGTATTTGCATATGAGAGAGAGACAGACAGACAGAGAGAGAGAGAGATATTAACAAAACCACTCAATTGTGTGTAAAATCATGATGCAAAGGAAAAATCAAAAGGAATCCTGGGGTGGAATTTCAGGAGGTTTCTCTGTGCCACCGACCAGCTTTGTGACCCTTCTGAGCCTTAGTTTTTGACTCTGCTTGTACCACATTGGCACCTCTGTCACATGGTGGGGTAATTAAACCAGGTTACCATCTGTCCTCCCTAATAACTCCCCATGAAGTGCCAAAATATCCTGATATAACAGATAGCAAAATGGAAACCAAAGGAAGAAAATATATAAAGCTTCCACATTCTTTTATTTCTTTACTAGAGGCCTGGTGCATGAAATTTGTGCATGGAGGGGGGGGGTTGTCCCTCAGCCCAGCCTGCACCCTCTCCAATCTGGGACCCCTCGAGGGATGTTCGACTGCCCGTTTACAGGGATTGGGCCATGGGGTTGTGGCCAGCCTGGGTGAGGGGTTGAGGGCTGTTTGCAGGCTGGCTATACCCCCTTCAGGGTGGGGGTCCCTACTGGGGTGCCTGGCCAGCCTCTGTTTGCAGGCTGGGTAAGCCCCCCAGCGGGGACCCTCACCCCATGGGGGTGTGGTCAGCCTGGGTAAGGGGCTTTTTTTCTTTCTTTTTTTTTTCCAGCGCCTCCTTGAGTGGAGGCCAGGGCCAGCTGGAAGCAGGTATCTGGGATTTATTTATCTTCTATAATTGAAACTTTGTAGCCTTGAGTGGAGGCCAGGGCCAGCCTCGGTGGGCAGGAAGCTTAGCTTCCTCCATCACCGGGGGCAACCCAAGCCTCCTGCTCGCTCCAGTTCCGTGGTGGCTGCCATCTTAGTTGGGTTAATTTGCATACTTGCTCCTGATTGGCTGGTGGTTGTAGCAGAGTGATGGTTAATTTGCATGTTTCTCTTTTATTAGTGTAGATTACTAATTGTCCTCCATCAAAGCTCAGTGGGCTCTTAATAAACATCTACTCAGAAAAAATATGAAAATGTGTTGTCATCGAGTCAACAGTGGGCATCTGTATGGCATGACATCTTAAAAATATTTTTAAATGTTATCTTTATTGTTGAAAGTATTATAGATGTCCCTCCTTTCTCCCACCATTAACCCCTTCCACCCTGAACCACTCCTCCCAGCCACACTATTGTCTGTATGGCATGATATCTCAATATATCCCCAGCTTCTAACAGACATCACTGAGGAAAAATTTTTATTTGCACTCAGTTACCTGCTTTATGAAAACAGAACTCTTAAAGGAAAACATGATAGCAATAAAGAATTTTTAATGTGAAAAGAGTAATTTTATATCATGGATTTAATAAAACAAAAACTCAAGTATAGTTAGACATCTTTCTTCCCAATCCTAACTACTTCTTCTTTGGAGAAATGTCTATTCAGATCTGTTGCCCAATGTAAAACCTTGTTGTAAAATAGGCATATCATAAAATTTGCAATTTTAACCATTTTTAAGTGCATAGTTCATGAAAGTCGCATTAGGTGCACTCACATTGTTGTGCAACCATCACCACTCTCGATCTCCAGAACTTTTCATCATTCCAACTGTAGCCCTGTAATTATTGAACAATAACTTTCTATTCCCCTTTCTTACCATACTTAGTTCCTTCTCTACCCACCTCTCCTGCACTTCTTTACATCCTTCTCATTTGTGGCTTCAAAATGGTTTACGTGGCTCTTCCTGTATGCTCACCTGAATCCCTGGGCTTGCTCTCTAATCTAGCTTTATGGTTTTACTTAAATTAAATTAACCTTCTAGTGGCTCCTTTCACAGTTGCCTCCACCAGGCTTCCCAAAACATTCATTCTTAACTAGTGATATTTAGTTAACCTGAGATTGATAAGTTAAGGCTCGGTGGAAATAGTGGGAAAAAATTGTACCTCTATTTTTAAATTATTGTTGTTTAAGAAATGAAAGTCCTAGATGAGGGACTCCTCTTGGTAAACTCTTTCCAGCCAGAAATTATTTTCCAGTTTGCCACCCAGGGAAGGGTGAGATAGCACCTTGTCCATCTGCTTCTCTAGCTCTTGTTTACTGGACTGAAATAAGAATTTCCTTGTTGGTCTCATCAACCAACAATATTTTCCAAACACTTCTGATACCACACTTGGATATTAAAAAGTTCTAGTAGAACTTTCTTCTTAAATTGTTAAAACTTTAAAAATTAATAGTTAAAACTCAGTGGATACAAGTTTTTAAGGGAATCATACGAAGAGATTAATCCTAATCTACATTGGCCATAATAATCTCTCATCAAATTCAAATATGGTGGGCACATAAGAGAACAGGATTTGGAGGCAGGCAAATCTTATTTCTAAGACTGTCCAGCCACTTCCTACTTCTTTAATCTTAAGTAAATTATTTTGTTAAGACTTGCTCTCCTCTGGAAAATGAATATGACACTTCACAGAGTCCTGTTGAGTATTAAATGAAATAGTGCATATAAAATCTCTGAAGTGTAATAGTGGCTTTGGATGAATGTTTGTTTCCTTTCTTTAGTCAATTTAAGATTCATAAACCTAAATAAAATTTGGTTTCAACTCTATTTAAATAGGCATTCAAATAATAATATTGCCTGATTTTACATTTAAATATTACATGATTTATATGGGCACTTCCATAAACTTGATTTTTAATGAGACAAAGATTTTTAAAAATGTCCAATACACTTACTTCCTGTTCTGTATATGTATATCCTGACCTGTCATTGACAACTTAATATAGGCTGAATTTCTCTATTTATTTATGAAAATCCCAACTGTCATTCATATTAATAATTTCAAACTAAAATCTTTTATTATAAAGACATTAAAAGTCAGCAGTGTTTGCTGATCAGGGTCAAGGAGTAGAAAATTAACATCTCATAAGAGGCAGAATCCCCATTCTTTAAAGTTAGACCCAGTTCAAACCAGCTTCTAGGCCTAATAGATATGTTACCCTGGGTAAATAATTCAACCTCTTTTATTATTATTACTCATATCTTTAATAGAAATTAAACACGTGTTCCTAACTCATGAGTTGTTGTGAAGATTAGATAACATATTTAATGGTTGCCTGGTGGGAGTAAGCACATAATGCTACTGTTATCATATGGTAATATTTCACCTATTTTAATTTCCTAGGCTAAGCCACAGAACATGAATATTTTGACAAGGTATAGCAATTACTAATAAATCTTAGGTCACTGTGCTTAGAGCAAACCACTACTTATGGACACTCTGCACACCCAGGCTTGTCTAATAAACATCTATACTTCAATTTTCAAGCCTTCACTTCTTCTCATACAGGTACCCCTACACAGCAGAAGGAACAAGGGAACTTATGAGTTGATGTTTTTGTTTTTGTTTTAAAAAGCAACTCTAAAACACCTTTTTTCCAAGGCAAAGAAATACAGGAGGATTTTCTTCACATTCTCCATACACTCCTTAGATTTCCCTATTTTAACTCCTTTTCTTGTTCAAGGCCACCCTTGATGTTGCATTTGTCAGAGAGAGCAAAGAAAAGAAGATGAACAATAAGAATTGATTTAAGCAATTCCTTTTCTCCTAAATCCTCATAACTAAAGTGGTTCTCTGGCCCTTTCAAATATTTCAGTGTAACAATGACAAATATTGAAAGAATGACTAATGGAAGTGCTATGACATTATTACTGGAAAAAGTATTTGGAGAACAAGAAGGAATTGCATTTAACATCCCTGGGTATCTTTTTGATTTCCCAAAAACCTTTCTAAATTCTAAGGAGGAAGCAAACGTATTGATTGTCCAAAAAAAAAAAAAAGTGGAGCTGCATATTCGTGATGGATGGTGGTTTGACAGTGGGAGAGGACTAAGCAGGTTGTTAGGAGATGAATTTTTAACTCTCATGTAATTTTGAGTGAATCATTTAACCATTCTAGTTCCTTCTTCTCATTGTAACATGGAAGGCTAGGAGCTTGGGGAAAGTTCTAAATCTGGTTTTGCTACTTTAATAGATGATCTTGGGCAAGTGTTTCAGCTTCTTGAAATTGCAATTTCCTCATCTATATATTGGGGATCAGAGTAGACCCTTACAGAGCCATTGTGGGCTTCAATAAGATAATTCATATAAAAGGCTTAGGACAATGTCTGGTATTTGGTAAGTGCTTAGTAAAGGAGAGCTGTTGAAGGGATTAGCTAAAGAACATATATGCATACTCCATGGACACAGACAATAGTTTGGTGAAGGCCAAGGGAGTGGGAGGTGCTGATGGGAGAAGGTGGGAAAAGTGTGGAGAAAAGGGGGACACCTGCAATTATGTCAACATTAAAAAATTTTAATAAAGCCCAGCCAGCATGGTTTAGTGGTTGAGTATCGACCTATGAACCAGAAGATCGTGGTTCGATTCCAGGTCAGGGTACATGCCTGAGTTGTGGGCTCAATCCCCAGTGTGGGGTGTGCAGGAGGCAGCCGATCGATGATTCTCTCTCATCATTGATGTTTCTGTCTCTCTCTCCCTCTCCCTTCCTCTCTGAAATCAATAAAAAAAATATAAAATTTTTTTAGTAAATAAAAGAATAAAAACGAGAGCTCTTGAGTTTTTTTGTGCTGTCTGTTTATGCATACACACAGAGTGAGGCAAAGTAGGTTTACAGTTGTTTGTATTAAAAATAATACAATAATTAATAAATAACAATACTAAAATAAACTGTGTTTTGAGTACTTACCACTATAAACCTACTTTTGCCCCACCCTGTATGGTACTTTGGGGCTCCATAAATGATCATTTAAAGCAGTTTCTCAGGAAGGCACAGAAAGGGAAAGAGCACTACTCTAGGCAGGATTCAGATAATTGGGTTCTAGTTCTAGTTCTCTTACTGTTTATGTAACTTGGGTAGGCCACCTTGCTGATGTGGGCTCCTGTTCCAATTTATAATGTAACCTGCATCATCATTCTCTTTTTATGTGTTATTGTAGAAATAACGCACAATTGTGGTAAGTTTGCTGTTATGACTTACTGCCTTTCATTACTTTGTTGTAGTTGATACAGATCTGGTGTCACTCCTGCAAGGCCTGATGTCACTGCGACTGTGGGGAAATGGGTGACATTTTACAATGACCAGTTTAGTGATGCCACTTCTGGAAATGCATTGTGGTGAGTAGTGAAGAGTGTCTGAATTTGCTTACAGGAAGCTCATCAACATCAACTCTGAGATCTTTGAAAACTCCAGAGCAAGGGGAGTGATGATAAGAATAATGTAATTTGATTACCTAAAGTAAAACAGACCAAAAGCTGTAGTCTGTTACACCTCATGCTGAAGGGTGATGGATTATAAATGCTAGAATAGCTATAGTTTTTCATAAACCAATGTCAGAAAATACCAGTCAACACATGTGTCCTTTACAGTGCAAATGAGAGTGGAGATGTGTCAACAAGAACCATTTTTTTTTTCTCTAAGTCACTGGGACAGCTGTTGTAGAGGGCGGGAGGAGAAGTCGGTGAAGTCCACAGATGCCATAGACCTGGAGAAAAGCCACTGGGAGAGCAAAGGGTCAGAATGCCTCCTGAATTGTCCTTATTGATTACTTATCACCCCCATATTTTCTTGATTACTTATCACCCCCATATTTTCTCTGTTCTCTCTCAATTTCAACAACATTCATCGATGAAGAGCTTCCTCACCAGTTAACCTGCACTCACCCTCTCCCAGCTTGTATCTGCCCACTCACTTCCAGTAGACTAGTGTTTCCAAGTCTCTCATTTAACATTTGTCCTGCTCTCATCCTGCCATTCAAGGCCCTCAGTAACCTAACTTCTCCTCACCTACTCCATTGACTTTTCCAGCACTGCCCAAACGCACTGTCCCCTTTACTCTCCCACTCACTGCAGCATGACCTGGAACACATTCTTTAGCCCAGATCTGATGTAGTAATAGCTGTTCCATCTGCTTCTGTTGTGGGACAAAGTCCTAGACTGATTCTGAAACTCCTGTCTGAACCTCATAGGCTATGGGGGACAATGTGGTCTAAGGGTGAGAAAGCATTGACTTCAGAGTCATATATGTGGCCATTCTGAGCCTTGATTTTGTCATATGCACCAGATGGAGAATAGGGCCCCTCTGATCTGGTTAAATGTGAACGCATATCAAGCATAATGCTGGTACATTTATAATACCAGTTCCCTTTTGCCCTTACCCCACCCCTTCCTTTACCCCTTAACTTTCACACTACTCAGGAGCAACCTCACCTGATCATTATCTGTCTAATTCCCTCACTTCCCTCAAGATCTTTCTCCCCACTCTAGGGATAAAGCCCTACCATGGAGCTTGGTTCTTCCCATGCAGTAGTATTTGAGTATATGACTATGTGACATTGTCTGATTGGTTCACAACTCTTCACTGAGGCTGTAAACTCCTAGGCACCTCCCTGCACTGGTAGCTTCTAGAATGATCAGCAGACTCAGACCTTGGAAACCACTGCTTAGAGGGAATGCAAGAAGGGGCTGGGACATAATGCCAATTTGTCTTTGACACACAGTGGTGTCATATCTGGTTAAGTGGAGCGACAGCCAGGTTAGCTTGCTGTTCTTATGGGGAAGCACTAAAGATCTCTCCTCTCCATTCACTGAAAGACTGGCAACTTCCCCAAACACACAGGAGCAAGTGTGAGAAGGCAGGTAGTAGTGGCAGAACTTAGGGAGGAAAATGCATATGAACCAGAATTTTACTCTGTTTGAGCAACTTTGAAATGAGACCCCTTTCATCTTTCACCTCTTGGCAGTGGGTCTGAATTCCTGCATTGCAGCAAGTCTCTCTTTCCTCTAGAGCAGGAAATAAACACACACATATACAATGAGCTATATATTCCATCTGCTCAAAAGAGGAAATCTCAAATTAGAAAACCTGAGCCTGATTTCATTACCATCAACAAATGTCAAAATACTATAGGGAATACGACTTTTCAATCTCAAAAGATTCCCCCAAATTCCATCAAAATGCAAAAGAGGATGGGATTTGAAGCACACCAAGTAGGACAATCCACCAGGCAGTACAGCTCCACAGAAGAACCCTTGACATTTTCTCTTCAGCTGCACGAAATTGGAACTGATATTATGTCTTTAGGTGCTATATACAAAAGCATTCTACCCAAGTGTCTCACCAGGAGGTGTAAATTATTCATGGGAAATGAAAATGTACTAGATTACAACACTTATATAACTTAGCCTTTCCTTAGAGAATCTGCAAATACATTTATTAATTTAACCTCATGGCAGACCTGCAAAGCAGCTGCTTCTGAGGCAGGAAAATAAAAGGTCTATTGTCTTCTTACTTTCTGCTTTCTTGAAGAGAAAAAGTAACCTGCCTCTATATCGCTCTCATAGAGCCCAGTCCACCTAAGACAGAAGACCCCTCCCACCTCTCCTCTAAAAAATTTTGACCACACTAGAAAGTCTGGATTCCAGTGCTCTCGCCATACTGCACCATGGAATTTAGACTCAAATTGCCAAGAAGCTTGAACTAATAACTGAATGCAAATACTGTAATTTTTATAGTTTTTTTTTTTTGACGAGACACAGCAGGCTCCTCCCTCCCCCTCTCTTTCTCCTCCTCTTTCTTTCTCTCCCTCTACACACACACACACACACTTCTACCTCTCTCCACAAAATATTTGATGTGGCAATTCTGCCTCATTTAAAACAACCAGATCCATTACTGAAACAGAACCCCTTCTACAGTTGGAATATCAGCAAAATGTTACATTATAGGTGGCTAAACAGCTATAGCAGTGGAATGCTAGATAGCTGTCTCAGCCCGAGACCAATTCATAAAGGTTGGATCTGACACTTGCTGTCTCGGCCTTTCTGGAGTGTAACATACTTGGGGCCCAGCCATGTTCTATAATCTGTTTCCAGGAACCAGCAAACCAAGAAAGGAGTCTTCAGTTTGATCATCCACACACAGAGGCCTGCCACGTTACTGAGTATTTCAGGAGAGGTACCTGACAGGAGTCGAGTCCTCCCACATGGGGGCTTTGCAGAACCATGATTTTTCTTGTGAAGAAACAGGCTCCAAATTGGTCAAATGGTGGATATGGGGGTGTTTAATGCCTCCTACATTTGTCTGAATATAGTTCCGACAGATGGCTGTGAATAATAGATGTTTTATACAACTCTTTGAGATGAGAGTTTGGGTGAAACATGACCTTATCTTCTAGATTTCTTGGTTAGTATAGGCTAACTTACATACCCAAGAATCTGTATACACAAATAGCTTTGAAGTTGTATTCACATTTATATGTGAGAAATAAGTAAAATCTCATTATTTGCTTTCCTCTTCCCTGTCTAGTTATTTGTAACAGGCGAGACAAAGCATAATATATGAATCTGGTTGCATGTAATTATTTCATATTTCTGATAAGATATTGTTGAAATGTATTATAGTGAATTTGTATCAGGCATATCTGGAAAATGGGATTTTCTGACTTGTCAAATTTTCCAGGAAATAAAGGGTTGTGGGTGTATAATATATTATTAATGAATTTTCACAAAGCTCTTCCTAAGGCCAACTTTCTGTTAAATGGATTTAATCTTTGGGGGGGGGGGTTCAGAAGATGTGACCTTCAGGTCATCATTTTAAAGAGGAATCGCCACTTTTTGAAGATGTGATTATTGGTTAACATATTGCCAGAAATATAATTTGATCACACCAACTTTAAATGCATAACAAAAAATCCTAATATGTAATGTGTAAGAATTTTTCTTCGTAGCATGGACTCATGACCCAGAATGAATCAGATGAATAGTTGCTCCCACTGTCCACATAGCTCTAACCTGGGCAATATATATTTGCACCAAATCTGAAGGGACTCCTCCTTTTGCTCAAAGGCCTGGAGGTCTTTGAGCTTCTGTGGCTCTGAAGTCTCATTTAGGCATGGAGATGGGAGCCACATGTTAGGGTAAGCACACTGGAGGCATTTGACCATTGAGTCCACCCAGCTGCTGTTCTTGAAGGCATTCAGTTCAGGTCCTACAGAGGCAATGTCCTGTGGTTAATCTTTCATGTCAGCCCACATTTCTTTTTGTCGTGTGACATTTGTTTGAACATGTTTTGCCATAGTATGAAATAGTTTTTCTGTTTCTCTGTGGCTAAAAGTAACTCTCCCTATGTCACGGGCAAAGGCAAGACAAAGTAGGTCACCTTCCAGCTGCCCCAGTTCCAGTTTAGGCTCTTGTGAAAACCTCTCAATGGTCTCCACAGATTCTCCCGCCTAGAATCCATCTTCTCATTCGTCCTAGAGTTCTATCCTGTTTGAAAATTCTTCAAGGGCCAAACCCTTTAACCTGGCACTTAATCCTGCACAATGTGAATCAAACCTACGTTGTAGGCACTCACTCCTGCAAACTGAAGCTCTGACCAATCTAATGTTAGTTCTTCTCTGCTAAACTTTACACTTTCCCACCTTTGTGCTGGTCATTATTTCTATCTAGTGATGATGCTTTAAGGAACATGCAGGCAAGGTCCTTGATTAATTCAGAGGAATTACATCTCGTGTATTCAGGAAAAGTACATCTAGTTGCTGGGGTTCAGGGAAAGAGCCAGGATATAAATTGTATTTTAATTGGGCATTCCAGGATGTGATTCAGTAAACGGAATAATCCTGTGTATAGATGAAGAAACTAAGACTTAACACATATTTATTTGGAAATTCCTCTTTTGAAATAGATTGTAGCTTTGAAATAAAAATAATAAAGCAATAACAGCATAGGGTACTATAATAATTCAAGTTATAGGAATTCAAATCTATACTCTCATTTTATTAAATAAAATGTTTTAGAATATGAAAAACTAGGTAATCCAGTTACTAAGCTGTTTATCTCTACCTCTTTTAGTGTACACTCTGAGATTAAATTTCTTTCAATATAGGCATCTATGGAGTTGTACATTCTGACCATCTGCTAGTAGGCTTAAATTGGCCGATTTAAATGGTATTCTCCTTTTCAATTCTGATTTCCCTTGTTACCAAGCTATTTGTGAGATGATTGGCAGAAGCTAGGAGTAAAGTCTAGGACAGTGATTCACAAAATATGCCCATGAACTTGGTTTCACTAAGATGAATGACTTTTTTTTACTTTGTATTTTATTTTTTTACTTATCTTATTTGTATAGAAATTATTCATAATTTCCAATCTACTCATTGGTTCTAGTATTACACTGAATATTACTAAATGGCTATAAACTTATAGTTAATATATATCTACTATATGGTTTTTAAACATGACCTGGCTATTACATAACTAGCTTGAAGCTATGCTCAAATTCAGTTCATCTCCCAGTTTAGGATTCATCTTTAGTTGAGCTGCATTAGCAAGATTCCTCCCATTTTCTCATCTAGCAACTGCTATTGGGTCTCATTTAAAAGACAGTTTTATTTGTGGAAGAAGTGACTTCTGTGTATTTAAAATTATAGAGAGAGGCAGTGGAGCATGGTGGTTAACGGCAAGACCTCAGGAGACAAACTGCCTGGGATTAAATTCCAAGACCATTTATTAGCTGTTTATCTTTGCCTAAGGTAGTTAAACTTTGTTTCAGTTTTACCATCTACAAAATGGGAATGATGATAACCATACTTATAAGACTATTGTAAGAATTGAGTGTATCTATATATAAGTATCCTCTCTCATTTAATATAAAATATATGATATGACATATCATATATATTAAGTGAGAGAGACCACTTAGAATATCTTTTACATAATAAGTAGTTTGTAAATAATAATAATAATAATAATACTGTTATTATTATTATTAGGTATAATTTGTACATGAAAGCCCAAAGATCTTAATTTACTAATAGGAAATAGCTGTTAATAAATTTGCTTACTGTATTTTTGTTTACATATCTACTCGCAGGTAAATAACCAAAAATTTATTTTATATTTCCTAGAAGTATTTGGATTTTGTCTTCATGTAATTCCAAACTACAAGTCTAAGTTCAATTAAAACTTTTATCGCTGGCACTTTGATTAAGCCCTGAGATAAGAGTTTATAGATTTATCGCTTGTTCATCTTGACTCACCAGGGGTAACATGTAAAGAAACACTGAACTGGAGGATCTGCCATGGGATGTTTTGGTCTATCTTCTTTCTTCTGTGAATGACTTGTGTCTAATTACAAATACCTATGAGATTTGAACTATTTGAACTGACAGTCTAAATTGATCAAATGAATTGAAAAACTGTCAAAATTCTTCCACATTTTGTGTTAAAGACAGATCTCTCAATGAAGGAAAAGAAGGCAGAAGGCTTATCATCCACTGAACTCTGAGTCAGTACCACTTTCTGTTCTGGTTGTGTTTACCTTTATAATCTCCTACTTGGGCCTAGCAAAACAGGGAAGGAACCATAGGTTTATTGAATCTTAGAGCTGGGAGGGATTTCAAGGAGATATAGTTCTAATCTTCTTTTCACAGATGAGGAAACTGAGATTCATTTCATTTAAATCACATATAATTCACATAAATATGATTCATTTAGAGTTTAAAGGGTGAAATATCAAGGGGATAAACTTGTCACTTCACAGTCATCAACAATCTCTGAATTCTGAATTCTTGGGCACTAAACAGAATTTCCAAGTTCTTCGGTAGCTGCTTGGTTCTTTGAAACTTGTTGAAAATACAAACAGAATATCCTATCTGAAAGTTTATGTTTACTACTATTTCTTTTCCTGTGGTTTCCATGTGCAAGCAGAACTTCATCAAGAGCTGCTACAGGATTTCCCATCATCACTGAAGTGCAATCCAGCAACTATTACATTCAACACTACAAAACATAGACTCTGGGATTCTTGAAGCTACTGTCAGGATCTCTTTTAATGATATTTCTTTTGACTTAATTGAAATTAAACTTGTTAGTTTCTTTACCAATTACGCTCTGCTGTGAAATGATATATTTTAGCTTCTGAATATTTCATACTTTTTACCCCATCTCCCTACACACATAAATAAACCTTCAGATATGTATATAATCACTCAAAGGAATGGTTGTATACATATAATTAATTAATTAATTGGCTGGAAAAATATTTATGGTACACGATCAAGTATTTATCATAATAAAGTAATTTATCCTAAAACTCAAAATTATTTATTTATCTTGACTAACCTTTCCATTCCTAAGAAAGATCTTTCTGTATTAGAGGTGCTTAACTTGCCATAAAGTATAGGTAAAATTCCATACTACTCTATTATAGCCAATGCTACTCTATTATACTTCCAACTTATTTTCATATGAAAGGACTTTGTAAAAAAAATTCTGTAAAAACTCACAAAAACATGGTTTAAGAAGGCAGGGCTTACACATAAAAGAAACTGGTATCTAGCTCTCCTATTAAGAATGAGCAAGTGAAAAGAGATGCTCTGAATCTAATAATGAAAACTGCCTCTCCTGGCTCCCATCCTATCATTTAAAAAAATCTTCCCAGCTAAGAAACTTATTTATTTCTCTTTGTTATATCTGTTTTGAAGCTGATTTAAAATTCTTTAGAGGTCAGTTGGTATTTTTGAGGTGGTAAGTAAAAAGATGAAGAGCTGTCAATAGTTTATATTAGCCTCTGAGTGCCCACATGGCCTCTACTCCCTCCTTCATTCTTTCCTGCTTTGTCACAATGTGTAGAGCACATTAAGAGCTGTCATGGATTTTATTTTTATCCCTTCATTGAAGTGCATTCACACCTATCTTTTTAGTGATGAAACCTATAGCCCTGGAATCACTTATTCACTTGAACACGGAAAGAAGTGTGAATCAGCCCTTCCCACCTGCAAAATGCATTTTGAAATCTGCCATTTATGCCCTGACACAAGTTTTTCTAGTTTTTCTCATTAGCTTGAACCTCCCCTGCAGCCTACTCCTAGATCTCTTTTCATCTTTTGTCAGTACATTGATTTTATCTAAAAAAAACCCAAAAAACTAAAAACAAACAAACAAACCCCTCCCCCCCAAAAAAACAAAATAAAACTAAACTAAAACCAAAACCAAAACGCTCTTCTCTGAAGGGCGGACATGCACAGTAAAGTGTTTTTCTAGGCCAGGCAAGAGTTTATGCTGACTCATCCTCCTGTGCATCCCCAAACCAGGAGCACTTGTTTGCTGTGGTCAGGATTACAGTCAACCTATGACTAGGGAGTGGGAAGTAGCCAACTGGCCCTCACTGAGAAATAGTACATCCATGTCTTATTGGCACATGCATTAAACCAACAGAGTTAAACGTCCCGAAACAGTTATATCCAGCCTTTGTGAACTCAGTGCCTCTGAGTCCTCTTCTTCCAATAGTTTGGCTCTTATGTGAGTATCTGAACAGATTGTAAAGTGGGAACCAAGTGAGTTTGGAAACACATATGGCCAAGGTGAAATGTTAACAAGAATCATTCAGACCTCAAATTTGAAACTACGGAAAAAGGGGAGACTTTTCTAAGAGGAGAATTGTTTTCCTCCGTAACAGACAGATAGGGTCTGAATGAAATGAATCAAAATTAGCCAGTTTTGAAGCACCTGTGGGAGAGCTTTTGTAATTTCTCTGTGGCGATTCACAAATCACTGGATACATAATGCTGTACTAAAAGGAATTTAAGCCTGTCAGGTTAATTACACAATATTAGGTACGAAAACAAACAGTGCAACACAAAACATAGCTACATCATTATTTGCAGTAAATGTTAACTCTAAATAAGTGCAACCTGTCCATAAATGCTTGCTATAAACTAATTAAAAAAATAAAATTTGATGGATAAACATGAAAAAAAAATTCTCACCGAGAATTTTTTTTTTAAATATCAGCACTCATTTAGAGTTTGGGATTTGTGAAAGAAAGCTTTAAAAGGAGCAAACCTGATTGGCTGTGGCTGTTGCTGCGAAGGGGACACTTGTTGCAGGAGTTGTTGCTGCAGAGACAGTGGCTGACGTAGCGCTGTGCATCATGGGTACTTTCAGGAGGGGAACCATGGGAGCAATGAACAGGAGGGTGTAGCATTATGGTAATAGAAGTGGTATTTTGGCATGGTGAATATCAGAGCAGCAAGCCATCATGGGTTAAACCAGCAGATGGCATGCAATCACAATGCAAAGCAAGGAAGCATGGGAGAGAAATAAAAAAGGGAAAATAGCTTATTACAAGTACAATTAAAGGAAGTTTTAAAACATAATCAGTGATTCCCAGAAAGGCCAAAGCAGATTACTTTGGTTGATGTATTTACAAACATTTTACTTCTAACAATAGATCATTCCCAATTCAGAGTCTATAGTGTTTGTAATAAAGGTTGCTTCTAAACACGTGAAATGTAATATCCAGTTAAGTAAGAGTATATAATATTCATTGTTAATCATAATTCTAAAATATCAAAGATACAATATGTAGGCCTAATTTGGGATATGATATTCTTCATAATTTGTGATTAAGTTGACAAAAATTGTTTTTGGTCAATTTGGGGCTGCTTGTTTGAACTGAAATTACTGGGGATTGTGGTTTATATGAGTCAATAGACTATAGAGCAAACATCATGGCCTTGAGGTAAATTTTAACAGTTACTGTGAAATAGCCAGACAAGTTTTGCCAAGGCTTACTTTTCTTTACTCTAAATGGAACTGATGCATATGTCCTAAAGACAGACTTTTGTACCAAGACATTGGGATGTATGGGGATAACTATATACTATTAAGATAAATATACTAAGGGAATGCTAAAGTACAAATATTCATTGCAAATAAATCAACACTTAAAATTAAAAAGAATAATAAGCAAGGCAGGCCAGATATTTGTTTTAAAAATACATCCATTTATAATTTTTAAAAAATAAATACTTCTGGGAAACTCTGATAATTCTAACACACAGCAAAGAGGAGATAAAGGCACACCACCATGAAACTTTAAAACATTGATGAAATCAGCCTGCCTCTCTGATTAAGCTTTTTTTTTTCTTTTGCTAAACCATATAAGCTATAAAGAAAAACAAAATACAGATAATTTAAAAGCAGACTCATACTTGTGGTTTTATGTTTTGTAGTGGTTGTCCTAGCACAGTGGTTGTTCTAGTCACATTAAAACAGTCATTTTTTAAAAATATACAAGTACATTTAACAAACCTATACATTAACTCTAAAGCCAAATAAGCCTTCAGATCTACCATTTCCTAAAACATTTCTACCATCTCTGAAATAAATTTCAAGCAAGTGAAGTATTATACATAATATAAAAGACAAATAAAAAAGGTTGAAACCTACCAATACTGGTAGCGGGTGTCATGCACAAAACTGACCCTGCATGGCATGCAATGGTAGGTGGGAAAAGTGAATAAAGGGAAAGAAACAGGTTAGCGGTTTAGAGTTAACATTCAAAGTGAGATTGAAGCACAACCAGAAATAAGTAGGGTTAGTTAACACAGTCTTTTAGAGTCATTCACATTTTCAGCACTGACACAGCTATATCTGATTTATTTTAAGCCAATATTACTCAAAGCTCACTCCTTAGACTACTGTTCACACTTTCTATTCATATACATTGACATCATTCTAATAAGAATGACATGTGATAATGCTGCAGTGTCCTTCCTCAAAGACCTCAAAGTACTTTACAGATATTATCAAATTAATCCTCCAAGGTAGGAAGTAGATATTTTACAGATGAAAAATCTGAGGCATGGTAACTCCTCCAAGGTCATGTATAGTGTGAGTCAAGGGTAAGGCTAGAAATAGAATTCTATTCCTGAATCCAGTTCAGGTTTTGTATTCACAGAGTTATGCTGACCTTGTTGCATTACAGTTTGCTTGTGTGGCTGCAAGGTGTTTTGTGTCAATAACAATATGATAATAAAAACAGTCAATAATTAAAGACTCTGGATCCTCCAAATCAAAGGCTTGTAGGTCAGGTGAACTTTAGATTACTGCTTAAAAGCCCTACAATGTAGGAAGACTGAGGTTCCCATGGCAGAATCACCTGGATGTGTATGGTATCTATTTTCTGCTACCACATTCATTATGACAAAGAAGTGGTGCCTAGCAATAAATCTAAACACAGTAGAGGCAAAATAATGCAGAATCGGGGCTGAGTAGAACCAGGGCTAGGAATCTTTGTCATAGCTTGCTATTAGGTGATCCCTGATGGGAACGTTTGGCAAAATTCCTAGGAAATGTCAAGTTGATGTCGAAGTGGGTAAGTGGGAGGTTGGGGAGGGAGGATTTTAGTCCTTCCTTGGGAATAATTGCCTTGGCTGTGGATGGTCTTATTAATGTTCTTCAATCAAAAAAATCTGACCACAAATACTAGTGTATATTGTGGAGGACTGAAAAAAGAACTATATTAAAATAACTGTGTCCTTCTGGTTCAGTTTCTTAGGATGAAAATCAAAGTAATATAAGGATTCAGGTAACTGAAGATTGGGTATCATATGGGTGCCAAAGAATTAGTTTTTAATGAATGTAGTTGTACCCACTTAGGGTTTAGAACTGCCTTCTGAGATACTAGATGCAGAATCTGAGATATTTAGGTCTTTATTCTCTCTGCTGAACTGTTTACACCCAAGGCAGACTTTTTGCCTGGTCTGCATTTTGACCAGGCTATTATTAACTGGTCAGGAAAAGAGGCTGTTTAACTGGGCTACTACTGAATTCTTTAGCAAACATGCCAATATATCCAATTATAAACACACACACAGCTCAGCTGGCGTGGCTCAGTGGTTGAGCGTCAACCTATGAACCACGCCATAGGAGGTCATGGTTCAATTCCCTATGAACCAGGAGGATTCCCGGTCAGGGCAGGACACATACGGGGTTGCGGGCTCGATCCCCAGTGTGGGGCATGCAGGAGGCAGACAATTAATGACTCTCATCATTGATGTCTTTATCTCTCCCCCTTTCCATTCCTCTATGAAATCAATAAAAATATATTTAAAAAAATAAAAATAACACACACACACACCTCAAAATCCTATTGCTGACATTTCTGATTTTTTTCCAGCCCTATCTTTCTAATCTTCTTCACAATCAAATTTATCAAAAGTTACCTACACAAATTTTCACTTCCTTGTCCCCAATTATTCTTTTATCCTCTCCAATTTGGCTTTCATTTTGACCTCTCTATTCAAACTGCTAATGCCACCAAAGATTATCGTATTTCAGCAATCAGTAGGAGCTCTTTCATCTTCACCTAACTTCCTGACCTTAGTAACATTTAGCACTTGGCCACTCTGTCCATAGAAAACCACTTTTTTTTCTTACATTTTCTTCTTCTTCTTCTTCTTCTTCTCTCTCTCTCTCTCTCTCTCTCTCTCTCTCTCTCTCTGTATATATATATATATATATATATATACACACACACACACACACACACACACACACACACATATATATATATACTAGAGGCCCGGTGCACGAAATTCGTGCCTGGGGGGGGGGTGTCCCTCAGCCCAGCCTGCACCCTCTCCAATCTGGGACCCCTCGAGGGATGTCCGACTGCCCGTTTAGGCCCGATCCCACCGGACATACCTCTCACAATCCAGGACTGCTGGCTCCCAACTGCTCGCCTGCCTGCCTTCCTGATTGCCCCTAACCACTTCTGCCTGCCAGCCTGATCACCCCGTAACCACTCTCCTGCCAGCCTGATTGATGCCTAACTGCTCCCCTGCCAGTCTGTTTGCCCCTAACTGCCCTCCCCTGCAGGCCTGGTACCCCCCAACTGTTCTCCCCTGCAGGCCTGGGTCCCTCCCAACTGCCCTTCCCTGCAGGCCCAGTCACCCCCAACTTCCCTCCTCTGCTGGCCTGGTCACCCCTAAGTGCCCTCCCCTACAGGCTTGATCGCCCCTAACTGCCCTCCCTTGCAGGCCTGGTCCTCCCAACTGCCCTCCCCTGCTGGCCATCTTGTGTCCACATGGGGGCAGGATCTTTGACCACATGGGGGCAGCCATCTTGTGTGTTGGAGTAATGGTCAATCTGCATATTACTCTTTTATTAGATAGGATAGAGGTCTGGTGCATGGGTGGGGGCCAGCTGGTTTGCCCTGAAGGGTGTCCTGGATCAGGGTGGGGGTTCCCTTGGGGCATGGGGCAGCCTGGGCGAGGGGCCTGTGGTGGTTTGTAGGCCGGCCACGGCCTCCCCACCCCCCCTCCCCCCGGTGACCCAAGCAGAGGCCCTGGTATCTGGGATTTATTTATCTTCTACAATTGAAACTTTGTAGCCTAGAGCGGAACCCAGCCTTCTGCTCGCTCCGTGGTGGCAACCATTTCTGTTGGGATTTATTTATCTTCTATAATTGAAACTTTGCAGCCTTAAGCAGAGGCCAAGGCAGGCCAGGGCTGCAGAAGCTTGGCTTCCTTCATCGCCAGGGGCAACCCTAGCCTCCTGCTATCTCCAGCTCCATGGCTGCCGCCATTTTTGTTGGGATTTATCGTCTATAATTGAAACTTTGTAGCCTGGAGTGGAGGCCTGCCGGCAAGGGCAGGCGGAAAGCTTGGCTTCCTCCATCACCAGGGAAACCCAAGCCTCCCTCCTGCTCTCTGTGGCCGCAGCCATCTTGGTTGGGTTTATTTGCATATTTGCTCCTGATTGGCTTGTGGGCGTGGCTTGTGGGTGTAGCGGAGGTACGGTCAATTTGCACATTACTCTTTTATTAGATAGGATTTATATATATATATATATATATATATATATATATATATATATATATATATATAACTCTATACTTTTCTCTGGTATATCATTCAATTCATAATATCATTCAGTCCAGGATCTAAATACTATCTATGAGCTCAAGCTACCAGATTTATATATCCTTCCCAGTTCTTTCCTTTAGGCTCCAGGTCTTTTCATCTAACTGCTCACCAGGCCTTTCAATTTGGATGTCTGACAAGTGTCTTGAATTTCTCACGTCCAAACGTTGATCTTTCCCACAGAATGTTTCTCCACCTCAGGAAATGCTAGATGGACATCACCATCTATGTAGTAACTCTAGCTTAAAATGAAAGTGATGCCTGATGCCACTTTCCCTTGTGAAACTTCCTGGTACAACTCAACAATAAGTCAAAGCAAACTTGCTTCTAAAATGTATCTTGTATTTGTCTGTTTGTCTCTACTGCCATTTCTCAAGTTTTGATCACCATTACCTCTAGGCTCAGCTATGCAGTAACAGCCTAACTGGTCTTCCTGCTTCCCTCCTTGGCTTTGGCTTAGTCCATTCTCCACTCTGCTGGCAGAGCAAACCTTTCCAAATACAGCTCAGTTCACTTCTCTGCTGGAAACGACTCATTGCCTCCGTGTTGCTTTTAGGATAAAGGCCACCTATGGTCCTGTCCAGCTTGATAAAGGCCACCTATCTCCCCAGCTTGTCCTATACCCCAGTCCTCCTAGAATCACGACCCAGACAGTTTAGCCTTTCATTTCTTTTAGGAAACAGATTGAAGTTTATTGATTTTCAATTGATGAAACAGCCTTTCATTTCTTTGAACTAAACACAGCACACCTTTGTCCTACTTTTGAGATTCCTGCAAGCTGTCCCTTCTGACTAGAATAATCTTTACCCCATTCTTTTCATCTTCCAGGTTTAACAGTACATGTTACTTCTTTTGAAAACTGTTCAATTGTTCTTTTACCTACCTCCATATGTCATTTAAATCAGCTTTCTATTTTAAATCTTACTGAACTCTTTACTTTTTCATTCATAGTACTCATAGCAATTTTTAATTATATATTTATATGGGTATTTCTTGAATATCAATCTGTCTTCTCATTTATTGAATATCCATCTTGTCCTCTGGGAGAACAGGGTTTATTTATGTCTGTCTAGGTCTCTGTACACAGTAGATAGACAATTGGTTGAATGAATGTTCTCAGCCATTTGTGAAAGTGTGATGGGAGCAATTTGTTCCTAAAATTTATTTAAAGCACCCAGTTTGTGAATGACTTCGTTTTAAATCAACCATGGCTGGATTCAAAGTTATCCCTAAAAAATTCCATGTTATGCCTCTGCATTCCAATAAGGAGGGGCTTTCTTGGAGGGCTCTCCTGTGTCTTGCATGTGAATGTCATTGGTTTGCAAACTGTCAGCAGCAGCTCCTGCCACCATTCTGGGCTAGGATTGGACACATCACACGGCTCCAGTTCAGGATATGGCTGGAATGCTCAGCCACATTAATTTGATGAACCTCGGTCTCCACGTGGCCTAAAAGTGATATGAATATTGGAAACACATCTGGTCCTGATCTTGCTTCCAAGCCCCATCTCTGCCTTTTCATTCCACTTTGATCTCCCCACCAATCCACAGTCCCTTATGTACTTTACATTACAGCTACAATGGACTACTTGCTATTTCTCAATACACTCTGCCCAACCCATGCGATTCCCCCCTATCAGGGATGCTCTTCCCTCATTAGTTAAATCTTCCTTATAAAGTGCTAAGCAAAGTTCTCCTATGGAAAGACTTTCTTTCTCCACATCCTTTGTCAACCAGTCACAGCACATGCCTTTTTCTCCTTCACTCTTAAATAGCTTTGCTCATATCCTAACGAAGCCCATGCTTTGCCTTATATTTCGTTTTTGTCAGGTTCTGAACTTATTTGTATTCCCATTATTGGTTCTAGAACCCAGAGCACATTATGTGTTCAATAACTGTTTTACCAACTTGAATAGGATATATAAAATTTGCTGTGGTTTTATATATAGTTTCTGCTATATACTGACAATCTTTCATGAAGATATGTGATAACCTTATGTAACATTATGGTTTCTGATCACTAGGCAACATTTGTGCTAGCACTGTTCCATGTTCTACTTATTCTATATTTTCAATATAATGAAATAAATCAAGGTGGGAGTTAGTGGGTCATCTTTGTTCTCACTGGCTGAAGAATTCTGCAAAGGCACTAATTCTTATCAACAAAGCCTCAAATGTTTTCCGCTTCAGTTGCACAAATATTTCAACTCTAGAATCTGTGAGTCAGAATTGTCTGGATAATTCCATTAATTATATATCCCACTTTGCAGCATAGACACAGCCTCAGTTTTTCCATCTGCAAAATGCAAATAATTATGCCTGGCACTGGCAGAACTATCTTGAAGAATATGTGATAATATCTATAAGAACACTTACAGTAACTCAGAATAAACCTGTCAGAGAAATGCCAAGAACTATATGCTGCTATTTTTGTAAATGTGTGTGGTTTTGCCACTTTCCTAATATAGCAAAGGAAAAGTGTAACTACTAAAATAAACTCTATCAAAAAAGGAAAAAAAGCAAAAAAAGGAAAACTCCCACCCACTGAAAATATGCTAGGGCATCAACCATGGTGATAATTATATTAGCAGGTTTGGGAGAAGAATTTCATATTTTGCATAATATTTTACGTTAATATCTCCAAAGATTGAAGGCAGAATTTCTGAAATCCAAATTCACATTGTGTCAATGGGAGAATTTTAGTAGCACATCAAAAACTTCACTATGAATGACCTGTCTGTAAAGGGCAACCTCCGGGAGAACATAAAATGCTTTTTGTTTCATATTTATGACAATTGTTAAAGTATTTATTAAAAAAATCAAAATGTGTCAGTTTAAAAATAATGGGCCCAACATCTACTAAGTCCCAAAAAATACATTTGAACACCATCACTTAATTTGCAGTGGTTTCAAACAATGATTAACAATGAGCATTATCATTATCATTTTAAAATTAGGCTGAAAATGTGATTTGTGAGAAAGAAAGCCTAAAATAAAAACTAGAGGCAAAATAAACACTGAAATTTATGTTATGCATTTAAGTGGGGGCGGGGGGAAGATTATGCTAATTCCTTTGTGATAAAATTATTTTATCTTTCATCCTTTAAGAGAAACATGTGAAAACTTCTTAGAAGTTGAAATACTATTTCAGAAAATGAGATCCACATGTTTGTTTACTATGATATTAATATAATTGAAACATTTATAATTCACAGAATTAAATGAACTTGGCTTCCAAAAGTCCACTCAAGTGAGGGTTGCTGGACACACTTGAACAGTTCTTAAAGAATCCAGCAGAGGGCAGAAGTGCACAACCATAGCAGCCAGTTCAGCCTATTGGTCCTCAATGCAATTCATTTCATTAATAATAATCAAGTCATTGCATAAGGGATGATATTCATTCTTGCTTTTGAAGTCTTTAAATGGTGTCCAGGTGAACCATTTTAAAATGAGCATTCTTTCAGTGCTTTAGCAAATCAGTCATTATGGAATTGAAGTGTTAAATATGAATTAGAGGGCTTCAGTCTTTTGCATGTCTTAGCTCCAGGATTTATATAGACATGCCCAGGAAATGCTAGTGGCATTATCATCCAGTCTTCAGAAACAGATTTGTCTTTTTATGTTTTCATCCTCAGTATATGCTTCCTTATTTTTTTCTCCTAAAATATCTAGCGATGGGGTCTATAAAATAAGACATTTGTAGAAATCACACAGGACCTTGAGGTAAGTTTACCTTCTAGTAATTATTTTACAAACATGTCATATCCAATGGATTACATGTACAAATACTGCTGTGCTATAACTGCACTGAAATGGCACTAA
The DNA here is from genome assembly GCF_963455305.1 of Plecotus auritus. Classification (NCBI taxonomy): domain Eukaryota; kingdom Metazoa; phylum Chordata; class Mammalia; order Chiroptera; family Vespertilionidae; genus Plecotus; species Plecotus auritus. The sequence goes on from NC_137772.1 coordinate 44,322,070, forward strand.
TTAAGATTGTAATAGAACAAAAGTGAAGCCCTAATACATATTGACTTAAAGACTGACTACAGGTCTATGAACATTTTTTTAAGAGTAGAGCAGAACTAAAATAAGAAAAGTAAATACTAAGAACCATTCTACTTGTAATTTATATTTTTACTATAAAATATATTGTTATAACAGGTTTTAATTCATTTCAAAGTATAAATTTTATACAAAGAATACATAGAAATATTTATTCAACTCCCTCCTATGTTAACTCTTGATATACTATGAGATTTAAGGGAATAGATAATAAACCTGAAAAGTCCAACCACATGGATTAGGATCAACAAACTCTTTTTGGTAAAATTGTTACTCATCTACATTTACCTTTAAGTTACTATCATGGGATGAAAATTTTGACTTTGAAACTAAGAACACAATGGACAGTCTTCTCACTAACGCTTAAGTCATTCTCTGGTTTGTGTTTTGTTTGTTTGTTTGTTTGTTTTCTGACACTCTAGAAAATATTATGAGAATATTATTCCTGCTTCTGATTCTAACACAGATTACAGGTCAAAACCACAGTCAATTTATGGTGGCTCCTTGTGTTTGTGTATGGTGTATGTAAGTCTGTGGTCGGGGAGGGGGGTAAGAAATGGAGGAGGGTTGGCATGAATTGTACTTTTGTTCCTTCACTTATATTTGATGGTTTATACCAAGCTTTAAAGGAGGACTCTCTGGCCTCCAAATATGGAGACCCAGGAAGTGCCATGTCATGTATATTGGACTGATCATAGGAAAACTAGGTTTTAGGTCTTTTTTTCATTAGTTGTGCCATCTTGGGAAGTCACTTCACATTTTGGGGGGGGGGGGGCACCTCAGTTTTCTCATCTGTAAAACAATCAACTGGATGAGGAGGTCACTAATAATCTTTTAACTTCAAGATTCTATGATTAAAATGATTCATCTTTTAGTGCAATGATAGAGTTAATGCATCTTAGTATCTAATATTATCAGGCATTGGCTCTCTATATTGTAAACTTGGTGGAAGTTGAGAAGAGTGGTGAAAGAGATAGAATGGATGTAAAAATATGAATAGAGGATTGCTTTAATTTGAATAGCCTCATTTTTTAGTGCTCTGAATAGGAATAGAAAATAAAAGGTTAGTATTTACAGGAATTGCTTTTTTTTAAAGTCATTCAGGGTTAATGACACATTTCAATTGTCACACATAGAAGGTCTTATTTACATAAACAATTTTACACAACATGTGTAAATACAAGAAACCAAAAGGCTTAGGCTATTTGCTTCTCATGGGTTTAATCTGTCACTTAACTGTATAAAATATTTGGCTTTAGAATCCTAACAGTCCATAGCTATCATTCCAAGCAAGGTAAATATATATAGATAGCAAGGACAATGATGAGTTTCAGGCTGTATTTATTGTACCTTTAAAAGAAAATTAGATGCCACCAAACAGCTTAAAGGAATGAGAAGAAAGCACATGACCGGAAGGGCACACAGACACAGGACTTGGAACGGTCAGGGCACATACCTGTTGGAATAAATGCCGTGTGTTGCTGCAACTGTGCACTGGTTAGAGCCTGCTGGTAGTGCAAGACGCTGGGATTAAAGACCGTGCTGGCACCGTTGCTTTTTTCAAGTGCTTGTCTCTTTGGTAAAGGATGAAGAGCACCAGGTGGAAAGGCCTATAAGTGAAGAATCGGATATGATATGTATAGCTCAAAATAAATACAATTTCAGTGTCCACAGAGATCATCAATTGCAACATTTTTTTTTAAATGACAGCTAAGGAGATGCCTGTGCCATGCACCTTAATTTAAACAGCGGCAATGTCGAATGAGTGAGAATTTGTTATTGAGAGCGAAAGCATGATTTCTGTAATCCAAAACAGTAGCATCTCAACTAAGGAAAAGAAAAACTATCAAGCAACAACAACAAAAAATGGCTCCAGCTTTTTAAATGAGTTAAACTATTCTAAGGAAGGAAAGAAGCATTTGTGTTATCATTAATTCTATTTTTTTCTTTAACTAAATGATCATTTCTTGAATTTAAATGTTAATAAAAATTATAATGAACATTTTATGAGCCAAGTAATTTAAATTTGCTTTACTCCTTTGGAAAAGGTATTAACATTTGTTAGGATTGATTTATTTTACATATTATATATGAAAATGAGATGGCTAAACACCTTATTGAATTTTTAATTAATTAATAATAATGATTTTTTGCAACCAATATTTTACAAGTAATACAAATCTCAGATGGTTCTCTGAAAGGCTACATGCAAAGCGAAAGGTGAAAGGTCAAAGTACCAGGTCTACAGATGCTTCGAGAGGTCGCTTCATTGCTTTGGCAGTCGACTGAGTCTTTTAATAACAGGCAGCGAGCACATGATGGCAGTGGGCCAATGGGATTCAAGCGAATTAACATACAGGTAAACAGCAAGCAGAGGTGCATCATGGGAACGGCATTGCATTGTGGATAGGTGAGAAGGAAAAAAATATTCTGAATGCAATATACAACGTACAAAACACTAGGCATGCACAACAACAAAAATGTTCTCTAAAGAAATGAATATTACACCTTAAATTAGTATTGAAGCAAAAATGCATCTACTATACCTTAGTTAAAAGCATATAAGAGAGTAAAATATAGATGTTTGAAATTCAGGAAAGTTAATCAAAACAGCAGCTTGCATACACACCATAAGCATTTTTTATATTGCTTCAGAAAAAAAAAAGCAAAACTTTTAAGGGCCATAGGATTGAAGAACTTCTGATAAGTTAGTTTTCAAATATGAAATAATCAATGTACGAAATACATAGGACCCAAGTAAAAAAAATATAATATCTTAAATTGCATAAAAATAATTTTTAATGAAGATCTAGCCTAACAAAATGAAGTGGCAAACTGAGACAAAAAAAATTCAGGCAAAAAAATATTCAAACACAAGATTATTTCGGCAAAACTGTTTGGGTTTGGATCTTAATTTTTTGTCTGAATCATGTGGATAATTGTCTCAATTCTTCTCTTCACTCTGCTAGCATGGATTGGAATAAGGTTCCAAATTTAACAAGTTTTGAATTTGAATAGTAAGTTTCTAAAATTTCTCTCTTTTATTCCATTGTACTGTTTCTAATGACTAACTTATCATCCATTCTAAGTTTTCCACTATATTTGAAATTAGAATTCAATTTATCTCAAACAACTTACCAGATTATACTAATAAAATACCTTTTAAAAAGGTATTTAGTGTTTTCAGGTATCAAAATAATTTATATTTAATAGTTCTACTTGTACTTTTAACTACAATTAGCGACCAACCCAGTTAATGATATGTGGAACTCTAGAACAAATACAATAGCTAAAAGTAACTAACAGCTAAAAAATGGCAAAGTACTGCTTGAAATAATAGAAGTAAAATAGTATCTATAATCATACTTTTGGGCAGACAGTTTCATTTAAACAGCTGAAATAATAACAAATATTGATTGATTTAAACCACAATGAATTTTTTTTCTATTCCTTGGTAATTGTAAAAAATCTAAAAATTTGATGATGAAATTCTGTGAAAATAAACAAATTTAAAAGAATAGCTCCAATGCAAATAAAAATGAAGTACCCATTTTTAATGGTTAGCACAATAGGTAAATCCCTAAGGTTTGTATAACAAATATAAATATTATATCTAAAGTTCTAAATTCAAACTATGGCATTTGAAATAAGTTGAAATAGTACTAAACTCTCAAAGTGGGAAACAGTAAATGATATTTTCCTTGGAAAATAAAGGGTTGTTTATCATCATTTGATGATTCAGGATTAAAAGTATAGAAATGATAGGAAATTATTTCATAGAAGAGGTATGGGGTGGGGAAAGAGCTAGAAATAAAGTGGAAAGGACTATAGGTTAGGAGAGATTTAGAATGGCCAATGGAGAAAATGTTTTGGATGGCAGTCTCAGTAGAGGCCATCAAATATTATGAAATCATTTTTCTAAAAGTAAAATTGTGAACATTTTTATAAACCAACAAGCTCCATAATAAGAAAGCTTCTTTATACTGAATATTCTTTCCTCAAATGTAAATTCTCCATTATGTAGCTTCCATGACACCACTTTTATTTAAACTCTTTCATTCCTGTATAGTTTTATGTTGCTAAATAATGCATTTTCTTTAGCTTAAATTAGTCTGTGCTAACTATGTAAGGTTACATAGCCTGTTCTCCAAGTGCACTGAGAACATTAACTGGATGGCTAAACTCAAGATCATTTTGACCTCAATTCTTCCCTTCACTTTTTCAGTCCTTGGGAGTTATAGAACACACCCACTCTTGGGTTGATCTTTATGCTAACTAGATATGTTAATTAGAAGAATATTGATGAACAACATTTTGATTTAAGAAAGGATCATTTAATAAAGTCCCCAAGTAGAAAAGGAAATATTAAATATTTCTCCAGGAGGTACACATTTTCTTTTTTTCTGATCTTAGTTTTCTGAAATGTAATTTTCATAGAAATTATAATAATCTAGAAATGTAAAGAAACCCAGAACTCTAAACTGAGCTGGATAATGAGCAACTTCTTTTCTACCACTCCATATTGTAGGTTATCTTTACTAGATGCAAACAGCTTGTCTTCTGGGAGAATCGAGCATACATAGTAATATCTCACCCAGCTCACACTTTGAGGCACATGAGTAGATTGCATTTAGAAATCTGTATGGATGAATAATCATGTTATAACACAGCATTATAGGACACAGATGTTCTGATGTAGAGGATATTATTTGACTGATGTTATTTACTAATATTGAAAGATCTTTAGTATTAGAACAGACTTTAGAGATCACCAAACCCACTACATTTTGGGAACTTCCTTAGTCACCTATGCAGAGAAAGGTTCTCTTCAATTGAGCTCCTACTATGTGCCAGACACTTGGCTTTCATTCTTGCTGGCCTTACCAATAATTTTTATCCTCTGCCCCCACTGGGCCTTCTCCAGCTTGTGCACATGCAGCCAGGTTTTACTTGGACTGGATCAAGAAATCATCCAGCTACAGGTTGAGGCAAGCAAACTAAGGGCCCATGTCAGGTATTACAAGCCAAAAGCAAATCTGGGGAGTGAGGAAACCCTGACAACAATAATGAGAGCTGCCACTTTAACATGGAACAAAAGGAAGTGAACAAGCAGGGTGGAATTCAAAGTTCCTGTACATGTTGTACAAAATAGGTATCTCCCCATGTAGCCCCATTTTTGTGTGCAAAGCAGGACTGCTTTCTTGAAGATCAGATACTCTTCATTTTACCAAAGAGAAGTTCTGTCTGGCTTATTTTCCCATTTTGAAAATTCTAGAGTAAGAATGCTTTGACTTTATCCAAGTGCACCTAGGCTGGTTTCTAATGAGTCTCTCACGTCACTAAAAAGATATGACAGATTCAGTCATTTTCATGTCATTATCAGAAAGAAGCTGGCTTTTTATCTAAAACTACATTCCTTTGGGTTATCTTTGATGCTGCTGCAAGATTCCCTGAAATGATGGAATTCCAAATTTGGGCACAATGTAACAATCCAGGAAACTATGGTAACTAAACATACTGACATTCACTCCAATAACATCTACGTGTCTTGATGAATATAGGACATGAGAATGCGCAGAAAGGCACAATAATACAGTCTTGATTTAAAGATAGTAGGCTGAAGAATGACCTTTTTGTGTAAGTGGCCATTTCTTCTTTTATCCCCATTAACCCAGGTCATCTACCATTTATATATAGTAGGTACACTGTTCCTTCAGAGATGTAAGGTGTGCAAACCATGGTCAGCATTGTATAGAGGAACTGGTCTTAGAGAATGGAGCTGATATACCAAGAGAAGCATGTATTCAAACAGACTTCTGATAAGCCAGAGATCTCACATGAACACAAATTTATTAGAACCTTCTACAACTTCGTCCAGTGGTTCTTAAACTTTGCTGCACATCAGAATTAGTTTTTAAAAAAGCAACTGCCCAGGCCACATCCAGACCAGTTAAATAACTTTGGGGGAAGGGACTGATGTTTGAACTTTTCAAGACCCCTCAGGTAATTTCAAAATATAGCCAAGTTTGAGAATCAGTGGTCTAGGCAGGTGGTGCTCCTCAAATGTTAATGTGCACACAAAACACCTAATATTTGAATTTTAAAATCTGGGGTGGGGCCCAGGGTTGGGCCTGGGAGTCTGGGGCTGTGACAGGCCCTCAAGTACTGATGATGAGGTGCCTGTTGGTCTTTAAGGGACAGGAAAGTGACTCAAGTTCTGGAGGCTGGGTTACAGGCATTTATTTATTTATTTATTTATTTATTTATTTATTTATTTTTATTTTATTTAATTACTCATTTATTTTTTAAGCACCAGCCAGTACAGCTCCATTTTCATCTCTCTCATGACTTGGTGTTCTGCGTAAAATTTCATTTAGGGAGAGAACGTTTGCAGCAAATCCCTTGGCCCCTGTGATAACTAAAAGGAAAGAGGAAAACAATGGGAATAGGGAAGAATCAGTCATTGACTGGTCACCTGTTGCTACTTCTCTGCTCCAGGGTCTGCTCTCAGAAGGGCTGTGGTCTATTGCTGTTTCCCACTCTCTTAAGTGCCAGTGCCCACCTTCCTGTTCAGCAGGAGGCCCTGGAGCCCCTCTCTGAGGAAGAACCCCAGCCTGTGACAGCAGAACTGGTCCTGGGGGAGGGCGCTGGCACCTGCCCTTGGTTACCTGCACCTGAGGGATTTACTTATTGTGCTGAAGAAGGGAGGGAGGGGAAAACAAAACAAAGGGGGAGAACAACAGAACTTAGGCAGCGGAGCAGCAGGAATAGCAGCCTTCCCTATTTCCCAGCTGTTGTGGAGAGCGCCAGGGCCCAGGCGCTGGGAGCCCGCGGGCTCTTGGGGAGAGGAAGGTGCACGGCGGGCGCACCCCACTTACCATGACTGTGGCCGCGGCTGCAGCTGCCTGGGCGGCCACCGCGGCTTGGTTGGCTTGGTGCTGCGCAGCTTTGATTTTGGCCTGCAAGTGTGCAGGAGGGTGAAAATATTTGCATTTCTCCCTCATGCAACGCCCCTTTATGTAATCCATACAAACGGTTACGGTGTTGTCATTTGTGTCGATCATTGTGCTGTCTGCGGGGTGTGCAAAGCGGCAGTCGGTCTCTCCTCGGGCACAGTTTCCTCGCTGGAACTCCCTGCATACCTAGGACACAGGGGGACGAGAGCAGACAATGCAGAACAGAGCCTGATGGCCGCCAGAGACGCCACCTCTGCACGTGCAGCCATTTGCGTGTGTGTGTGTGTGTGTGTGTGTGTGTTTTAATTGAATTCATTCTTTTTGTTTCTTTGAAGGGTGGCTTTTGTGCCATTTACAATGCAAGTTTGATTATCAAGAACACAAGTAACCAGAATCTCTAATAAAAGCGATTTTGAGTTTTGCTTTGCCCTCTTTTCCAGGTTGAGAGTGAGTGGATATTGAGAAAATAAGTCAAAATCTGCAGTTTGTCTAAAATAACAAAGAAAAATCAACAAGGCCTACACTGTCTCTGGAATATATATGTATATATAATAATTTGGAGAGTGTACACACACACACACACACACACACACACACACACACACACATCTCCTACTCTGAACTCTGGAATGCTATAGGTTTTTGGCATGGAGGGATAATTTCACCATAGTTTAAGCCACCAGGTCATAGCTGTACAACTCCAAAAAGAATAGGGGGAAATGACAAACTCGTTCCTCCTCTCTGAGAATGGGAAATGGGGGGTGGGGGAAGGTAAATACTCCAGTTTCCCCCTAGGTCTCCCCTGCTCTACAAAGATAGCATGATAATAAATCTGAAGAATTATGATATCTAAGCCACCAAAAACTTTAAGGTCACCATATTACTATTTTTGACAGCACAGAAAAAAGATAAACTTATTTTAAAAAGACAAAAAAGAGAGAAATGTGGAAAGAGGTAAAGGGAGAGAAAGAAAGGAAGGGAAGTAGGATATAGTTTGAAGTGTTGTTTCTTTTTTATTCCTTAATCCTTAATTACACTGAAACCTCAAGTAACTAGAATTCTCCATGCTCTGAAAATTCTGGTGAATCAAGAGTTTACTGTATAAAGTGGTTTTTGTTTGTTTGTTTGTTTTTTAGAATTTAAAGAATATTCTTAATTCTGCCCTGAATATTATAACATGAATAACATATATACATAATTCTTAGATTTATAAATATCATTAGCAGGGAAGAATTACTAGTAAAATTTTAAGTAATTTTTTTTAGGCTCCAATCCCAAAGTGGGTTTATTTAGGTGGCGGTTCACATCTTGATCATCAGTGATGTTATATGAAGGGTCAACTGATATAACAGTCAAGCCTTGTGACAGTCAAATGTACTTGGGAACTATAGTGTCACACCCCCTCCAACCCTCCCGCCCCCCGTTGCCAAGCGAGTTTGAAGAGTAAACAGATCTAAGTCACAAAATGGTTCATTGTTTCTTCCTGCTTTGAATATTAGCCAACATTCCATCCTTGGTTCATGAAATGTACACAATAAGAATTACTAAGATGTTCCCATAGATTCTGAGTAAGCCTTCCTCTGTAAATGGAATGATTTCAGTCTGAGACTGCATCAGAGGTATGGGCCAGCCAGTAGCATTTACCAAGAGTCTCTGTGTGTAGCCATCTTCATTCCTGGTTTGAAATGAACTGAAAGCTGCTCTGCTGAAGTCATGGTGAATAATTTTTACATATATCTTTGTCCATCAGTACTGTTGGGAACAACAGTTTGTTCCCAACTCAGCTGATTTAATCTGTTTTCTAAAACCACACAGTCACGTACTGAACACTAAAGCTTCATGGGTCCAGCAGGTGGAGCCCAAAACACTTATCTAGTGCCATGAACGGTCTGTTCAGCATTCACAGGGACAGGCTAGATCAAAACAGTAGTGATTAGAGTTTGCAGTGTTTTCATGTGGAGATCCATATACTCTGGATGGAAACTGACATTAGGCAGCAACATTTTATTGCCCTCAAGATTTATTGGGTGAATATTTAAACAAATGTACGTTTGAAAGAACATTCTCGAAGGATCCAACATAAAGCTCAGTGTACATCATAACCATACATATATAATCTAACAACTTTAATTGGTAGTGGAATTAAAGGAGCTCTTTGAAAAATCGATTAAAATCTTTACACACCCATATAAAATGCTCTATTAAATATCGCCGGATAAATAGTAGTTAAGATAAATTGATGAATCCTCTAACTCCGATTAAAGAGAAATTTTACCCAGTAAAGTACAGATGGGTTGACTTGACTCAGGACTTAAGAATTATGTTTTATAAATATATGTACTTGTTTTCTTGGCTTTTTTAGAACACTTAAATGTAAGTTGAAGAAACTGTCCCAATCAACAAATTTGCCCAGTTTACAATTCCCCCTGTTTACCAACAACACACCGAGGGCTGATATTCTAGAACATTGTAGTACAGCCATACAAGTTCCTAAAATACTGAAATATGATCATACCAACTGGTCAATAGTAGTAATCTGACTTATTCCCATCCTTGTCCCTGAGTGTCCTCCACTGCTCTGGCTTCTGAGCTCCTGACTTGCCCCTGGAGACCAATCCAGAATCCAGCAAAGGCTAAGGCCTAGCCCAGCTGGAGACCTTCAGGAGCCATCACTATGGCTGCCATAGTGATTGATTCATTGTTCCGCTGGTTGCTAATATTTTGCAGCTTTTTGTGTGTTAAATGTACTCTTTTCCCACAGACTAATTTCCTTTATACTTGGCCTCAAATTCAAACCAAAGAATCATGAATGCATGGCTTTTAGATGAATGTGTGTGCAATATCTTACAAGCGTTTACCTACATAGAAGTACACTTCTACCACAAATGCATTTCAAACCACAAATAAAATGGAAGTACCTCCAGTTTGTCAGTCCTGAGAAGTTTCTGAGTTGTAGTTGAGCCCGGGACAGTGACAGGTGGACTTCCGGGAACAATAACGGGTGTGGTGGGTAGAATTTCTGTTGGGACTAACCCAACTCCAGGGGTTACAGGTGCTAAGTAAGGAGCAAAGCTAATCGCCGTATTTGTCCCTATCGCGGGACCTACAGGAAAAGTGGGCTGTTAAAGAAAGATAACACAGGATAAAGATATCTTTAGAATAAAACTTTAAAAAATCACCAGCAAGTGTCATTTGAGCAAAATTTATTCATCTTGTACAAGACTCTATGTTAGTTGCATAAATCTATTCTGAACTATGTAAGTTCATTAAACTTCCCTGTTTGGTTTTGCTTAATAAAAATTAAATCCATATAGACCCTCTCTTCTCAAAAACATACAAAAACATTGGAGAACATCATATGAACCTAATACAGGGAATAGGTTAAACCTTTACAGGTTAAACTTTTATTTCTATGAAAGTGTCCTCAACAAAACATATTCACTCTAATTGCTCATCATTCCAAAGTATTAAATTTCATAACACTAAAGTAGTAAAACCTATAGAATACTTTGATTCCTCCTACATCTACATATCTCTCAAAGAGAGAGGAATAAAGAAAAAAAAAAACCTTGATTATAGCCTGACCAAGTTTATACATTCTCAAAAAGTGGACATTACTTGGGATTTTATTTTTTTCATACTTACCAGTATGTTTCCATATTCATTAGCATGAATATTTTCAAAATTCATCTGCAGTTTTAATATAGACCTGCTATTTCCTTCTCTAGCTTAAGTATGACTTGAACTAACCTTTCTTTCTTAAAAGATTGAATGAAAAGCTTGAACTTTTCAAGTGGCCAATTTTTCAATTGACTGTTGAAAGTTGGTTTGGTCACATAATCAATGCAGCAGTGATAAAGGCATAAAGTACCTTATTAAACTTCTCTATCACTGTACTCCTTGTCCAGGGATAAGAAGAAATAGGTTGATGGGATGATTATTTTATAAAGCTCCACCTAAAAATATGCCTTTCAGAAAGGAAATAATATACATTTAAGAGAACAAGAAAACTTCGCTTCACTTTTTAAAGAACCAATGTTAAAAATTTAAGAAGCTAGATAAAGATTTTTCTTAGACTAAATTTCACATTGAATTGGACCTGAATGGTTTTTGTTGGTTTGTTTGTTTTTTAGTTATTAGATGATTTTAATCTATTTATTTTTAGGAGCAATTTTCAGATATTTGCAATGACATGCTAATGCAGTTTTCTAATGCGGAATTGTGCTGTTGGCCATGCCATGGTACATCTCTATTTATACATCGTGGTTAACATTCTTGTTGTCTATTTATGGCTCTGAATGAGCTGTTGAACATATGGGAAAAATAACAATCTATGTTTATTAAACAAATTTTTTGTTGACAGCAATAACTGAAAAATATCTCTTACAAATGATCATGTTAGAAAACAGTAAATTACTGATAGTTTGTGCAGGGAGTTCTTGGAGAGGCTGAAAGTCTTTACTGTGGTTGGGGGCTGGAAGAGGTGACTCTAATGGTCTTAGGGCTGCTTGCATGAGCGGATCTTAGATCTTTATGGCTTAGACATAAAATTCACTTTGGAAGAATGTTGCAACATGAGGTCTCAACATGGGAAATAGCTGGCAGTTGGGATTTTTTTCTTCCTTGACTTTCTACAAAATTTTATATGTGTATGTTTTCTATTTTCAACCCATTTGAGTCATAATTATAGAAAGTTGTGGTTTTCAGTAACTATAGCTTTTATAATTTAGTACTATTGAAACAAAGCCAAGTGATTAAAATGGTACAGGGGCTATCTAATGTTAGGATTTAAAAAAGTCAATCCTGAGAGGTCATAAATCATAACAGATCAGCGATACAAAGAACCAGCTATATCAGAAGTGCTTGGGGGGAGGGGTCATAAACAAAGATATCACAAATTCTGGCTCAACAGGTCTAGGCAGGGGCCTTGAAATTTGCATTTAAAATTTTTGCTACAGGATCTGTGTGTGGCCCAGTTTGGGGACCACGGTCATAGATGAGGAGGGAAAATAAATATTAAAAAACAAAACAAAACTTGTACTAAATGTGTAATTTAACCCAGAGACTATTTATCAAAGTAAACATTTAGAGAAAAGAGCCCTCCCCCACACCTCCATTTTTGACTTTCTACAGAAGCAAATCTCTAACTCTCTCTCCATGGATCATGAGAAGCCAGGATCAGTGTGGTGACACAAATACAGGGCACGCCTTGACAGTCAATAGGATATCAGAACCTCAAAACTCATCTCCCAAAACCTTTTGGATACCAACAAATCTATTGTAATTAGTTAAATTTTGCTTTTCCAAAATATGTTACTTTTTCATCTAATTTAATAATCTTAAATGGATCTTTTAGTTTGTTTATTGCTAATAGTTATAGTTAATAAAAAGTATTATTCAAAAGTAAAAACATTTGAGCATTTTTTTCATATGTTTCTTGGCCATTTGTATGTCCTCTTTGGAGAAATGTCTATTCAGGTGTCCTGCCCATTTTTTAATTGGATTGTTTGTCTTAATATATATTTGCTTTACTGTGTGGCTACTGTGCTGTTATGTTGGTAGCTTGTTTCTTTTCTTTTTTTTTTACTTATTTTTATTGCTTACCCTAATACATATGCTCCCATCCCCCCTCTTTGCCCACCTGCTCCTACCCCTCTCCCCCTGGCCTTCAGCACACTGTTGTTTGTGTCTATGGGTTATGCATATATGTTCTTTGGCTAATCCCTTCTCACACACATTGTATTCTTTAAACTTGTCAATATCCGTGAGAAGCAAGTATGGCAGTGAGAACTGCACAGTCTCACAGGTGAAAGCAATTTAGTGTAGAGACTAAAAGGATTACCCAAGGTCATTGCTGCTGAGGTAGAGGCAGGACAAAATAACCAGGATTCTTGGCTCCAAGACTGGGGCTATTTCCATTCTTCTGCACTCACTAGATTTTGTTGGTAATGTCTTAAAACCAAAGAAGAAAAAACACTAGCTGCTCTTATGTTTTTGGAGTGTAAAGGGTGAGCGTTGGCGGGGAACTGTGGCCCACAGTCATCCAGGGCCTCCTACAGATGAGAGATGTAGGGTTGCTCTGAACAGCTGTGTGGGATGCTGCTGCCTTGGGAAATGGGTTCTCAGATTCCAAATTCAAATTAAACTTCTAGAGGCAGAGTCTAGGCTGACAACACATCATGGTGTCTCAATTCGGTTCTTAGCTGGCAGCACCTCCAAATGATTCTGTCCCTGGAAGTGTACCAACGAGAGCTTGGGAGAACTGGCTCATGATTTCTGCAGAAGGGCTGTTGCCAGGCTGTCTGAGATGGGATCCATTTGGTCCTTGTCATCTCTCAGCACTAGCTGCAGCTGGAGAGGTCAGAAGACAATAACCACAAAAAGTCTTCTGGAAGAAAATAGCTTCTGAAATGCTGGTCTTGCTATTTTTTCCCTCCATACTTCACCCCACATTTCCGGATTTCTCTCCCCAGAACTCTCCACTCTTCTTTCACAGTATATTATATCAGTAGTTCCAGGTTCAAAGATTTAACACACACACATCCACATGGTCTTTGATATTTTGTCGTGGCAAGGAAGGGCTGGTACTGAGTAGTAATAACTAAGTGGCCTGGGATATTTATGGCTCTAAAATTTCATCAATTGACTTTAAAACAAGAGCATGAGAGTTCATTCATTTTAGAAAGCTTTGACTTCAAAGGGTACGTATTTGGCACTTAAACTGAAAGGCTTAAAACATGATACCCCTTAAAACTCCCCCCTTTACTCCCAGAAGCATCACTGAAGGGTAGAATACTCAATGTAAGAGTTTGTCCCCAAGCACTGTATTGTATAGGTTCTTAAATCTCTGTTCTACTAAAGGCTACCCACCTGCTTCTTCATCTTGAGTGAACATATAAAGGTTGTGTGTGTGATGGGGTGGGAACGAAAAGAACAATTACTGTTATATTCTATCAGAAATGGGGAGATAAAGATTGCTAGAAGAAACAAAATAACAGGGAATGTTTAAATATAGTGAGTTTGAGATAGAAGAATTATGATAGGATGGAATGAATTGTATTTTCATTTATTTAATAAATACTTTTTGGTATAGACACAATGCCAAAACACTGTGTGTACATTTATTAAACTTAAACTCTAATGGGCAAGAACAAGCAAAATTACAATTCATGTTTATGGGTAAGTAGAAATGAGGAGACTTCATTGATAGTGATGGAGATTGGTGGTAAATTGCATGGAAGAGATTTAGAGTCCTTATGAGATGAAGTTAACAAGCGAAGGGTAATAGGATACTTCCAGCAAGAACAGAGACCATGAGGCAAGCAAGAGCTTTGTGTGTTCACAGGATGTGTTCACAGAACTGAAGGTTTGGCTTGGTCTCAGTGGATTCAGGGTGAGGTGGTGAGCTGGGTGAGGACCAGATCACAGATAAGGTTATATGTTTAGGCTTCGTTCCCTGTGAAATGGGAAAGCATTGAAATATTTTAAGTAAGGGAGTGATATGATTTTATTTATATATTTAAAAAGTTCCTATGGTTGCTATATGCAGGATACATTGAAATAAAGCAAACTGAGAGATTAGAAAGAAAATGCCCATAATGTATTTTGATAAATAGGTTTATGGTAGCTCAGACAAGGGTGCTGGGACTTGAAGGCAGATATATTAGGGCTTACTGATGAAATAGACATGAAAAAGTATGCAAGAGAGAGTCTGCTTGGTTTCGGTTTGAAACTGCTGGTTGCATTTACTGAGATGGAAATGTAGTGGAATGAGTAATTTGATCTTTAACATGCTGAGATCCTGTGAGAAATTTAAAGGTGAGTCCAATAGGAAGTTGGATACAGGAGCCTGAGGCTCAGAGAAGTTTGGACTGGAAGCATACATTGGGATTGGTCTTAGCCTGTAGATGATTTACAGCCAGAGGAATGGATGAGACCAGGAAGGAGAGGGTAGATGAGAGAGACGTCCAGTGCTGGGGACCTCAATTAGCAGCTTCAACACATAGAGAAACATGATAGAGAAAGAGGAAGGAGTGATCAGAGAGGAAGGAGTGCTCCACAAAGAAGAGATTGATTATATAAGCCGAATATTGCTAAGAGGTCAAACAAATATAATGAAGGCAAAAGTGACTCTTAATTTAGAAATATGAAGAACATTGGTAAAAGATTTAAGGGTGGATGGGAGATAGAGGGTGTAGAAAAATATAGAGAAGTTTAACTTCAAAGAAACCTAAAAATGGAGTGGTACTTGTGACTCTATTTTATCTTAAGCAATTTCTGCATGTTTCTTGTGGCTAATCTAACAAATTCCCACAAACCCGGTAGCTTAAAACAACACACATTTATCCTTTCATAGTTCTGGAATCATGAATCAGTTTCACTGGGTCAAAGTCAAGATGTTGGCAAGACCACACTCCCTCTGGAGTCTCTAGGAAGGGTTCCTTGTCCCTTCCATCTTCTGGTGGCACCTGGCATCCCTTGGTTTGTGACCACATCACTCCATTTTCGACCTCTGTGGGCACATTGGCTTTCTCCTCCTGTCTGTGTCAACTCACCCTTTATATCTCTCTTATAAGGGTAGTTGTAATTGCATTTATTTATTTGTTTGATTGTTTATTTATTTATGCAGTAGGTAAATATTGGCTATTTTATTTTGAATGGTGCCATCCAGGAGAATGGGAAGCTAATGCTCAAAAGTCTGAACTTTCCAGTGGCAGACTATATAGGGCAAAATCACAAGCCATCATAGGTTAGGGGTTCAGGATCGTGCTGGGAACTGATTGGTCAGAGGTGATGTAAGGGTAATAAATCATTTCTGCAGGTATTGAGGACAGCTCTGAGGTCTGTTCTTATGACCTTTTGTCCTGGTTTCATGGGAAAGTAGCCAGGGCGTGGTTCCACCTTAGAACTCGGGAACTTACATTTAACTTAGGTTAAGATGTTATCTTTAGCCTGCCAGGGGTCCAGGGGTCCTCAAACTTTTTAAACAGGGGGCCAGTTCACTGTCCCTCAGACCGTTGGAGCGCCGGACTATAGTTTAAAAAAAAAACTATGAACAAATTCCTATGCGCACTGCGGGCCCGGGACGAGTCGGCTGCTAAGCAGGACAGGCAGCGGCACCCGGCGGGCCGGATAAATGTCCTCAGCGGGCCGCATGTGGCCCGCGGGCCGTAGTTTGAGGACGCCTGGCTCTAGACACTGTGACCATTAGTCAGATCCTGGCTACTGTCTCCTGCTGCCTCCGGGGTTGCTGATTATCCAGAGAAAAAGCTAGGTCTTTGGGTGATATAGACAGAGAGAGAGAGGTGATTGCATTTAATCCTGGAGGATTTTCTCAGCTCAAGATACCTAGCTTAATTACATCTGCAAAGACCCTGTTTCCATTTAAGGTAACATTTACAGGTTCCAGGTACTTTTGAGAGCCACTATTTGGCCTACTATACTGTACTAGGTCACTGATTAATTCCTGAGACTCTGAAGTCATTTGTTTGTAGAGTTGATGAATAAGTTTATCACACTTTATTCTAATACTTCTTATAATGTAACAATCTTTTTTTTTTTTTTTTTAAATATATTTTATTGATATTTCACAGAGTGGAAGGGAGAGGGATAGAGAGTCAGAAACATCGATGAGAGAGAAACATCGATCAGCTGCCTCCTGCACATCTCCCACTGGGGATGTGCCCGCAACCAAGGTACATGCCCTTGACCGGAATCGAACCCCGGACCCTTCAGTCCGCAGGCCGATGCTCTGTCCACTGAGCCAAACCGGTTTCGGCTGTAACAATCTTTATTAAAATATTTAAATGTACTATACCTTTTTCATAATCATGGTTATTAACTTCTAATTAATATTTGAAATTATACATAACTTTCAAAAAAAGTTCAACTAATAGTAACAGGAATGAGTTTTCTTATTGACATTGCTATTATTGAGTACCAGGGTCAATCCTTATTAATTATAAATAAATAAGAAGCGAATGATTAAAATTATATATATACTACATTGTTACCATGCTGACCTTGGATGTTCTAAATTTATTGCCATAGACATTATTTAATGTCATGTAACTAAACTATTTTAGCATTTAGATAATTTAAAAAGTAACTTATATCCATGCATCAATAAAGAGAGCCATAAATTATACATGTGTGTGGTTTTAAATAGATCCACTTAAATGCCTATTTTTGGTGTTAAATGTGTTTAGAATGCTATTTGTGTTTTCCTTACATCAAGGCTAACTTCTACTCATTCTTTAGGACACACTTATTTGGCACCTCCTCCAAGCAGCCTTTCCTGCCTTATCCAAATCACAGTTCCCTGTGCCCGAATCTTACTTTGCCCTTGCCACAAATCTATCTATCCCTAAAAGACTATATCCTATTTATCCTGGAGCCACCTGTGCCTGGCACTTTTTTTTTTTTTACTCTGGGTAGAGCTTGTTCCTGGCTACTTTGTGCCATCATTCTTGACCTTCAGATAAGCAGATTCTTGACCTTGAGATAAGCAGATTAGTTTCCCAGTTTCTCTTCCCTCATCCCAAGCCACACCCACCCTCCCCATCTCATCTCACAGAACACAATACAAAAATTCAGCTCACTGGTAGCTATCCCTTTTAAGTTAGCAGCTTTCAATAACATAGAATTTTCATACAACAAAGGCTGATTTTTAAACAATAGTCTTTTGTGTATGTACTTTTTTTTTTTAAAAAAAGGCAAATTTTATTCACTTCACTGGCTTTGTTTTTTTCAAAACAATTAGCTTGTTTTTGACAAATATAAATGAAATCTGCTAAAGCCAAATGCACTCCTTTCCTCCAGGACCTCATTTCTAAAATGATTTCCAGTCCGCTAAGGAAGGACTTTGAAATGCTTTATGATTTCATAAATCCGGGAGAAAATATTACACAACAATACATTTAACCTTGTGGTCCTTGCCGCGGCTGCCACACTGGCCAGCAGGCCTCGGAGAGACAGGAGGTGTAGGTGACTAGGACATCCTTTTGGCCTGGTGTCAGGCTCCAGGTGGGGCAGACTGGTCAAGATGTCTGAGTCCCAGTCCCAGCTCCACAACTTCCTAGCCGCTTGACCCTGGCCAGATGACTTAACACCTCTGGTTTCTCACTCCTCATTCTTAAAATGATGCCATTGAACTAAATTATCGGTCAACTATCTTGCTAAAAAAAAGTTTAGGCATCAAAACCTCTTCTTCACAGAGATCATCAATTCATACTCCAGATGAAAATGTAGAACTATTAGCATTCTAAGATGGTTCAAATACAGAGTTTACTGGTGAGAAAGAGCTGGCGTGGCACCCAGATATTGAGTAGAAATTGTCTTTGCCTACTGTTTCCACACACATGTTCCCATGTTAATAATTTTAAAAACTCTATTTTCGGCATCCCTTTAGCGTCAAAGCTATTTGCTTTAATTGTAGCCAGAGACAAAGTGGAGGGAGGCCACCCGAGGTCAATGTGGCATCGCCCACACCAACACTTTAATCATCAAGCCCTTCATTAGATGCGATGTACTCACCACTGGATGAAGTGGGGTTCCTGGAAACATAAATTGCATCTGCTGGGCAAGCATTGCTGCTGCAGTTTTTTGCTGGATCAAATTGTTCCTCCCATTAATTTCTAGTTGAGTTTTTAAATGTGTTGGAGGATGAAGATACTTGCAGTTCTCTCTTGAACAACGGCCCTGTAAAATGAACGTTTTGGTTTAGGACTGTTATTGGTAGCTTTCAACTCTATTGTCAACCATTTCACAATCACTCCATATATACAAAGGTAAGGATCCCATTTGTGTATGTGTGTTTGTGCATGCACGCATGTGTTGGAACATAGAACACAGTTGGAACATATAAGGGGTGATTCAGGCATAGGCAATTATCAACCTTGCTCAAACCTGTTGAGTAGAGAAGCTGCCTGAGATCGATTGTGGTTGTTTTTAATGGATTCTATGTCTGACAATAGACTCTACAGAAATGTGACTGCTGAGAGTAAAGACACACCTTTCTCCTAGGCAGTATGGAGGGCCTATTTATTGTGACGTATCAAAAGGAGGCTTTGAACCTGCTAGACATCAGTTTTTGCATGCTGGAGTGATGACAAAGTGGGAGTAATAGTAAGAACCTCTTGAAATGTGTGTTTCAGATTGGCTGAAGACACCCCTCATTCAAATTATTGAAGAGGCAATGATAGTATGAGAGTGGACTCTTCTTAGTCACAGATGCATAGGTAAAATTTCCAGTCACAAATTCAGATAATCTCTTGCAACTGATTAGTTTGCTGCACAAAAGTTGCTACTCCCATGACAATTGTATCAAATGTAATGTCATGATATGACATAGTGAAGAACGTTTATGGCTAAAGTAACATTTGGACATGAAAGTTGGCACAGCGAAAAAAATGAATAAGGAGACACATGTGCATAAAACCAGTCTTGAAGAGTCTTTGAAAATGGTAGTGTTTATATTGAAGTCCCCAAACTACCAATTGAGAGAATCATGTTGTGAATTATACAATTTCTGGGGAAAGAATAGCAAACTGTGTTAACCACTATGAGTATTATCATTCCCTACAGAATTAGTCTATTTGCAACCGAGAAAGGAGAATATGGGTTTGTTTATCAGATACAAAAATAATTTTAAAAAGCAAGCTTGGTGGATCTGGGGATATAAATTTGTTTATAGTCATTCTAATTCTAAACATCTGGAGTTCTCACTCTGCTTCCCACTGGTGTCAGCTGCACTTTTGGCAGCACAGGCTCTCTCCCTGTGCTCATCAGCCAGTCTTGCCCTGAGGCCCCGCTGTTAGCAGCATTGGAGATTGTGTCAGCCTCTATGGGGAGGACACAGAGGCAGGTACTGGGAACATTAGAAGGAACTGGTTGTTTCTGCTAATAAAATTCTATAACAAAGGGCAGTGTCAGTGTGTGTCTCCTTAGTCTCAAGTTTATATTGGGATGTTTCACTCTGCTTTCCATGGTCAAGAGTTAGAAGGTCTATTGTAAAGATACAGGTAAAGTGGAACCATAATTAAAAATAATTTAAATCAAAGAAGTCTAGGAATCTCTCTTTCTCTTTCCATCCACTTTGCTCTGCAAGTTTTGGGAGAAATTTTTATCCTAACTTTACTTTTCTGTTTAGTGACATCCCAGAGTCCCTCTAGACCTACCAACTTGCTTGAGACATCTTTTATTTTTCCTCCCTTTCTGCACTCCCTTGATAATTGCTTTAGTCTCTCAGTTTGCTAAAACCAAATTGCCAAGAAAGTATTATGATGGTGCCTGCTCCTACAGCATAGGTGTGCGACCAGTCTTTGGATTGGCTGCCTTTATGTCAGGTGTTCATATACATACATATGATGGGAGGTGGCCATGGGATACAAGACATAGCTACTGCCCATCAGCAAGGGTGGAGGAGAATTAAGCAGAGTGACATTTCTTGTACAGAAGCTAAACCGCCCCCGGCTTCTCTTTGACAACCTCAATCCAAACTCTCTTTAGTCACAATCACTTCACTAGGAAGCTGACACCAGAAAGGCTCAGGTTTACAAGGTCCACGTATAGGTACACAAAGGTACAGGAGCGCTTAATGGGAGGATATGGGAAAGCAGAGTTCCATAGAATGGGATGCAATTTGTGAGACATCCACACCTCTATACTCCGGCTATTCAGTTTTGCTCATTCAGATAATTGTCAACTTGATCACTCGTCTTCTGTAATGCTTTGTAACTGAGCATGAAAATTTTGATTAGGCTACAAAAACTATGGTTTTCTTGTAAATGCTGTTGTCTCCTGATACAACTGGGACTCTTAAGGAACTGTATAAATTGTTTTCAGCCAATAGAACATAATTTACAATATCAAATTAGTAATTTATTTATGGAACCTTCTTTTTCATAAGAATTAATGTAATTTCCTAGTGTTCTTACTTACACACTTGGGGAAAGGTATATTATCGATCACCCACATGCCAGACAATTTATATGTGATTATCTCATTTTCCCGTGAAAACAGCTGTAATGATCCCTATTTTACAAAACAGCAAGTGAGCTCAGAAAGATTAAGGAACTTTCCTAAGGTCAGATAATTGGTAAGTGGTAGAGCTGGATTCTAAATCCAGTTCTACTTGACTCACATCATTATGCCAAGCTGTTTATTAGCCATAGTTAAAACCCATGGAAGATAAAAAAAAATCTAGCATTATCCTTCATAATATAATAGAAGGCATATAACAATTTAAAATATAATAAATCATATATGAGGATTTGGGAGTGGAAAAAGATCATTTGCCTGGGTCAATCCATGCATTGGTAAGAGGATGGAGGAGTGGTTAAACTCACAGCTCTGGAGGCAGATGCCTGATCACATAACTTTGGCTCTGCCTTTTCTAGTTGTGTTACTTTGAGCAGATTACTTGAATTTCTTGTGCATCCATTTGTTTTTCATCTGCACAATGAAAATAATTGTGTTCTCCTTTAAGGTCTGTTGTGGGGTTGCATGAGTTAATATATGCACAAGGTTTAGAAAAATACTTGGCACATAGTAGGCACAAAGTAAGTGTGGTTAATATTTCCAAAGAAAGAAAAATATTTGTATATGACATTTTGTTTACAGTAAGTGCAAGATAACAGATTTAGTTGTATTTTGAATGGCTTTTTGTTCTTTTATAAAGTTTTGCATCAAAACATGATAAAAATTACTTAATTATACTTATCCAAGTATCTTATATTTAACATTACTTTCAATTCTACAAGATATTTCTGTAAATAACCATATTTTTTAAAGAGACAACCCTGAACCATAGTTCAATCTAGTATTAACATTTTTAAGTGTGTTGTACCACGGGAATACTAATACAAACTCTGGGAAACTCCAGGCAGTAGAATTTTACTAAGGGATCTTATAGGATTCTAAAATCCTAAAGGAAAAGCTACTGTCAAATATAACAAGCTATTTGACACAGTAAACAATTTGTAAGGAGGTTTTTGTTAAGGCGTAAGATTTGTCAGGATACACATCATCACACAAAAACTGTTGATTATCAAAGCAAGTTGTCATAGCTGAATGGGAGAGGACAGTGTGCAGAAATGTGAAGCATCTTTGTATATCACTGTGAAACAAAACAGAAGTGTCAAAAATAGTGTCTCCTGATTTTAGTCTAAGACATAAAGATAAAAAGGTCTTGGAAACATCTTCCTGTGGCTGCTAGGATTGTTTTTTTTTTTTTTTTTTTTGGTTTTATTTTAACTCTTCCTCTCTTTCAGTTTTTGGTTAAATGCTGTTTCCAGAGAGATAAGAGTGGTGGGGAACAGCCATAGAGAAGGGGCCTGGCCCAGCTTATGGAGATGGGAGGGTGCCATTCCAGAATCCTTGTGACATGTTGTGTGGGACTAGAAACAGGAGCCCGGGTGAAGGGCAGGGAGATGGGCTCACACCAGGTACTAATATGGAGACTGCAGCTCCTGAGTCATGTGGGTCCTCTCAGGGTCTTAGCTCACTCCAGGTGGGACACACCAGGTATGGAAATAGCAACTGGTTTGGATCACACTCACCATTGTTCTTGGTATACTTCCAGGGTCTTATTCATTTGTTCATTCAAGAAATATTGATTGAAGTCCTACTGTGTGCCAGGTATTGTGCTAAGTGCTGGTTAACCGAAGGTGAGCAAACACAAGATATGTTGCCTCCCTTCCTGAAGCCTATAGTCTAGGGGTGAAGATGGATACTAGCCAAATAATGACACAGATAAATGTATGATTACACATTGACATACGAGTTCTGGAGGAGAATGCTGAGAGAATGGTGGGAGAGGGTCAGAAATGAGACTAGTGGATCAGGGAAGGGCTCTGAAGAAGTGACATTTAAATTCAGACCTGAAGGATGAGAATGAATTTGGCAAAGTAGTGAGTGGTAGCAGAAGCGCGCGCGCGTGTGTGTGTGTGTGTGTGTGTGTGTGTGTTGAGGGGCAGAATACAAAATGAGAACAAGAGGAAGAGCATATACCATCTGGGGACTTTCACAAAGTAGCTCAAGGATGGAATACAGTGGGGTGTGGGTTGGTGGGGCGGTAGATTGATAAAAGATGAAGTAGGAAGTAGTCTACTGGAGCTAGATAACAACTTTGAAAGTGAAGTTAAAAGGTATGAATTTCATTGCCATGGAAATTTTTTAAACAGAAGACTACCAAGATCAGATTATGTTTCATGCCATATGTAAAATTTACCCTGATTATTATATTTTATACCTTTAATTTTATCATAGTTTACATTGTTTGGAGAACACTTATTTTTAAAAAAACAACAACACATAATTCTGAGTTTATCTAAGATTTGTGTGCAGTTTATTCTACCTCCCAAAATAATCTCTACTCCAGGAATATTTAGATTAGAGAGGATAGTTAGAAACAGGTAAGAGTTTGCAGCTGAATTACATTTATTAAAATAAGCAAGCATGGAAAAGTCTAACACCAAGTGCCAATGTTGATTCTCACCACGATGAAGAAAGATGCTGAATAACTGTAATAGGTACTTGGCAGAACACCAGATGGGAGCTATCAGAATTACACGGCCGTTACATGGCGTGGGATAGAATACATGCCGCTTTGGCTAAGAAAAGATTTCAAGAATCAGGTCGGTGTGAGAAAGAGAAAGCCTAATTGGAACATGAGATTTTCTAATTGCTTATTTTAAAACACGTAATTTTTAGAATCTTTTCCTAGTATGCTCCTAATTGAAAAAGTCAATTAAAATATGGAAGAAAAAGAGAAAACATTAATTAGGAGATTGTTAAAGGGATTAACAATAGGAGTTTTTGCCCACAGGAATAGCTAGTAGACAACTATATCCCAATCATTTTCCATGGGAAGAGCAATGGATTTTTATATGACCTATTATTCAAACAGTTAATAGGCCTCTGCCAGATGCATTGGTTGGGAATGATTTCAACTGTGTCTTGGTGTAGGCCACGTCATTGATCAGCAGACTCCGGAAAGGGCCCTGGGGGATTAAGAATTTCAGTTGAGGGCCAGGGTCACAGCCTGACCTACTGAGTTCCGCCTCTTTGAGTTGGGACTTGGCCACTCACTATTTTCAACACATGACTGGTGGTTTCAAGAGAGCAGGCCAGGCTGTGAAATGGAGAATGCTGACTCCCACAATTGAGGGCAGACAGTCTGCTCTGAAAGTGGCCTGCAGGGACATGGGGCATCCAAGAGCCTGCTGGGGACCCCAGAGCTGGTCACGGGAAGGCCGTGGAAGAACCCCCTCAGACTTCTTAGCATTCCACACGTGTGAAATCAACTTAGTGAAACCCCGATATCAGGACAGATGCTTTTGCCCTGTAGTTACATAACCGAAGCCCATCTGTCATGTAACCTCTCCCGGAAGATTGGCTTAAACTTGTGGCAAAAGGAGCAATCTCTGGGACTGGACAGCTTGGGCTCCAACCCAGCTCTGATCTGGGTACTTGTGGCCTCCAGCTGCCATATTTGTAAATAAAGATAACAATAGTTCCTAACTCACAGATTTTTGGTAAGGATTAAGAGTTAACACATATAAAGTGTTTGAACAGTTCTGGGCACATAATAAGCCCCCTATAAGTATTATTATTATTATTATTATTATTATCATCATCACCATCCTCATTATTATTCCTGCTAACACCTTCTCTGCATAGTAGATAAAAGTACATGATATTTAAAACAACCTTCCTAATACTAGTTCAGTTTCTCCATCATTGTGCTTCTCTCTGGCCTGTCTACCAAGCGCTTTACTCCTTTATTATTCTTGTTCTCACAATCAATGCCAACGCTGGCATTTATTTTTCAGAAGAGCCTCAGATCTGTTTTTCTTTGATATTTTTTCCTGCTGAAACTTGCCAGGGCTGATTAACACGGCATGACTAATCTAGAGTTTAAAGTAGCGATGGATTATAGTGGGACGATCCTGGAATTCTGGCTTCATTCCAAAATGGTCATATAAACATTTACAACTAATTTATAATAGCCTGTGCCTCAATTTTCTCATCTGTCAAGTGGAGGTGATTATATTCCCTCACCTCAACTCCTGATGGTTGTGAGAGCTCAAGAGACAGCAAAAGTTGCTCTGAAAAAAACAAAACCCAATCATAATTTGGTATACCTCTGTCTTCCCTTATATGTTCCTAATCTAGCAAAGAAGATAGCCGCATACATTGACAGTTAGAGTGAAACATAACAGCAGGGATACATATTGGCAACAGTCCGGACACGTTGGACAATTGTGAGAAGACTGCATGAGGCATATCAGCACAAGTGGTAAGTTGAGTCAAAGTTGATTAAGCCTAGGAGGATTTATTAACTATCTACAGTTTGAAAGTGAAAAAATCCAATCAAACAGACCACTTTTTTTGATGCTGGTGACACATAAGTTGATTAGCAGACTTTTCTAAGTGACTATCAGACACTCACAGTCTCAGTTTCTCTAGTTTCAAAATTTCTCAAGGCACTTTTGAAAGTGGGGGAAAAAAATTAAGGCCTTGATTTGAGTAAGTGAGCAGATTTATATTGACTCGTCATTTTTATGGGTCCAAGTCAGGTAGCAAAGGCTGAGTTTAACATTTGGCCAGCACATTTCTAGAAGGATATGGACAAGTGAAAGTGTAGGAAAATGGAATGGTTATTTACATTGGGGCTTGATTTAAAACGTTAACTATGGAACTGACATAGCTCTACTCTAAGGCAAGTGGCAGATTAGACTTTTAGACTTCTTTTGAATTTAAATAAACTGATTAAGCCAGATGAGCTTTTTGTATTATTAGTTCCAACCACAGCAAATAAAATTCAGCCCCATAAGAGCACCAGAATTAGAGGAAACTAGCCACTACAAGCAAATGATAACCGGAACTTCCATAAAAATGAACAATTGCCCAATCATTAGTATTTTGCATTAATTTATAATAACTCTTTCTGTTTATTAGTAATTCAGTTCAATTTTTATTACAAATCATCTTTTACAGTCTATATATGCAATACTCTTGTTAAAAGCATACAATTACTTATTGAAGATATAAAAAGGGAATATTTATAATCTCTTTTCTGGGGCGTGTTCCTTTTCCTCTGTTGCTTCCATGGTACAGAGGAAATGTGTAGGAAGACATAAGGAAGATTGGAGAAGTCGCTGGATGTGTAAACTAGGGAAAAGCACGAAGGCCGATGGGCGGTTACCGATGCATCCAATGTTACCCACCACCAATCTGTGTACAACTATGAGTGTAGGGAGGCTAAGAAAAGGTGTGCACTAAGCTGTGCAGATGGATGGCCTAAATAGTAATGAAAACTGTAATTTAGTTGGCATTTCTTTCCCAGAAAACCATATGAATAGGCATAAGAGATCATTCCACTGCCACACCTGATGGTGGGGGTGATGCCCAATGCTAGTGCTTTTACTTTCCTTAGAAGGAGCTGCGTCCATCTAAGATAGTCTTCCCATCTCTAGATTTGCATTTAGGGCAGCCTATCATCACCAGACAGGCTGGGAAAACCTTGGGGCCATCGCCAGTGCTGTGTGAAGTGCTCTGTGACTCATTCATTACTATACCAATACAACTGCCCTATTCCTTCAAGCACTGTTGGTCTATTCCATTAAGACCTAATTTTGTAACCATTTAAAACAGGTGAAACATAAAATTAATAAATGGGAGGAGAAGCAAAGAGGGTCAAATTGTTCGTAGTTGACCATTTCAAAGCATGTTTAGATGTTTTGTTGTTTTTTAATGGACTTTGTTGCTTGAACAGTTTTGGTTTCTCAGACTACTTATGTGTTATGTTTGGAAAAAGCTGTTTGTCAGTTTAAGGGGCTAAGCCCTGTCTATACTGGTAAGGATTATCTATCCTGTTTATATGTTAACTGAAAATGTGTCAGTTAAGAAAAACCAGTGAGACCAAAAATAGTCCCTCCAATCTCCAGAGATTTAAGGAAACTAATTTCTGGGCATCAGATGCTTCATTTGAAAATTATTTTATTTAACCAGAAGATAAATGTCTTCTGAGTCACAGAAGTACATTGGTTAGTGTGCATCTGATGATATAGCAACATAACATAAAACCTGTCCAGTGGCTATTTGACCTCATAGTGTCTAGCTTTCCTAACATCACATTCACAAATGTGAGCATCACCATAACCATGGGTGAAACAGAAGCTCTATGAAATATTAATATCACAGCAGTAGAAATTTTCCTGTGGGGAGAGCAGGCCTTTGTGGTCTATGTCTTATACTTCTCAAAGCCCACAGTACAGGGACCTTTTCATGGTGGGCACTCAACGAATGTTAGAAAATGCTTGTCCTCCTTTCTTTCCTTCGGCAAATCTTATTGAGCCCCTCTCATGTGCCAAATCCTGTGAGATATAAGTATCACCAGAGAATATTTTTTTTCCATTCCTTTTCAGACAGAGTGAGCGTTAGCAGTTTGGAAAGTTAAGACAAGCCAAGCTAATTTACAGCCACTCTATGGGGATTAAATTTTGCCTTATAGACCTTCAGACACAGCACCTGGAACAATGCTGAGTAAATATTGACTGCTCTTTTTATTATCATCAGTTGTTAGCAATCCCACAAGCTGGTCTTTTTCTAAATAAGTGAAGTCTATCTAAAGACACAAAACTTTATTATACATCTTCTGTTATTGTCTAGTCTTTTTCAGTCTGATTTGAAAACCATGTGGTGAATCACCTACCCTCACAGAGGGCTTCCTGGAATTCAGACACATGTAGGCAATCAATCTTAAAGTCTGACATTGAGTGGTTATGCTCCCTGTGCTATTTATCAAAATAATGGAAATACTTCTGTTCCAGTTATAAAATAGCCACTATCCCAAGCCTGTCAAGTCTCAGGTGTTTTCCCTTCATCTCTGATCACTGCAACCCCTTCTCCCAAATCCAGCCACCTTGCCCTCCTGGATCCCAGGAATCAAAGAGTTAAATCTGGCACAGCAGGGACCTCCCTGTCTTACCTCTAGTGCATTCCCATTGATTGGTTGCTGCTCACTTGGGAGGTATTTATATTAAAATATTTTGCATATCATACCTGATTATAAATATGCTTGTGACAAATCCAGAGTACTCTGGTTGTTGGTGACAAGTTGGGAAGGCCTGATTATAAATATGCTTGTGACAAATCCAGAGTACTCTGGTTGTTGGTGACAAGTTGGGAAAGCTTCCAGGAGAAGGTGAGAGAGGGGCTGGTGATGTATAGATTGGAGCATGGGGAAGGGTTGGGCAGGAGGGGGAGGAAGACTGGGGAAAAGACCAGGAAACAAGGACTACTGGGTAAAGAAGCAAATGGAAGAGATGGAAAGCTAGAGTATCTTTTAAAGAGCACATTCATTTTTAGTAATATAAGAAAAGAACATTCCTTTCTGGCTCGTTTGGACTACCTGGTGGCTTGGGACTGACCTGCAAACTGAACTGCAGCAGGGGGAAGCTGCTTTTTGTTCCAGAAAGAACAGCCTGGGAAGGTGTAGGGTACCTTGCACCACAGCATGAGTGTTTACGCACACTGCCTTGTGGGGTGGGGAGGGGGCTGAGCAGCATTACACAGAGGAGGTGTGGGGCTCAGCTTGTCTGTCTCCTGGGGGCAGAAGCTGCATGTCTCCATTTCTTTACTCAACAGACATTTTTGGAGCATCTGCTGTATGCTAGAAACTGGGATGTATTGTACATAGGGTACTAAGATGTGGTCCCCTCAATAAAACTAGTTAAGACATATAATAGTGTACCAAACATGTACTAGGCAGTTTCTAAGTGCTTTTCGTAGATCATACTCTAATCTTCAATACAAGATCTTAATAGAGGTGCTGTAAATATTCTCATTTTATGGGATAAAGAGAGAGACATAGAGAGGGACAGTAACTTCCCAGAGTTGTCACAGGTATGAAGTGGTAGGGCTGGATGTCCAGCCCAGGCTGAATGGCTATAGAGTCTGTGCTGTGGTCCCCCTGCAGAGCCAGTACTAAGAAACTTGAAATCCAGTGGAACTTGCTTATCACACCTTGGAAAGCATTTTACACAGAATATCCTAATATAGCTTCACAGCATTCTTATAATATGTCACCCCAATTTAAAGGTAAGGAAAATGAAGCTCAGAAGGATTTGAAGGTCCTTGCCAAGGTCATTGTTGTTAAAGTCAACCAGGGCTAAATTATGGTCTGCCATTACTGGGAAAGGAACTCTCTCACTGCCCCTTGTGGCCAGTAGGAGAAGCTATAGGAAGCAGAGTGTTGGCTCTGCAAGTAAAAGATTTGTTTAGAACAGGTGAATACCCTTGTGTGATAACGGATGTCAGGAAGGTGACACTGGATGGTCAGTGTTATGAGTTGGATTGTGTCTCCCTGGAAAGATGTGTTGATGTCTTAAGCCCCAGTTCCTTGGAATGTGACCTTATTTGCAGATAGGGTTTTCACAGAGGTAAGTAGGTTCCCAGGACCATTCCTGAACTGAGGCTGGGTCTTTGCCCCTGGCTGATACCAGGGTGGGTGCTAATGCTGGTGTCCTTGTGAAAAGGAGAAATTCAGACACAGGGACAGACATGCACAGAGGGAAGGATGATGTCAAGAGACAGAGAGAAGATGGCCATCTCTTAGCCAAGGAACATCGGAGGCTGCCAGAAGCCCGGAACAGATCCTTCCCCAGACCTTCTGAGGGAACAGAACCCTGCTGACACCTCGATTTCAGACTTCTACCCTCCAAAACCATGAGAGAATTAATTTCTGTTGTTCTAAGTCACCTGGTCTGTGGTACTTGTAATATTAGCCTTAGGAAACTAATACAGTCACCTACAAGAAATGCTAGAGAATGTATTTTTTTCATGAGAGTGGAGGCTACACCAGCAAAACACTATGCTATCTTCTAAGACAAAGATTTGGTTCTGGAATGTGTGTTCTAATTTTTTTTTTCATGAACTCAGCTAATAAGATCCCTCTGTCTGATCAAAAATACACTGTAACAGCTCCCAAATCCTTAACAAGTACAATGATTTTCTACAAATGAAACTAGTCAGCTTAAATGCTATCTGATTTTTCATATGGAAGATTTAATAGGAGAGATTTATTTTAGTAAAAGACAAAATGTTTCACTAAAGAACTCATTAGTGATGCATAAAGGCCTACTGAGTCTCTGAAGATCCATTTTCAAAGAGAAATGTTGGGATCATTTTTATATCCTGATTACAGAGAAAGACTTGATAAAATTTGTACTTGATATTAAAATTGCATGGGTGTGGGGGTGGGGATCATTCAATCAAGCAAGAGGGAAGTCAAAGAAAATGTGTAAATTCTGCCAGCATTTTGAAGTTGCTTTTACAAAGGTCGATAAGTGTTTCTGTGGCTCACTCATGAGACCACCTCCACAGGCATTTGACTCATCAAGAAAAATGGTAGAGAGGAAGATACAGAGAAGAGGCCTGCTGTGCAGGTCTCCCATAATCCCACCCTCCCAACCACCTCACCTGTTCCTTCTTTCCCCAGTTCCCAGGACAAATCCTGAACTGAGGCTGGGTCTTTGCCTCTGGCTGATATCAGCTCAGCACCTATGGTTTTGATGGCTAGGTGGCTGCTCTGACCCAAGTTCCCAATTTCTGCCTTCCTCTTGACCTTGTTCACCCACTGGGTATCTCATTTCTTATGTTTGAGGCTACCACAGGTTTTGTTGCTTCACCTCCAACTTCAAGGTTTGAGAATGTGCCTCCCTCCAGGCTCCCTCCCAGACTAGAGCTCTGCATGGCTTGTGCATCTGGAGAAAGCCTGTCCACAGGGCTCTGTGGCCCACTGGGGACAACTGCTGCCCATCCACAGACCCAGTGAGGATCACCTGGATTTGCCCTCAATGTCACCCACTCTCAGTAGACACCCTGCTAATTTCTCTGACTTCCTGTGGCAGAACATTTATCCAAAATGAACCTAGGAGGGAGGGAGAGACTTGGAGACAGCACTCTTGGACTCACAATCACCATCTCTTTGGTTCAGTTTGCAGATTTAACTCTAGATTCTGGGTTCCCTTCCTGTCTGATCCAGCCAAACACTGAAATATGAGATTACTTCCTCTGCCTCTTAGGACCTCCCCATAAACTATAGAAGTATTTTCCCTCAGCAAACCCCAAATGCTCCCCATTCATTGCCACTGATTGGATACTTAAGCCCCTGATAGTCCAGAAACTGCTGATCAAATTTATTTGTAAATTGAATCAATCCATTATTAGTCCAATTTTTTAAAGAGAATTACATGTATGGTAATAATACTTAGTAATATTTATTGAGTACAAATAAATTCCATTATTATTATTATTGACTACACTAATAAAAGAGAAATATGTAAATTGACCGCACCTCTGTGACATCTACCAGCCAATCAGGAGGGAATATGCAAATTAGCAGGACAAAGATGGAGGCGGCCCCGCCCCTCAGCCGCTCCAGGTGCAGAGTGGCCCGGCAGGGCAGGATGTCTGCTATGAGGGGGAGGGCGGGGGGCAGAGGGAGCTACAGGAGTGGCGCTCCAGCCAGAGCGAAGACAGAAGGTGGCGGCCAGAGTGAAGGCTTGGATCCCAGGTGCCAGAGGAAAACCGGTGCCGGCAGCCAGGTAAAGGAAGGCCTATTGTACAAATCTTCGTGCAACGGGCCTCTAGTCCTATATAATAAAAGGCTAATATGCAAATTGCCCCCTCAACTGGGAGTTCAACCAGGGGGTGGGCCAGCTTGCCAACCACCCGCAGTCCCTCCCCCTGGCCAGCCCCACCCCTGATTGACGGGGGCTGGCATGACCTCACCCATGCACAAATTCATGCACTGGGCCTCTAGTTATATATATGTTAAGCATTGTACTGTTTCACATGCATTGTCTCAGACAAATCTATGAGAAAGGGAGGCAATACTAATACCTTCATTGAATAGATGGGAGAATTGGTATGTGGGGAGAATAACAATCTTGTCCCAGGTCATACAAGTAGCAAGAGACAGAATCAGGATGTCAACCCAGGCAAAGTGACCCCTGAGCCACTGCTTTTAATCATTCTGCTTCTTTCACATGTCCATGTAATTATAAAAATGTCATTTATTAAATGCTTGTGATGTGCCAAGCCTGATGCTAAGCACTTTACAAGAATTATTGTTTTTGTTTATTATAAGCCTCTGGGGTAGGTCTTATTTTTATCCCCATTTTGCCAATATGGAACCAAGGCTCAGACAGGTTAAGTAACTTGTCCAAGGTCACACAGCTTATAAAGAGAAGGTTCAAGATTTGAACTTACTCAACCTGGTTCAGCCAAAACTGCCACATGCTGAGAATATAAATTATTGATTGCTGCCATATGTCTGGTACTATCCTAAGCCCAAGTGGATACAAAGATGAAAAATAAATTGTTTCTATCTTTGAGAAACTCTAGATACATAGATCTGCAATGCATATACACACGGATATACGGGAAGAAACCATCATTTTAAGTCATATTTAAGTCTAATATTAGCCAGAGGAATCCATGTAATGTTTCATAAATCATACATTCTTACAAATCCAATTAAAGTGATTGAGTACATTTTATAAATACAGTTAAATTTTATTTAATATATCAAACTAATAATTGATGGGAACAACTAAAGTAGGTCATTCCCAGCACATCTCCAGGTTTTAGAGCAGAAGGAGGTGCCAATCACAGCCTTAGAGACTACCCTGTCATGGGGAGATCACAAGCTTTTAACATTTGTAGGTGAGGCACCTGATTTCAGAGATAAATGGATTTTACATATTCAAATATAGTTTAAGAATTATGCCTGTATGTTTTAGGTATATATCTATGCTTTGCTTATTGAAAAGGCTTCAAGCTTCTGCTGAGGGCAGTTTCCCATGAGAGCAGGGTGGAGGGTGGGGAACTTGCTTCCTCCTTTAGATGACCCCAGCGTGAAACACCTGCCTGTCCTGGGTATGTCAGACTCTGACCTTTTGTGGGACTCAGTGGGAAGGCATGCAGTTTTGAGCTGTTTTTGCAGGACCAGTATTTTGTTAATTCTTATCGACTCAATTTCACCTGGTTGCATCTGTGATCAATAAGGACAGTAGGGCAGGGTGAAGCGTACAGTCTCTACCTCTGGAGCACAGTGTATCTTACAGTTCTGCACAGGATTGATCCTGTGACTGGTGCTTCATCTATCACAAAGCCTCATGTCTCCTGCATGAAGTTATCTGGTCCTGGATACATATCCACTCTATCTCTTGCATCGTCCCTTGCTTTTCATTCCAATGCCCCTGTCAGGTCAGTGCAAGCCATCTATGTGCCTGATGCCGACAACAGACCGCTCATCAGTGCTCCTTCAAGCAGCAGTCTACCCACCATTCACTCAACAAATATTTGTTGCATATCTACTATGTGCCAGGAAATGTTCTAGGAGCATGGACTTTATCAGTAACAAAATTCACAATTACCCTGTCCTCATGGAACTTAGCTTCCAGCTAGGGCAGGCAGGCAATACGTGAAAGAGTAGTAAGTGCCAAGTTCTACAAGGAAAAAAAAAGATGAGATAAGTAGAATGGGGAGTGCTGTAGGGGGTTGGCTTGCCCTTTTGAATTTGATAGGCAAGGTCCACCTTACTAAGAAGGTAATTTTGGAGCAGAGATTGGAAGTAGGTGGAGAGGTAGGCATGGCCCGTATCGGGAGGAAGAACATTCCAGCTGGAGAAAACAATCAGTACAAATACACCAAGGAGGAAGCATGCCTGGCATATCTAAGGCCAGTGAACCTGAAGGTGAACCAGGAGGCCAGTGAACCTGGGGCACCGTAAGCCAGGGCAGAGTTGAAAAGAAGGTCAGAGAAGTAACAGGCTTGATCATGTAGGGCCTCATAGGGACTTTTTACTTGGAAGGAAGTGGGGATTTTGAGCAGAGGAGTGACATCATCTGGATGACATTTTAGGAGGCTGCCCTGGCTGCTATGTTGAGATTAGAGAGTGGGGGCCAGAGTTGGCATGGGGAGACTAGCTGTGCTGTGATAGTGATCAAGGGAGGGGCTATGATGGCCTAGATCAGCCTGTGGAGGTGGTTAGAAGGAGTAGGTTCTGGTGATATTTTGAAGGTAGACCCAACAGATTCTGACACACAGGATGTGGAGTGTAAAAGATATCAGTCAAAAAGGATGGTGAAGTTTGGGCCTAAGCCACTGGAAAGGTGGAATTGGCATCAACTGAGATGCAGAAGGCATGGTTCAAGTATGTTTTGAAGAAAAAGCAGGAGTTGTGTTTTGAACATATTGAGTTTTATCTGCTTATATCATTAAGGTAGAGGTGTCAAGTAGGCAATTGGATATGGATATCTCATGTTCAAAAAAGAGGTGTGGACTAGAGCTGTACATGTGAAAGGTATTGACAGCCATGAAAAAAACCTCTTCAGTTAGGGCCATAGGTGCATCACTCTCCTCTTAGAACCTCATAGAATATCCGTTCCTTCCTGAATTATGTCCAGATGTTCTTATTTATGAGCAAGGCCTCCCATGGAGTCAGACAGTGAGCTTCCTTTCTTTCTAGTATCACCACACTGTTCTCTTTTCATGCAACTAAATTCAAGTCCAATTGAAGGTGGGAAACCTAAAGTCTGATGCCTTCCAGCCTCCTCTGTGACTTTGCTCAAGCCATTCCACTCCTCTGTCTTCTTCCCCAATTCAAATTGACCAAATTTCTCTTCCCTTCCAAGGCCTAGTTTAACAGACCTTCCGACACATGAATCATTTTCCAACCTCTCCCCATCCACCCCTGAAAAAGCGTTTTTACCATCCCTGTAATTCTCCAGCAATCTGCACCTCTCAGGCAATGTGTAAAACCCAATGCCTGCTCTTATCATTAGGGCTGTCGGAACTAATTTCAGGGTTTTACTGTAAATTGCTCCTGAGTAGAAGCTCTCTCATTTGCTTCAGAATAGCCAATAATGTAGAGCATAGTGCTGCATAGAGGGGTATACTATCAATGTGTGCTAACAAATGAATCTTTGGAAGACAAATTTTGCAATGCAAGACTCTGTCAACCTTGCAGGATAAAATTTAGGGGATGAACAAATATAACTTAAAATGATTTTCCCTGCTTTAAAGGCAATTTATTCCCATTTAATGATCCCTAAATAGTATAAACACATACTAGAATCTAATAAAAGTATATGTAGTAGGCTTTTTTCCCCTATAAGGACAAAAAAAAATACAAGGGAATTGAAAGGAATTTTAAAATAGTCTCTATGTTTCCCTAAAATGAAAATGCCAACAAGTATGTGAATTCTTATTTTTACCAATAATTCAAACAACTACAATTTAATACAAATGATTTACATATAAGAAAATAGTTTTTATTTTTATGAAGGCTTGCTATACACCAAATGTTTTACATACATGGACCCTGATTCTTACAACACCCTGGAATTTGGTATCATTATCTTTCTTTTACATATTGAGTAAATTGAGAGAAGTAACTCACCTATGTTGAATAGCTTGTCAATGGTCACAGAGTTAGTAGGTGATAGAGTCAGGATTCTAACTTAGCTCTTTGGAAAGCCAAGGGCAAAATTTCTTGTATCCTGTTATCTGGCCTCCCCGCCTCCACTTTGAAGCCCTCAGACCTAAGGCTGTTGATCTCAGTGTCCAAGCTGCTGATTATCTCAGTGGAGGAAATATACAATGACAAGATGCTTTCAATAGTCATATCCTTGGACAGAATTCACTACCATTTTCAGTCATTTATTCACTCAATGCATATTTTTAAAAAATATTTTTTATTGATTTTTAGAGAGAAGAAGGGAGAGGGAGAGAGAGATAGAAACATCGATTGGCTGCTTACTGCACACCTCCTACTGGGGATCGAGCCCGTAACCCAAACATGTGCCCTGACAGGGAATTGAACCGTGACCTCTTGGTTCATGGGCCAAAGCTCAACCACTGAGCCATGTCTGGCAGGCTCAATGCATATTTAATGAGCGCCTCTTCTGTGGCAGGCACTGCCATTAGCATGGAAATAGACTAATGAACCAAACAGGCAAAATTCCCTTCCTTCTAGGAGCTTACATTTTAATGGAGCAAGACAGACTCTAAGCAAGATCAATAAGTAAAATATACAATGGGTATGATTGTTGAAAGTGCTAGGAGAAAAATCAATATAAGGGCAATAGGAAGTGTGTTGGTGGGGGACTTCGCAATTTTTGTTAGGGTGACCTAAGAAGGTCTTGGTGAGAAGATGGCAGTTGAGACCTGGAGGAGGCAGGGAAACAAACCTGGTAAGAGGAGATACAAAGTGCAATGGTTCTGAGGCAGGAGTGCCTGAAGTATTCTAGAATAGCAACCAGGGCCGTGTAGCTGGAGCAGAGTGAGCAAGGTGAGAGTAGTAACTAAGAGGGGAGAGGTGAGGAGAGTGAGGTGACCAAAGGGTGGAGAATCTTCCGGGTCATCAGAAGGACTTGGGCTTTTACTCTGATTGAGATGCGAAATCAATGGAGGGTTAATGCACTGAATGATTGTACCCAGAGGCTTCCATGTTCTTCACATATTTTTGAAATGTATTAGCAACTTTAATAAATTATGAGAAAGTGCATTATGTCAGACTCTCAATCACTAAATATTGCTGATCTCATACACATCTCCATTTAGCACTGCCCTGTGATCAGGGAGCAGGCCAGAGGCTGGGAGAGCGAGAAGGGCATAAATTCAAGAGGCCCAGGTTGGGGGGGGTGGGGGAAGGGCGCTACTGTATCTGTAGCATGCCACCCCCCAGACCTTTCCTGCTCTCCTTTTGAAATAAGATGGGTGGATATCCCCACAGCCTCCAGCTCAGCCTTAAAATCTGAACAGCTGGGAAAGGATTGGGCTGTCTCTGTTACCACCTCTTTGAGCTGCATTGTGGGGATAAAGCCATCCATCAAAGGCTGGTTAAGCCACAAGCTGCAGATGCTCCTCAGTGGATGGCAAGAAGAAAAAGTTTTTATGACAGAAAAGTCCTGGTCTAACTCCTGCCAACCCAATTTACACCTTACAATATCAAGTAAATCTCATTTCCTCTAATTTCCTCCTTCTGTTTAATAAGATTTTTTTTTTAATTTGATGAGTATTCCACTAAGAGAATACTGGCCAATAAGAATGTGAGTTTCTCCTGCTCTACCCTCTGTGAAGGGGTGGGACTTAATCATGTGTGGTGAGAGGGCTGGTGTGCAGCTAGATGTGTGGCAAGGGAGAAAAGCAGGGAAAAGCACTGAAAATTTGCCTCAGACTAACCAATTTTGCATCTCAGTTTCTATTTTCAGGATTTAGAGTGAACACATTGGACCTACCTTTAGCCTGGCAAAGGTTAGAGTGCTAAGAGCCACTGGGCCTTTAGAATGTAGGCTGTACCACTAGAGCCTCCATTTATAAGTTCATTGGCTTAAGACACTGGGCATTAGTTATTTTTTGGCATATATATATATATATATATATATGTAATGCCTTCTAAGAATTTTCTGGAACTTATTTTACTCTGAAATGATCAATGTTTCCTTCTGCAGAGCATTGCTGCTCCAGTGGAGGGAGTTTTTGCCAGGGGAACATGGATGTGTGTGCCACCAAACACTGCTTGTAGACTGAATACATAATGACTTGCAAATATATGTATTACGGTCTTCAAAGTTATAAAATTGCTGTAGTCAGAAATAAAATGCAGATTCAAGCACATAAGAGTTAATTGAATTCACAGTAACTTTTACAAGGTGTGTGCTTAATCAACAGGTAATAAAAACGTAATTGGTAGTATGGGGCTCAGGGAAGATTTTTCAATGTAAAAATGGATTTTAATTTCTCAAAAACTTATAAGTAGGAAGTGATGAATGATACATGAATGTTTAAGTCATGGGCTACTAACATTTCAATCTTAAACTCAATGGCTGTTGTTAGAGCAGACTATGAGTCAGCAAGACCTTTGAGAAGAAGCATTCCTAGGGTTCCCTGGTCTCTGAGCCCCACCATTATAGACTCATTTCTTGGAGATATTTCCTATTCTTTCTGGTCCAGGCATTTTTACAATGAAAATAACCCTGAAATAATTAAAACTTCCGTGTGGAGTAATGTGTTAATCATTTTGCTCAGGTAAAAGAAAACAGTAGAAAGAAAATAATAAATGTGAAATGAGGAAAAAAACTAGAAAAGTAAGGTAAAGTGGGAGAAGTGCTGCAAGCAGAAGAGAAACTTACTTCAATTTATCATGAGAGGTGGTTGGATTTTATCAAATGCTTTTTCTGCACTACTTGAAATGGTGTTTTTCCGCCTGCAATCTGTCAATGTGGTGCACTACATTGATTGATTTTTGTATGTCTGGAAGTGCTTGCTAAAGGCTGGACCAGCTTGTAACATGTGCACCTATATTTTTCAAAGTTATTGCCTAGTCTGGCTCATTTCTAGATTGTTCTCCCATGCCGTGGAGATTTAAAAATTTTTTAAAAAAATGTTCAATGTACCAACCAACTCAACACTAGGGATTCATTCTTGGTCATAATTAGTTTCATTCGAATTCCTACTAGGGGTAGGTAGAGCTCTTTTCCTTCAAAGAAATAACAAGATTGAGAATGGCACAGAGAAGAATTGTCTGTAATGAACAATGGGGCAGGTTATGTAAAAGGAGGAATATTGGTGCCTTAGAGTTGAATAGAAGAGACTTATCCAAAGTGTGGAGGTCTAGGGAGGTGCCATGGGCAGAGTACTTGTGGACCCTAACCAATCACTGGTCCCTTAACAGCATTTCAGCACATTTTTTAATTAGCTAGGTTCAGTGACCTAGAAGCAAACAAGGACAGGGGGGTATGTGGAGGGTGGGGGGATTTCTGCATGACCACCAACATCTACCCATTAAATTTTTTTTTCTAAAAAACAAGAACTATTTTGAGAAATTAACAGCTTTTCCCCCAAGTAATTCAATTTCGGTTTGCTATTTTAGCATTCCAGAAATAATTTTCTTTCCTTTTAGCTAAAAAATGTAATCCTATAAAACATAGCTAGAAAGTAAAACTTAAGTTGGCTTGCTCTTTTAAATTTAATTGTAAACAATTGAACAATTTGGGAATATGTGTGTGTAGGGGGGGGTCACTCTTAAGAGCACCACCCTATTATAGTTATTGCTATGTTTGAGGACTTCCTTTGATATTTTCCATATTTTATACAGTTCAAATCTTGGTGAGCAAGTAATATAATGTCCTGATTATTTTCACTGAGCCTGTCATCAACATGTTCCTCTCAGTAGCAGAGGAGTCTTATTTCCAATGCCTGCATTATCTTTCCCTGAATGAATGCACTACAATTAAATTAACGATTTCTCCCATTATGGTTCTTTACAGTTTTGCACTTTCATAAAAAAATTTGTGCTAAGCATTTTCACAATATAGCCCCCCTCTATTTTTACTTCCTCAGTTTAAGTGGAATTATTGGATTAAAGAGTATGGATTTTTGCATGGCTCTTAAGGTATCTTAAATCAGCATATTCTTAAATGTAATCTTATCTGAGCACTCAGCATATCTAGATGTTTTTCTCAAGAACTAATCATATTACACTGATTTTTATCAGACAATGAGCACATGTATTTCTTTTTGTCTTAACTGCCAGGAAACTTAGAGCTACAGTTCAAATCCAATAATGAGTTCATCTCAGGTGACCTGTAATATGTTACTTGTTTCCTTTGGATCGATTTTCCACTTTGTTGTTCTTTTTAAAAACCATGATGTTGAATTTTATAAGTGCCCTCAAATTTCTTGTAGAAACAGGTGGATTAATAAAATAAAGATCACTCCAATGCACACACAAGCACATGTACAAATGTGTTATTTATTATATCTAACATAAAACTTCACCTAATTAGCATCATAAAATCAAAATTCTTAGATCTGGGATCTATAAGATGATGGAGGGCAATCCTCTCCTTTTGCAATAGGGCAATGGCCTAGAGAGAGAAATGGGACTTTGTTATCACAGAACCATTTGGAGTTAGAGCCAAGACTGACTAGAACCCAGGCTTTTTCATGCCCAATCAGAAACTAAACAAAGCATGAGGAAGGGATTATTTGCTGTACCTGATGCCTTGACATTTCTGTCAGGGACTCAGTCATGACGCATTTCTCTTTCATCTCTTTCTCATCCTTTGATTTCCTATTGCCACCATCCGCTGCAAGACATGTGTTATTTCATTCCTAGAGTACAGATTCTGTCTGCTCTATTCTGTTTCACACACAATTGCTCTATTAGTTTGCTCAGGCTGCCTTAACAAAGTACCACATACAGGGAGACTTAAACAACAGAAATGCATCATCTCACAGTTCTGGAAGCTAAAAATCTGAAATCAAGGTATTGGCGAAGCCACACTCCCTCTGAAGGCTTTAGGGCAGAATCTATTCCAGGCCTCTCTCCTTGGTTTGAACATGGCCATCTTC
Source organism: Plecotus auritus (assembly GCF_963455305.1). NCBI lineage: Eukaryota > Metazoa > Chordata > Mammalia > Chiroptera > Vespertilionidae > Plecotus > Plecotus auritus. Next base: position 44,362,536 of record NC_137772.1, read on the forward strand.
TCCCTATATCTCTTTGCATTGCCTTTCTTCTATGTGCACCACTGCATCCAAATTTCCCCTTTTAATGAGAGTACCAGTCTCAGGGATTAGGGCCCACCCTAATGACCTTGGTTTAACTTGATCATCCCTGTGAGGACTCTATCTCCAAATAAAGCTACACTTTGGTTTCAACATATGAATTCTGGGGGATGTAATCCAACCTCTAATAGTTGCAAAGTTCTTTTTTTCCAAGTTTTTAATCTCCCTGCTCAAATCTTTCATTGTCTTGAGTTACCAAATTTAAATCCAAATTCCTCACTTTGGTGTTCAAGCTCTCCCACAACCCTGTTATAATGTATCGTTGTTCTTCCATCACCCTACATGCCCCATATTCCTCTACACTGCAGTCCAATTGCATTACTCTTGGATTCCAAACATCCCACACTTTCCTGCCTCCAAGCCCATGTTCATGCGGGTCTTTCTGCCTAGAATATCCTCTTCCTCCATCTCAATGGCCCATCTCAGATGTCCTCTCCTCCACTATGCCTTCCTAGTCCCATTCAGACATGTCTCCTCCACAGGGCTTTGTTTTGGTACCTTGCTGGCAGTTAAGGATTATGATCATTGTACTACAATCACTTTGTGTTCCCTCCTACTAGCCTGCATCCTTCTTAAGAGGCAGTGCTTATCCATCCTTGTACATCTCTCAGTTCCTTTTCTCTTCCAACTTCCCTCAAAGTGTTTGCTGGTACATTTTATGGACAGATAGAAGCTAAAAGAGATATTCTGCTATGGGGATCAAGAATACATCAAGGACATCTAAGATAGCTCTTGTCATAACATCATGCCCACTAAGCATGATGTATGTTAATAGTGAAATAAGTAAAATAAACGTTGGATGTTACATTTAAGATTACTGGTGCATGGGCATGGCCAGTGTTGAATGGGAGATAATTATTTTTACTAGGAAATTCCCTTTGTTCTCAACATTTTCCCCTCCCAACAGAAAATTCCATGAAGTTCACTTCTAAAGAAAAGTAAATATCCAGATGGCCAGAGGAATGACCTTTCTCTAACAGAGGGGATGAATTTGTTATCCAGCCAAATGTTTGAAATTCTTCCACCAGCATGCATAATTGAGAAAGATGTGTTAATTACCCTTAAGTGACAGCTGGTAGGACTTCTTAGACAACTCTGAGAGGAGTATTGATCTCAAATCATTGTTAGTGACTTGTACTGTGGTGATAAAAAGGTAAGGCCCCCGAAAACAATATTTGAATGGGCAGGTCACGTGCAGGTTCTGTATAAACTGGGGCCTGCAGGCATTGTGGCAGCTTGCCAATGCTTGTCAGGCAACAAAAGCACCAGTGTAGCTCTTTGCATGACATTTTAATGAGTGACACAGAGAAAATCCCAAAGATGTAATCCCTAGTCTTATAATAGTTCTATGGCTCGAAATGGGTTGTCAATAAAGAGAAAGACAAGTCCAGAAAGTGAAGTTGAGATTTTCTTTTTACCTGCTTCACCTGTGAATGAGCAGTATCCACATCATTGATTATTATTTAAGAGCATCTCATGAGTGCTCAGCTCTTGACTCAGAACTGTGGACATTTGGAAGAGGAAGCAGAAAATATGATCCTTGCCCTAAAAGAGTCACTGCCTTGGCATTAGTTGGAAAATATTTTAATTCTCTAAAGTCTTTCCAGATACAAGATTTGGGGATTCCTTGATCAAGAAAGAGAGCTATTTTATCTTTAAACAGCAGAAATCTTGTGACTATTCTTTTGTCTAAAAAGTGATTTGGAATCCCTGACTAATATAATTTGCAATATTGCTTCTACATTAAATTGTTCAGGTTTTATAACACAAATCTGCACAAGAGAGCTTTTGGATTTATTTTTCTCTTTCCTGTTGCTGACTAAATATTTTTTCTTTGACCTGGAATCATGTGAAATTTGGGATTACTTGACATCTCTGAAATCTAATATAATGGCATGTCAGCTTCCAAAGTAACCACTTGGTTGTTCATTCGTACATTTCTGGAAAAACTATCTGGTGTTGGTTTAGTCTAGGGAAAATATGTTCAAGTCTTTTTTCCTTAAAATGTGTAGAAGGTAAGACTTGGAGAAAGTGGTATTACCTGGTGAGAAAGTGAGAGTGCCCAATATTGTCAAATATTGCTGACAGGTCTAGTAAAATTAAGGACTGGGGGAGAAAAAAGAACTGCAGAAATTATCACTGAATATTGCATGTAAGTAGTTATTGGTGATTGCATCAAGGACAGTTTGGTGGATTGTTGGGAGCAAAAGTCAGATTGCAATGCAGTGAACAAGGGCTGGGAAGAGGTTTTAGAAAATTTACCTATCCCTCCACCTTCCTCTATGTAGTAGATACCAGGTGTGCTGGTAATAATGCAGATTTTTTTCAATAGATGGAGTTACACATATGATTATATGCAATTTTATATGTATGCCATTTTGTTGTATTGACAGCAAGCTTCAAAACTTCATTATGTCAAATTTGCTGAAGGTGTTAACATCATAGATATTTTTATGCTTAAAAACGTCGAATTTCATGCCAAAAAAGGAGCATTTGTGGGAAGTTTTAATTCATTACTTGATTTTGAAGAAAAGCGCTGCTGAAAGTTATCATATACTTCGGGAAGCTTATGGTGAACATGCTCCATCTCAAGATATTTGTGAATGCTGGTTTAAAAGCTTTAAAAGTGATGATTTCGATGTGAAAGACAAAGAACATCCAGGTCAACCGAAAAAGTTTGAAGACCAACAATTACAAGCATTATTGGATGAAGATGCGTGTTAAACTCAAAAACAACTTGCAGAAAAATTAAACGTAGCTCAGCAAACAATTTCCGATCATTTACAAGCAATGGGAAAGATTTTAAAGGAAGGAAAATGGGTGCCACATCAACTGAATGAAATACAAATGGAAAACCAAAGTCATCAGTAAAAGATCTTGCCTGGGAAGTATTAACCCACCCGCCATATTCACCAGATCTTGCTCCTTCAGATTACCACTTATTCTGATCAATGGACACACACTTTCTGAGCAGCACTTCAAAATGTACGAAGAGGTGGAAAATTGGGTCTCTGAATGGTTTGCCTTAAAACAAGAAAAGTTCTATTGGGACGGTATCCACAAATTACCTGAAAGATGGGGAAAATGTGTAGCTAGCGATGGACATTACTTTGAATAAAGCACTTTCGCTGTTTCTCTTGAAATTATTGTGTTTTCTTTGATTACAAAATCCGCATTATTAACTGGTACACCTGGTAAAGGGAATATGTGCAGACTAGCAGTAGAAGCTGCTTAGTCAGGTTACTAACAATGTCAGTGTGCCTCCATGCTTGGGGCAGAGAAAGTCCCATTGGAATTCTGTTTTGTTTTCCTTTAACCCGTGTGTGTGTGTGTGTGTGTGTGTGTGTGTGTGTGTGCACGCGCGCGCACACACGTGTGAATGCATTTGGCCCATTCTTTCCTATTTCCTATCCCTTCTTCCACCTCCTCTCTTGTTCAGTTCCTCTTAGAAATGTTACCAATTAGTTGGCTAACTCTCTGTCAAGTGTCTTAAACTTTTCATGAAACACTTACCATAAGAATCTGACAAAAATATAGAAAGCTTGCAAATATATGATTTGAGATTTTGAAGTAATATTTTAGGCTTTTAAGCCATTAACCTAAAATGATATTGACTCAATATTAGCAGAGCATTAGGGACTGATCAGTTTTCTGATTTGCTTATTTTGCCTGATACACATACGAGTCCAAAATTTCACTCTTATTTCCAAGTAGATTGCAATTAGTTAGGAAGGAATTATATTATAGTAATTTCTTAATTATGCATAAGGATAGTAGATATAAAATTTGAGAATAATACTAATTCACCTATAAACACACATTAACAATTAGTTTTAAACTCAACGGAAGAATTTAACCAGAACTCCCGATAAGAAGTCAAGGAAGGAAGCAAGCTGGAATTTTAGCTCTTAAAAATGTCTCTGAAGGTGATAATGAGCAGTTACTTGCTTAAGGGTGGGTTGGCAATTAAAGAAGAAAGAATTTGGGCAGAAAGCCCAAGAGAATACAGAGAGTGATTTTCAACCTCCCCTTTTTTTAGAGCAGCAGACTTCCAATGAAACTGTATGGAGAAAACCAATATATAAATCAGATATAAGACAGAAAAGTAAAAAAAGAGCTTGTCTTAGCAGAGCTGAAATCCCTCCTGCTTCTACTCTCCTTAGGGACTGTCCTAGAGGTCACAACATAGAGCTTATTATTTTCATTCCATACAAATGTAATGCACTTATTTGTAAGCATTTAATAGTTTGCAAAGCACTATCACTTTCATCATATCATTTGGTGTTCATGAAAATTCTCTGAGCTAAGCAGACTAGATATTGGCATTTTTATTGTTATTTTGCAAAGAACTTGCTTAAGTTCAGCTAGCTTATCAATATGATAGATCTGGGATCCCAAATCAGGTTTTCAGAGATCTTATATTTTGATTTACTGTAAAATCCTTCACTTTTCAGATCATTACACTTCTGGCCCACGTCAAATATACCAGATATTAGAAAATTTGGATAACATAGCAAAGGACAATAGCAAATATCATGAAATAAAAAAGTAAAAATATGCTTGTTTTTTATAATTTTGACCTATCTTTAACTCACAGTTGGCAGAGGCAATGATCAAATAAACATCTCCCTACTTAACCCCACTAGGTCAATCTCGACAAAGTTTAGGTGGATAAAATATGTGACAAAGCTTTCCCCCTGAAATTATATACACAGTTTTTTCTAAATATGATTTTCCAACAGAGCTAATGAGAGAATGCTTTAAAAATGCAAATCCCTGCCCCCTCAATGGCAAATATAAACCTATATATCTGGGTTGGAGCCATTCTTCAGATGTGGGATTAGGTGTGTAAAACACATACAAACCACACAATGGACTCAACCTCCCCAGTGACTTCCGGAGAGTGGGTTGGAAGTTTTGGGAGAGAACTTTTTGGGCCACAACAGTATCATTTATTTAATTATAGCATTAAATTATATCCCAGTGACCTGAAAGAATTGGTGCAGATCCAATTATGCCTAATTTATACCCTGGGACGTGCTGGTTCTTGGCACAATGTAAAATTCTGGTACAGTCGCAATTTAGCAAGCTTGACAGGACGTCAAAATTGCTATGTGGTTTCCGAACCTCATTAAATGGAAGTCTACCCTTCCCTATAATGTTCAGAGGGAGTATACACTATTATTTTTCTATTTGTTTATGTAAGGCAAATGTTCAGCAAATACTTCATTGGAAAATGGTAACCAGTTAGAAGAAGCTGCTATGAAAACAGGGAAGTTTGCCACCCAAAGCAGTGGTTCCTGAGAAAGTAAACACTTCATTGTCCTTCGTGGTTACAGAATTTAATGAAATGTAATAGTGTTAATAAATTTGACATGATTCAAAACATCATGGCAGCAGCCTGGACAGGTAGGGAAAACTGACAGCTGGCTAGCTGAGACACACTTGCATTTTGAACTTTCTCTCCTGTGCTCCATATTACATCTCTAATCCTGGCACCCTCATTTCCCCCTCTAGTGCTTTTCCATTTCTTTTGCTGGTGTCTATGGTTTCTCCTGGCCTCATTGGTGGGCATCCCCCCAGCCCTGCCTTGCCCAGGGCCCTCATCTTCTGACTCTCCTTGTCTTTCCCTAAGGGGCTGCAGCCTCATAACTTCTGCCACCCGAATTGGCATTGCCAACTCCAGTCTCCAGATATTCAAGAGATTCCTACCAGAATAGACTTCTGACAACTCACCCCCGCAAACGTATTATGCCTATGTCCGCTCACACGTTTTTCTCCCTGACAACTTTTCTCTTTCTGGGATGAATTGCAATTCCTTCCCATGCCTAGGCTCAAGCCTGAAGCCACGTTGGAAGCATCGCAATGAGGTGCAGAAGATACCAGATTGGGAGTCACACAGGGCCCGGTTTGAACACCTGCTCTGCCTGCCACTTGGGAGCTGAAGATTGATTTCAAATCTCTGAATCTGTCTCTGCAAGCACACAATGGGCAAAAGAAGATCTTTTCACAAAGTTATTGTGGAGATTGATGACATAACCACTGACAGCTGCCTGGGGTGCAGGGCGTCTACTGAGTGTCCTCTACCCTCTCTTCTTCATTTTCCTTTTTACGCTCAGTCTGCCAGCCTGTCCTGTGAATGTCATCTTCCTTCCTTTCTGTTCTATTCCTGGAACCAACAGAGTCCAGACACTTAAAAGGAGACTCCACAGCAGCCTCTGCGACTTGCTCTGTCTTTACTCTAGTGACATATCTGCACCTGTTGTATTTGGATTGAGATGATCAGGATCAGATTCTACTCTGCCACATCCCAGCCATTGAAAAAACAAAATTCTCTAAGCTTCAGTTGCCACATCCACACAATGGGCCCAACCTCGTAGGGTTGGCTGTGTGGATGAAGTGAAATAATGCTTTTAAATAGCTGGGCATAGCACTCTATAATAGTAGGAGACAGTCTATACCTTATTTGAAACTAGTCTACATGATATTCCCAGATTACTCATTGCTCGAAGAAGTCCAAGGCTTTCCCCACCTGATCACATTGCTTCAGGAGAAAGTATGAACTGAGTTGAAGCAATGTGATCAGGTGGGAAAGTCCATGTGGCATTCAGGTGCTCCAGAATACAGGCTACTCCTGTCCTATCTTTTTAATTGATTGAGATTCTTTTTTTCCCATTTGACTGATCAGAATGAGGCACTTCTAGAAGGAAGCTCTTTGAAGAGCATTTGGCAATTGTCTATGGATTGGGTCAGAAATGAAAGAAGAAGATTCAAATCTCTGATTCTGTCTCTGCAAGCACACAATGGGCAAAAGAATATATTTTTACAAAGTAATTGTGGAGGTTGGAAGAGAACTTTTGCTTCAAATCAAGATGAGAGGGGCTTCATGAAGAAGGAGCAAGTGAGGAGGGCTCCAGTAACAGGGAGGAACAGCTGAGCAATATCCAAGGCTGTGGACGTGCTAAAGAACTGCTAAAGAAATCTGGAAAGGTTTTAAAGGGCACAGTCTCTAAGAAAACACTGCAATTTAGTCCCCTCACGAAGAACTGAGGAAGGGTCCAACTAGAAGAAATCTGAGCAGAGTAGGTAGAGCTTACCGCTCTCTAACCCACATAGGTCTGGGGCAGGAAGTCCCACCTGCCTTTATTTCTAGTTACTACAAATTACCTGGAGTCATGCACGACTCATCACCATAAACCCCTTTTCTAAACTGGCTAAATTGTTAAATTAGGTCAGTGGAGCTGGATTGACTCATAGAGCCCCCCCCCCCCCCCAGGGGCAGAGGGAAAACTCAATGCCAAGTGAAGCATGATACAGCACTTCCTACAAGTAACTCAATCCTCTCGTACCGGAGCACTCAGACACCAGGGTGACCTCAACCCCAAAGCATATGTAATGACATCCTGCCACTCAGGCTGCTCTCCTCCCTGCACCTCAACAGAACAGACTCATCTTCATTCCATTCCATTGCCCCTGCTTTTCCTCCTGCCTGAAATCCTCTGAGACACAGTGAGGTAACTAGAAACCAGATACTTCTAGATCTATCCAGAAAATAAATAGGTCTGGACACAAATCCCATCTCTTCTGCTTACTAGCTCTGGGATCTGGAATCAGTAATATAATCTCTTTGCCTCAGTTTCCTGACCTGTAAAATAATGCTATGTTGCAAGGATACATGGAATAATGAATGCAAAATGCCTGGCAAAGTACACAGTGTATATCAGGCAATAAATAAGTGTTCACTCCCTCCTCCCAATGCATGTTAATGTTCTTATGTCTAGACAAATATCACACATACCCGGGGGCCCAATTTCAGTCCTATTTTATTGAGGGATCTTCATTGAAACCTCCTTTCCCATTGGTCATTTACCATCCCGAAGTTCTTATTTCATTGGCTTTGCCACTAACTTGGGCACATCAACTGCCACTGCTACTCATTTATTCAGACTCTGATGTCTTTGGCCATTTAGTGTCTCATCACTCCCAAGTTCCTACTGTATCTAGCATTGTTATAATACTCCATTTATTTGTGAGTTACAGAGTGAATGAGAAAAACCTAGTGCAATGATAAAGGCTGGTGGCAACCTGTCTTTTTAGTAAAATTACAATCCAGTAGGTGATGAGCACCAAAATTTTTGAAGCATTTCAATTGTGGTTGGCATGGAGGGATAGTGGGGTAAAGATATCAAAGGCGAAGAGTAACGTGAAAAGAAAGGTAGTATTACAAGAGTTATGAGAGGTCAGTTGGGAGGTCTAATGGGCTGCATGGATCTATCACCCACTCAGACTTAGACAAGAGATTAGGTCTCATTACCAGCCATCATAATCTCTCCCACTCACATTAAAAAACTTGAAGAACACTGATAAAGTAAATATTTCCTTTGATATGCTCACTTTAGAGCAAAACTACATGTTCCCCTCTGTTTTCTATTTGTTTTTATGTTTATACTAGTGACCCATCACGCAAAATCAAACGAGACCCGGGACCCCCTACCCTCCGCAGAAGCCACTCAAAGCAAACGTCGGCCCTGCCCCTGCTGCCCCACCCCCGCTGTGCACACGGCTATCTTGTGACAGCGTTATGGCGTGAGGGTCAATTTGCATATTACCTCTTTATTATATAGGATGGTGGAGAACATAGCTAACTTTCCACCCAAATTTATTCCCTTTTACTTCTACCATACTAATTTGTGGGTGGGTCTGTGGGCATCTAGCCAAGGGCTGCATTTCCAATCCTCCTTGGAGATGTTTGGCCAAGTTTTCACCAACAGATTGTGAATAGAAGTGATGTGTGCTGTCTCCAGGTTGGGACTCTTACAATAGTGAGTGAGCATCTTCTGTATTTTTTCCTTTTTCTTAAGGCCAGTTGATACTTGGATATAGCAGTGACCTAGCCTTGGCCATACAGATTCTAAGATTCTAAGACTTATATATACAGGTATATATAATATTATACACATTATAATACATAATAAAGATTATGATATATATTATATTCAAATATTATATACTAGAGGCTCCATGCATGAAATTCATGCAAGAATAGACCTTCCTTCCCCTGGCTGCCGGCACCGGCTTCCCTCTGGCACCCGGGACCCGGGCTTCCCTTGCAGCCCTGGCTTTGTCTGGAAGGTTGTCTGGTCTAATTAGCATATTATGCTTTTATTATTATAGATTATGACATGATATGACATGTGATATCATAATACAATATGTAATATATATATATAATAGGTACATATATAATACAGGGTGTCCCCCCAAAAATGTATACACACTGTAACAGTTGATAGCTCAATTTTTAAAATGAAATGTATTTTAATAAACATGTCTTTATGATTATTCAAAATGTGTGTATATATTTTTGGGGACACCCTATATATCCCTTGGAATGTATTTTAAATACAAACATATAATAGTATATAATATATTGAAACTAACTTTTTCCCCTACTAAATAATACATATGTTTTAGAGATTTTCCCAAGTCAGATGTATATGATTTTGATATAGATGATGGACAGATAGAGTAATTCTAACTTACTTTTGAAATGTCACATTGTATCAATGATCCATAGTCGACTTAACCAAATCTCTCTACCCAACTCCCAGATTACCTTATTGATTAGTTTTTGTGATTATTTTTGCTTTTAACTATTATTAATACTACTGACACGAATACCCTTGTACATGCCATTTTGTTCACATTCAGTATTTCTCTAGTATAAATAGCTAACAATGGAATTGCTGAGTTGACTACTATGAACATTTAAGAATATAATTTATATTTCTAAATTGTCCTCCAAAAAGTCTCAGCCAATTTGTACTTTCATAGCATGTATGAGAATGCTTAAGTCCCTATCATACTGTCAATATTAACAATCTTTAATTTGTCTCAGTTAATGAAAAAATAGAGAAAAGAGATTATGACAGAAAGACTCAAAAAATCTAGAACCAGAAAGATGCAGGTAGCTGGAATCTAGTATGATAAGCTACCTAAACCATCAATAATCACACTTTGAAATTCTGAGTCAATTGGACTATTCCGAAGATCATAGTAATTGTCAGTCTCAATCCTGTAATTTCTAACATCCCATTGCTTTCCTCTTGCCTTCCTCCCAAATCAGCCAGGTTCACTACAAGTTATGTGCTTCACTACATTCTTATACTATGAGATTCTTACATGGTAGGTTATCATAATGGCTTCATAATTATGAGGATGAGCTGTAATGCATCAATGAGTTTGTCTTTACCTTTTAATAATGTAACGAAGTTCTGATGAAGCCACTCAAGTGCATTTTCTGAATAGCTGAAGTTCCACTGCCACTGCGGGGGACAGGCAATCCATTCTGCCTCCGTGTTCCTCCAGGGCTTTCGCAGCAGAAGCAGGAAGAACTTTCCCATCGCTCTCTCTTCCCCACCCCTCAAATTCATTTTTAGGAAGTCTGATAATCACTACTATAATAAGTATGTGCTAAATGCAGTTGACCCTTGAACAACATGAGTTTGAATTGTGCAGTTCCATTTATACATGGATTTTTCCCCCAAAAAATGTACTGTAAATGTTTTTCTTTTCTTATTATTTCCTTAATAACATTTTCTTTCTTCTAGCTTACTTTATTGTAAAAATACAGTTTATAACATACAAAATATGTGTTAAGCGACTGTTTATGTTACCAGTAAGGCTTCCAGTCAATAGTTGGTTATTAGTAGTTAAGTTTTGGGGGAGTCAAAGTTATATATAGACTTTCAAATTTGTGGGGGGCTGGCACCTGTAATGCCCACAATGTTCAAGAGCCAACTGTATTTACCAATACATGCTACTGTGCTAAATTCTTTAAATAAGACTATATTGGAGAATTATAGACAGAAAAGGATCTCTGGAATATGAGCAGGCCTGACATAATTAGAGAATAACTGTGTAGGAGGAAAGGCCAGGTTGGTGTGATATGGAGGGAAGAGGAGCATGGGTCCCAATTTATGTGTGATTTTACATAGGATACTGTATCATACTAAGTCTCAGTTTCCTCATCTTTAAAAAAAAAAAGGCATATTTATTGAGTGCCTACCATGTACCAGCCTCAATTCTGGGTGCTTGGGATATAGAAAAAGGCAAAATGATGTTCCTGTCCTCAAGGAACTTATATTCCAGGGGTTGAGGAGAAGAGAGACAGACATCAAGCAAATAGAAATATCAATTTTTTTATTTATTCAATAAATAGTTACTGAGCGCATATTTGGTGATGAAGACTGCTCCAGGCCTTCAAGGATTGTTTTAAGAATTACTGTTATATCCTGCAAAATGGCTGGTACAGTTGATGATGTGTAGTATGTGCTCAGTGAGCGGCAGTCATGAGTGCTATTTTCTTTCATTTGTCTGTTCTCCTTCTTTCAAAAAAAAAAATCTTGTTTATCTACTCATTTTAAATTTTATTTCCTAATGTATGTATGTATGTATTGCTGCTTTTTTTTTACAGGTTAGTATTCTTTCTTTGCATTTTTTGGAAGTTATCTTTTCTTTGGCATGGCAAGCAAAGCCACAGTTACAACTTCATCTGCATGCAGACCACTTGGAATTGGGAGGCAAAGCACTGTAGGAAGATGACTATTCAGACTCTTTTTCTCTCAACCTGCAGCAGGGCAGTTAAGCATTGTCTTATTTTTTTATTGTTGTGTATGGATTGATAGATGGGTCTTACAGGGCCTACTCCTTAAGCAGATATGATCCAAAAGAGAGACAAGGATGATAGAGAGACCTAGGAAACTGGGCAAAAGGACAAAGATGGGGCAACAAAAACAGGCAGCCTCATGGAGTTAGAGAAGAAAGATTCAGAGATGGCATATTCTGCCTTTTTATCCACCACCACCACCTCCATTCTCTCAGTCTCAATCTGAGTTGGCTAATGCACAATGTGCTTCCAGAGCACATACCCTAGTACCATGCTCTAGGGCACACAGATATCCCTTTCTGGTACTTAATGCACTGTAAGACAGTAGCCTGATACGTTTATCTGACTCTCCTCCTTCACAAACTATCAGCAACTTGAAGGCAGGTATGAGGTCTTCACTGCTGTACCTTCTGCCAAAGAGAGATCTTGGAGTATATTGGGTCTCAATAAATACATTTGATGAATGAATTAAGGCAGGGATAGAGAAAGAAGGTAAAAAAAAAAAAAAAGGTAAAGGGGTAGAGGCCTAGAGGTGAGGGGCAGGTACAAAAGGAATCTCCAGAAGGAGTACAAAGCAACTTTGACCCTCAACTAGTAACTCTCATTCCACGGTGTTAGACAGAAAGGCCAAACAGAAACTCAGAGAAAGCCAGGTCACAGAGAAGACTGTGGAGTGGGATGCCCTTTCCCGTCAGAGAAAATGAAATTGGACTCTTGCCCTCTGAAGACCACTTATTTGTCTCTTCACCTAGTTTATGTTTAATCATTAAAATGGACCTACTATGCCAAAACCGGTTTGGCTTGGTGGATAGAGCGTCAGCCTGCGGACTGAAAGGTCCCAGGTTCGATTCTGGTCAAGGGCATGTAACTTGGTTGCGGGCACATCCCCAGTAGGAGGTGTGCAGGAGGCAGCTGATCGATGTTTCTCTCTCATCGATGTTTCTGGCTATCTATCCCTCTTCCTTCCTCTCTGTAAAAAATCAATAAAAATATATAAAAAAAATGGACCTACTATTTAAATGGCAATGAGTCAGGTTTACCATGTCTATCTAGAAAGCATTTTCAGCTCCATGAAGTCAGACCTGATGTTTGGGGCCAAAGATCTAGCAATCTTCTGTGGGCCTAGCTTTCCTCATTTTTTAGTATAGATGTATTAAAATATTCAAGTAGAATATTGGAATATATCATAGTCATCTCAACTTATAACAGTTTTTTTCTTTTCAATAACTTTTGTAACTAACTACAAATTTAAATGATAAAGAAAAATGGATGGCATTATCTTTATTATCTTATTAAGCCATACTTCTATTAATGATGATTCACTGAAGTGCCAAAAATAAGATATATTGAAAACTTCTATAGCATATTAATGTGTTAAGCATCATACCACAATTAGCTCCTGATATAATTTTGAGTTTCCTCTGGGGGGTGGGAGGAAAATAGTGCTTCTGGATTCTTTTTATAAGCTTTCAGATACTAAGAGATATAAATCTTGCTCCATTCTCTTGTGTATATCTGATTTAAAGGTTAATAAGTAATTAGGAAGAACACTCATCCAAAAATTACCAATTAATATACCATCATTTTCATTAAAAATGCTATTAATTATATGGTGGTACAAATGTCCTGGACTGGCTAATAAAAAGTTACCTAGAGTAATTCTAAATCTTTCAGGGAGAAAGAGAAATTAATCAAAATCAATCACTTTTAAAAATTATGATTTGGGTTTGAAAGATCAAACAAAGGAGGGGAAATGAGTGTCTCAGCTATTTAGTGTGGATAGAATCTGACAGGATTCCATGTTTTGTTTTATGTACTGAGTCATCATTATTAGAAAAACCTAACAAAATATCTTGGCAGATGTTTCATATGGAAGTTTGACAAATAACAGTTATTTGTTCTTATAATGTAAAGCAGCTCTTTATAAATGAGATCAAACTTTTAAACTATCCAGATATATTTTGTCAGTTTCCTAGGAGACTGCAAATAGAAAGTTATTATTAGAGTGTGTTATATCTTTGAACTTTGTTCTATACCTTAAATGCTGTTATTAGTCACTTCTTAAAAGTCCACAGAATTCCAAAGTTGAAGAGTTCGTGATTAAACTTGTACCTTCACTCTAACAAATCTACTAGATTTAACTTTAACAGTTTTACAGATCCCCAAATTATTCTGTTCTCACCCTTTTATCATGTCATCTCCTGCATAGACCAAGCATCTATTTCTATTGTGTGCATTATGGCTAATTCTACTGTGCAGCTGGCCAGTGTTTGATAAAAATCAGAACTGTGCAAGTTGCAGCTCAACACCATCTTGATTTGTAACAAACTATAATGGACATATTTATTATCATTAATGAAATGAACCAAGTGTAGTGTTTGGAATTGCACAATCAACTCAAACAACAAACTAATGATTTTCCATTGCATCATAGATATTTACTGGTTGCTAGGCAACTAAATATTCCAACACTGAAACAAGGGAAAATTCTCTTGCTAAGCTAAGACTGGCTATTTTAATAATTAGTTCTGCATGGGACTATCTCTTAGTATCTTTGGCATAGAAAGAACCTTTTAAAGGACACAATTCAAATTATTTGCATTATTTGAGCACTTCCTGAGATGGGAATTCTTATCCTTCCAGACATGTTTATATATTTTTCCTTATATTGAACTAACACCTGTCTATAGACCTCATACATTGGCTCCATTCTTTACATAGAGCAAGCTTACTTCCTCTTCAACATGCTAATTCTGAATATTTGGTGAGGGTTATCATGTCTCCTCTAAATCTTTGTTCTCCAGAATAAACATATTCAGTTCATTTACATTCCCATTATTTCATATCCTGGTTGCTATCCCCTCCCAATGGCACCATAACATTTTAAACTGGCAATAACTTGGATTGGGGGTTGTTTTATAGTTTACAGTTAAGGCTAATGACTTCTAGGTTGTTGTGTTGTTGGCTATGCAGTTAAAACTGGCACAGGAATAAGAAGTCAAATGGTGTGGGACAGGTGTGTACTCTTTTTTTAACCTGACTTAGAAAATGCTACCTGTGAAATAACATAGTTTTTGTGTCTTATTGGAACATTGGAAGACAAATGGAAACTTTAAGTAATACCTTCAGGGATGCTTGATAGATGTTATGAAGCATAAGAACAAACACTTTCAGAGTGTATGATGAAATCGTTTAAGGTAATATTTTCTTTATTTAAAAAATTTATTTTAGAGAAAGGAGTGTAGAGAAGAGAGAGAGAGAGAGAGAGAGAGAGAGAGAGAGAGAGAGAGAGAGAAAGAGATATGTTGTTGCACTTATTTATGCATTCATTGGTTGATTTTTTTATGTACCCTGACCGGGGATCAAATCTGCAACCTTGACATATTGGGACCATGCTCTAACCAAATGAGCTACCCGGCTAGGCTAAAGTAATATTTTTCTAAATTTGGCCATGCATATGAATTACTAGAGAGCTTCTAAAAATACAGATTCCTAGGATCCATACCCAGACTTACTGAACAGGTGTCTTCAGAAGTCCCCAACGGAAAAGCATTGGGGAGCCAATGAGATAGGTTATAAAACACAAAGATCAGTCATTCCTTTGAGCTTAATTCTACCTAGCCTATAAAGCTCCCTTATATTGCAGCCAATTATTCTCTCTGTTTTTTAATACAATCTCTTCCACTAATAATTAGTACCAAATAGTTTAGTACATAATCATTAATTTTGCATGGCTTTTTGTCTCTCACTTATTTTTAAAATCCCTCAGAGCAAGACTGAGTTTTACATTTCTATGCCTCTCCCAAGGAATATGGCACAATACTGAACAGAGCCATTAAGTGATTAGTAAGGGTTTTGGGGAGAAGTTAGAGCCAAAGGGAAACAGACATGGGAGTCTAGCTGGGAAAGTTTAAGATTGGGGAGATTAAAGAAGTCTTTTTCTTTTGAAAGAAATTTCTGCATTGAGCTTGTGGTCTGCTACCAGGTATAAGTGATAGAGTTCACAGTGGATGCATCATCTCTCCTCTCCCATCAAACCTGATCTTTATAAATATGGCCAGCAGGTTTATTATTTCCTGTGTTTCTAGCCCTTCTGGAACACCAGAGGTTAATAAAGTCTATCTCTTTTGGTGCGATTCCATCATCTGATAACATCTTTAGTGAGGTTTCTGTAGGTCCCTGATCAAAGTTCCAAAATAAGAATGTTAGATAGAATTGTTTAATTTCAAAGACACAGACTATTTTAAAATTAATTTAAATCAAATTCAAAGAAATGATGTTCACATGAGATTTAAAAATATTTAGTATCTATATATATAAAAGCCTAAGTGTCCGTCCGACCGTCCAACCATCTGACCAGTAGCTATGATGCGCACTGACCACCAGGGGACAGATGCTCAATGCAGGAGCTGCCATGACATGCACTGGCCATTTAAAAAAAAACGGCACCGTGGACCTGGCACCAACAAACCAACACTTGGCTTCCCTCAAGTGGGACACAGGCCCCACCACCACCAAATCGCAGCCAACACTGCCAAGACCCCATGGTGCAAAATGCAGCCCACAGCCCAGCCCAGCCAGGAAACGGTGACTGTGGGTGCTGGGTAATGCTGTCACATAGCAATGCCCAGCTTCCTCTCCCTGGAGACTAGCCTCCTTGCAGTTTCTTTAGCCCAGGAATATGACTTCCTTTATAGCCAGGTGGAAACATTTTACACTTTAACCAAATGTCTGTGGAGTGTTTTCACATGCCTCATCTCACTTGATCCTCACAGAATTCCTGGAGTAGGTAGATAGGAGACTTGGTAGAATCCTATTTTCTTTTCATTAGCTGGAAAATGAAGATTTAGAAAGTTTAGAAACTTGATCTGACTGAAAAGAAGTAAGACCTTGAAAATGACTTCAGGTTTTCTCACTACACAGAATATAGTCAAACATTGCTACAGTTAAATATTTCACCCTTTGTTCTCCCTGCGTGATCTACAATAATCATCTGCTTCGTGTTGATATTTATTGCTGTGTTGCTAACAATTACCTGAAAGAGAAGTTGGAGTGCTTTCCTGGGCTGGAAAAAGTTTAGCTAAATCAGAAAGCAGGTCTAATTATGCAAGTTTGTTCTAGATCTATAAAAGGCTAAGTTGACTAGTGCATGCATGATACATATAAAGCTCTTGCTGGTGCCAATCACACGCATGTGTTTCCATCTGTCATTGGCCATTGTGAACTTGGTTGACACATCTATTACAGGGAAAGGGTAAATAGCGATATTAAAATATTTCTTCTAATTAATTTCCTTTCAATGTGCACGAATCCATATAATATATAATACAGTATAATATATAATACAGTTGAAAATAAAAGAATAATAGCCCTGTCTAGCTAGCTCAGTTGGTTAGAGCATTGTCCCAATATGCCAAGATTATGGGTTCAATCTTCAGTCAGGGCACATATAAGAATCAACTGATGAATGTATAAATAAGTGGAACAACAAATCGATGTTTCTCTCTATCTTTTCTTCTCTCCCTTTTCCTCTCTCTCTAAAACCAATTTAAAAAATAAAATAATAAAAGAAGATATATTTATAAAGCATGAAGAAAAAAGCAGGGGCAGTACAATTATAATAAAAAATGATAACCTTGGACAAAAGTTTAATTGCATATTGATACAAGATATAACCATGAAAAAGCCAGGAAAGACATGAAACACTAAGCACAAAGAACAGCATCATACGAAAAGCACAAATTGTTAGACATTCAAGGAATTACATGTTTAGTATTAAAATTTCATGCATTACTAAAACTGTCTGGTAGGTAAAGGAGACAAAAATAAATAATTAAGGACATAAAATATGTGAATTATTCAATGTTTGAATAAATATTTATGCATTGATATAACTTAGTACTTAAGAATAGGAAATGCATCTTCTCAAGCATCATGTACCATTTACATCATGTACCAAGCACTGATCATATAATGGACCACAAAATATTTCAATGCACTTCTAAGTAAAAATTACACAATTTTATTATCTTAATAATAAAAATTACTGAAAATTAATATTGAAACTTTAAAGAAAAAAATCCCCAATTACTTGGTTATTTAGAAATAGTCACATAAATAATAACTGAGTTAAGAAAATAGCAAATGTGAGAACATTATTGAACAGAAAATATGAGGTACAGCCAAAGCTGTTTTATGTAGTAGATTCACAGCCCTAAATGCTTTTAAAAGAAAAGAATTACAGAAAGAGAACTAAATTATATATAGAAATTTATATTAAAAACAAAAGAAATTAAGGAAAGCTGGAAAGAAAATAATAAAGACAGAAATAAAAGAAACATAATAAGAAAAAAGAAATCTATCTTTTGTAGAACTGATAGCTAAGACCAAGAAAACATTCTTGAAATAAAACACAAATCTCTGGCAAATCTGGCAAATTTAACCAAAGAAAAAATTAGAAGAGAAATAAATTATAAAGTATAAATAATTAATACATTTATTAAAATTAGAAAGAAGATCGAGACTTAGGGTAAAATAAATTATTATTTTAAAATAAATTATTAAATGTATAAATAATTAATACATTTATTAAAATTAGAAAGAAGATTGAGACTTAGGGTAAAATAAATTATTTTAAAATAAATTATTAAATGTATAAATAATTAATACATTTATTAAAATTAGAAAGAAGATTGAGACTTAGAGTAAAATTAATTACTTTGAGTGATTAAATTGAAAACTTTAGTGAAAGACATAATTATCTCAGAAGAATGTAAATCAAAATGAACTTTATGAGAAGAAAAACTATAAACAAATAAAGAAATAATACCATTTATTAAGAAGTTATTTTTACTTCAATTAGAGATTTTAGAAATTTAGCTTTCTGAAAGATGTGGATCCTGGCAACATTTTCTACACTGTAATTAAAGCAGTTGGTAAGAATAATCTAGGTTTTAAAATTTAGGATTGAAATTGGAAATAAAAAATAATTCTGAGAAACAAATTATCCAATAGAACTTTCTTTTTAAAACATCTAAGAAAAAGTTCATGAGATTTAAGCCAATCTCAAGACTTGACCAAGAAAAAAAAAAAAAGTAATAGAAGCTTCAATTACACAAGACACATTTGAAGGACTTCTAAGTTAGCAGTCTGATTTTAGCTGTATGTCCGCTCAGGTAATAAACCAAGTTCTCTCTGGAGCTTTGTTTTACACCCAGCTTCTGAGTGACCACAGAGAAAATAACCTTTGAGAACATTAAGAATAAAATAACCAGCAGGGCACTAGGGCCTGGAGAAATACTCTTAAGAGGAATTACATTCCCCCATTCAAACCATCAGTTCTAGGCACCATAAAGGTAAGGAAGAACTGGGGCTGGGATGCATAGTAATTGTTGCTGTTTTTTGTTTGTTTTGTTTTTTATTACCCTGTCATGGTGCACCTTTCCTAATAATTCTACCTCCAAAATATAATTTAAGTCTACACACTCCTTTCTATTTCTGCCACCCCCATCCTAGCCAGGTGGCATTGGCAGTAATTTGGACCATGGAAATACTCTGAAACTGAGCTGTTGCGGGTCTCCTCCTGCAACTCCTTCTCCAGGCAGAATGGCCGTCTCACAAGGCAAATTGGGAGTATGTCATCCTCTTGCTTAAATCTTAGTACTGAGCACAGAATTCAAACGCCTACACAGTTACAGTTTCGTCTTATTCATTGTCTCCGGCCCTTTTTCCCCTGACTGATTGATCATGCTCTAGTCACCCTGGCTTCTTGTTTCCAGAAATTGGCCAAGTGCCTTTATCTCAAGGCTTTGGTGCTCTTTTCCTGGGGAAGCTCTTCTCTCTTCACATGGTTGTCTTCTTTTCATCCTCTGGGTCTCTGCTCAGGTAGCAACTCTTTGGAGAAAGGATCCCAGGCCACCCTTTCTGTTTAAATTCTTCCCCAGTCGCAGTTTTCTACCCAAGTACCTTGTTTATGTCCCTCTTAGCACTTCTCACAGCTTGGAAATAAGTCATTTTTTAAGCGGGGGAGGGGTGCTGTTTGTACCTATTTCTTTGCTGTTACTGTCATTAGAATGAAAATCCCATGGTCAAGAAAACTGCTTTTATAACATGCTATATTGCCAGTGCCTGGACCAATGCCTGTGGATGAATAACAGTCATGATAAATAGTGATTATTTGACTAGTTTGTTTTCTTGTTTTTTTCCTTCCCCTCTGAGTTCCACGGGAATAAGGTTCCTGTGTCTTGTTTAGGCACTTAGTAGTGACTCGATGACTATTTGTAGAATAAATAAATGAATAAAAATATGGAAGTTCTCTAGAAAATGAAATTTCTTCTTCCTCAGTTTTATATACCGCTCAGCACATCTGGATCTACTAGAATTATTTATTAAGGAGCCTGCTATCCCAATATTTTCTAGATATAACAGTTTCTGTTAACAACTGAGTGCCCAATGGGAATGCAAGGGAAGCGATCTGAATTAAAACTTCTCAAATGAGGCTGCTGCTGATTAATTTTAGATCCTGAGCATCTGGGTCAGTGCTTAGTTTCATGACAGGTGTGGAAATGATATCTTTAGTGTCATTATTAATGATTTTACTAAGGGCTGGGAGGGCTTGAAATACTCTTCCGAATGAGATTTGAGTTGTGGTTCAGATGGGCATTTTTAAAAAGCTTATATGTACTGTATTCTGCTTTTCAACAGACAAGTTTTTAGATTAATATTGATTACTAATGTACCTTAGTATGCATATCATTTATTCAGTCAAAAATGATAAGCAATGCTTTTTTAAGAATATGAAATGCTCCAGTCAGATGCCTCAACTTGAATCTAGTTGTTTTGTTTGGTTTTAACTCGGTTAAAGCATCCGAGTCATTTTCCTTTCCTCTGTCTCTTGGTGATATCTTCTCAGGGCTTAAGATTCATTATGGATAAAACCTCGGTCATAAGAAAATAGTCTCACCAGTCATATTCCCAAAATGCTGGTTGGTTCAGCAAGATTGTGAGGTAAGGTTGACCACAAATAAATATGTCAACATCCACTCACTTCCTGAAATCCAAAGGTGGGTGTTCAGGGGGAGGATTTATCCTCCAACTATCAGTTTTATTCTTCTTGGTCATAACACTGCCGAGGAAGTAAAGCACACTACCTTATAATCTTTGAGCCAGAGGAAATTGAACCAAACCAAGTGGAAAGAATATGCTATTTAGTATTAACAGGCCAGTCCATCGGAAAATTGTAAAACAGGTGACGTTTGTCATTGGTAAAGCTACGCAGAACAACCCCGGTCTTCCCAGCCAGGGTGAGCCCCCTGCTGTGGTTTGGGGACTTGGTCCTGTAGACTGGAGCTAACATGCGAGGTCTCCTTCCCCATCCACCAAAAGGAAAATTAGCTCAGTACAGCAATTTCAACCTTTTTCACCTCATGGCACACATACACTAATGACTAAAATTCTGAGTCACACCAAATATATATATGTCTCCAATCTGACAAAAAAAATAGGTATAACTTTGATTCACTCACACCCAATGGCTATTGCTGTGTTGGCTGCTGTCATTTTTTAATTTGTCAACCTAAGGGAAAAGAGGCCAGTGCCTCTGACTAAATAGTCAGGTATTGCATGTTTTAAAAATTCTTGTATTACACCAGTGTGCCTGCCGCAGGCATGGGTTGAAAATCGCTGGCTTAGTCAATGGATCAAGCTGTCATTGTTTGCTAAAAGGAAAAGGCTTGAAGAACTTCTAGGGTCCTCTCAGGTAACATGTGGACTCAACAGTGACTTTCTAATGAGAAAGCTTTTCCCGTGTGCGTGACTCAAAGGAGTATGTCTGATGGTGGGGATTTCAGGCTAAATAGTTAGGATAGGTAGGCCCTCTCTTTGAATTTTATGGAGCAGCAATATTTCTAAGAGGAATGGGAAACTGACATAGAGTTGCCCACTTTTTCTTTTGCTGAGTAAGAACATGAAGGAAAAAAGAACAACAAAACTCAACTACTAAGACAGTCGTTTTAGAAAAGAAAGGAATCTTATGATAATCAGAAAAAATAAGAAGGAAACAGTCTTAGAATAAAGAAAAAACATTTAAATTTGAAGAATTTACCTTCATGAAAAATAAGCATTTCATGCAGTCTCAGTTATGCAAAATGAATACCTTCTAGAAATCTGCTCTACAATATAGTCCCTATAGTTAACAACACCGTATTATGCACTTAGAAGTTTGTTAAGAGGGTAGATCTCACGTGAAGTGTTCTTACCACAAAAAAACAAAAACAAAAACAAAAAAACAAAAAACAAACACACACACACAAATCCAAAGGTATTTCAGTGTCCTTATTTTATAACAGATTAGTGAAAACATTATCCAGCACCAGCATCTGTCTATGGTCAGGTTGTTGGGAACTGCCGAGTTGCCCGTGATGGCCCAACAAGCCACTACATGAATTTTAATAGCTCTTAGCTGACACCTGTGGGCAAGTCTCCACGTGACCTGCCTATCAGGGCATCCAAAAATATGAAATGACCCAAAAACACCTTTGGGGTTGGAAACCAAAGAGCTTACTTGTTTATAGCCTTTAACTGATATATTTTTTTCTGCCCATAGATTAATGGGAAAAATTGAACAATAGGTAACCAGAATAGTGATTTGAATTTTGTTGGAGCAGTGATATTTAAAAGTATAGGATTTAAAGATATATTTATACACTTACAAATATGATTGAGCACCCAAAAGCTGCCAAATACCTAATTAGAGCAATGAGATCCCTACCTTATAGCCTTAGCTTCTAGCAGTGGAGACAGACCAGGAAGACACATTGCAGATAGATAACATCCCTTAAGGATACGTTCTGAGTGTGTTTTTTGTGGATAGATGGGTGACATTTAAGTGAAGTCCTAACTAAAGTAAAAAATTGAGTCTTCCTGTTATCTGAAGGAAGAATATGCCAGGTGGAGGGAACAGCCCTTGCAAAGGCGCCAAGGGGCAAAGAGTCTAATGTGATGGAAGACCATGGTGAGGGGGAGCATGGTCAACTTGTGGGGCTAGAAATTCAGCACATCACACGGGGTCTTAAATGAAATGAACATCTATTGGAAGATTTTGAGCAAGAGAATTACATGACATTTATGAGTCACTCTGTCTTCCGGGGTAGGGAGTAGCAAAAGTGAGAGCTACTGTAGGCTATTATAATAGTTCACTAGAGGCCCGGTGCACAAAATTCATGCATGGGGGGTGTGTTCCTTAGGCCAGCCTGCACCCTCTCCAATCTGGGACCCCTCGAGGGATGTCCGACTGCCCTTTTAGGGCAGTCGGACATCCCTCTCACAATCCAGGACTGCTGGCTCCCAACTGCACACCTGCCTGCCTTCCTGATTGCCCCTAACCGCTTCTGCCTGCCAGCCTGATCACCCCCTAACCACTCCCCTGCCAGCCTGATTGATGCCTAACTGCTCTCCTGCCAGCCTGTTTGCCCCTAACTGCCCTCCCCTGCAGGCCTGGTCACCCCTAACTGCCCTTCCCTATAGGCCTGGGTCCCCCCCAACTGCCCTTCCCTGCAGGCCCGGTCGCCCCCAACTGCCCTCCCTTGCAAGGCCTGGTCCCTCCCAACTGCTCTCCCCTCCTGGCCTGATCGCCCACTACTGCCCTCCCTTGCAGGCCTGGTCCCTCCCAACTGCCCTCCCCTGCTGGCTATCTTTGACCACATGGGGGCAACCATCTTGTGTGTTGGAGCGATGGTCAATTTGCATATTACTCTCTTATTAGATAGGATAGAGGCCTGCTGCATGGGTGGGGGATAGCTGGTTTGCACTGAAGGGTGTCCCAGATCAGGGTGGGGGTTCCCTTGGGGCGTGGGGCAGCCTGGGTGAGGGGCCTGTGGTGGTTTGCAGGCCGGCCACGCCCCCCAGCGATCCAAGCAGAGGCCCTGCTATCTGGGATTTATTTATCATCTATAATAGAAACTTTGTAGCCTTGAGCAGAGCCAAGCCTCCTGCTTACTCCGTGGCCATAGCCATTTTTGTTGGGATTTATTTATCTTTTATAATTGAAACTTTGTAGCCTTGAGTGGAGGCCTAGGCCCACTAGGGTGTGCAGAAAGCTTGGCTTCCTCCATTACTGGGGAAACCCAAGCCTCCTGCTTGCTCCGTGGCCACAGCCATCTTGGTTGGGTTAATTTGCATACTCACTCCTGATTGGCTGGTGGGCATGGCTTGTGGGTGTAGTGGAGTGATAGTTAATTTGCATATCACTCTTTTATTGGATAGGATATGAGACATGGTGATTTGGGGCAGGGTAGTCATGAATATAGTGCTAAAAAGTGCTTGGATTTAGGGTATCTTTTGAAGATAGAGAGAATGAGACTTGCTGATGGATTGGATATGGTGGTAATAGTAAGAGATTTAAGTTGGGTTCCAAAATGTTTTATATGATCAACCGAGTGCATGGTACCATCTATAGAGAATAGGTACAATCGGAAAACTAGGTTAAAGGAGGAATCAAGAACTTATAAGTGGACATATTAAATTTGAGATGTCACTAAAATATCCAGATAGAGGTGTCAGGTAGGCAATTGAATACATGAGTCTAGAATTCAGGGGAGAAATCAGGGTAGACACTGAAATTAAGAAATATTCAGCATGTTTAGAGTCATTGGATTGGATGAGGTCATTCAATTAGGAAGTCCAGCTTTCTGGCAGATGGGCCAGAAAGTACAAAGGCTTTGAGGCAAGAACATGCTTGATGAGTTATAAGAAGAATAAGGAATCCACTGAAGGTCTGAGGCAATGTAGAAAAGATGTTCAAGGACCAAGCCTGGAGAGTCACCAGCATTTAGAGATCAAGAGGAGGAAGGAGATTCAGGGACGGGGAGAGAGAAGCAGTTGCCAATGAGGTAAGAAGAAAACTAGAGAGTGAATCACCAAAGCAATGTAAATGAAGTCTTTCAAGGATGATTAAGAGCAGAGTAAATCCACTCTGCTATTAATTATCTCTTCTGATGGAAGATGTATATGCTATTCTATTCCCAGTGTTTAGCAACATCTATCGCATGATCAATATTTGTATATTTCAGAGGTTAAATGTGGCAGTCTACAGGCTGAATCCATCCTAAAGATATGTTTTGTTTGAACTTCAGGTTTTAAAAATATTTTAATTTGTTGTCGAAATTTCAAAATTGGAAAACTTCAAAACCACAATGAGATATCATGTCACACCTGTTAGAATGACTATTTTAAAAAAGATAAGAAATAACATGTGTTGGAAATGATATGGAGAAAATGGTTGATGGGAATGCAAATTGGTATAGCCATGACGAAAAACAGAATGGAGGTTCCTTAAAAAGTTAAGAATTGCCCTGGCCGGTTTGGCTCAGTGGATGGAGTGTCGGCCTGTAGACTGAAGGATCCTGGGCTCAATTCTGGTCAAGGGCACATGCCCAAGTTGTGGCTTTGGTCCCCAGTTGGGGACATGCAGAAGGCAGCTGATTGGGTGGTTCTCTCTCATTATTGATGTTTCTATCCCACTCCCTCTCCCTTCCTCTCTGAAATCAATAAGAATATATATATATATATGTATTTTTAAAAAGATAAGAATAGAACTATCATATGATTCAGCTATTCTGTCTCTGGGCATTTATCTAAAGAATATGAAAAAAAACCCCACTAATTAGAAAAGTTATATGCACTCCTATTTCATTGTAGCATTATTTACAATAGCCAAAATAAGGAAACAACCTAAATGTCCATCAACAGATGAATAGATAAAAAAAATATGGTGCATTTATACAGTGGAATACTACTCAGCTATAAAAACGGTGAAATGTTGCCGTTTGTAACAACATGGGTGGACCTTGAGGGTATTATGCTAAGTGAAATAAGTAAGACAGAAAAGAACAAAAACTATATGATATCACTCATATGTGGAAGGAATATAAAACAAAAAAGAAACAAACAAATAAGACAAAACAAAAACAAACTCATAGATACAGACAAAAAATGGTGGCTATCAGAGGGGAAAGGGAGTGAGGGGAGGGAGAAATGGGTAAAAGAGGTCAAATGTATGATGGTGGGTAAAGTTGGAGAATTGGTAGTGCACATGCTATAGTGCATACAGATATCACATTATAATGTTGTACACCTTAAACTTATATAAAGTTAGTAGCCAACGTTACCTCAAAACAATTAATTAATTAAACATTTAAACATAAATTAAAAATTTAAAAGAAATTAAATAAACTGAGAAGCTTCACATCAAAATTTGTATCGTGTTTGTTTTTTTAAAAAACCCAAGATTCTCCCAAGGCAGGCAGCAGCTGTTTGTTGCTGGGTGGCAGCTGCCATCTTAGAAGGCTATGTGCCCTTCAGTTAATTTTTTGTGTCTCCAGTGGTTGGTCCTGTGTCTTGCCAACAATAAGTGCTGAGTCACTCATTCATATTACTTGCTGATTCCTGCAGGTTTTGAGTTTGTACCTCTTGTTTGCAAAAGAGGGAATGAATAAATGAACGAATAAATGATTGAATGAATATTTACTGATGAGCCAGTTGGAGCCCATAAAGATGAAGTTATATAATATTATATTAAGAAAGTCAGGGATCAAATATACATTTTTCATACCGGGGCTTTTACTTTAAATCTTTGCTTCCTAGTTTGTCATTATATTAAAAACATCCTAAAATAACCCGCCTCCCCACCCCCCCGCCACACACACAATTTGAATGAAAAAAAAAAGGATACTGACAAAATGCTATTTTCATTTCAGAACAAATAGAATAGTAAACAAATTCTTTAATATGATAAATGTGTCTTTCTCCCTGTGCTTTGGTGAGAAACGGTTTCCTAAGAACTACTACACAGACTAACTAAAGCTAGCATCATCACCCAAGGCAAAGTGAATAATAAACAAATGTAACTATTAAAGAATATAATTAAGGTTAAAATTAATATTTACTCCATAGTTTTTTGGGGGTCAATAAGTTTTGCCATTTTTTTCTGTGAATTATTTTTTTCTTACATACTGTAACCATAGGATATTATAATCATAGAAATGCTAGTTTATCGTCATTCCTTCTTCTACTCAGTACCAAAGCCTGGAGTTTTTTGTTGTTTTGTTTTTAATCCTCACCTAAGGATTTGTTTTTATTGATTTTATAGAGAGAGAGATAGAAACATAGATGTGAGAGAGAAACATTGATTGGTTGCCTCCCATATGCGCCCTAACTGGATCAAACCTCCAACCTGGGTATGTGCCCTAACTGGGAATCAAAGCCACAACCTTTTGGTGCACAGAACGACACTCCAACCAAATGAAGCACTAGGCTAGTGTAAGATTGGAGTTCTTTAAGCTTCCTCTCTTGCCAACTCCAATGATGGCTAGTAGCTATTCAGGGCAGTGTGTAGAGATAGATTCTGAAACCCAATTTGGGCTCATTCAATTAGTCTACAGTGTTTAGATATTATTGTTATGGGTTGAATTATATCTCCCATCACACCCTCCCCCCCCCAAAAAAAAAAAAGATATATTGAAGTCTTAACCCCCTGGCCCTCAGAATGTGACTTGATTAGGAAAGATGTGGTGCTAATCTTGGCTGTAGGCTAATTTGAGAAATAACCAAAAAGTATCTTTCATGACCCTCTGTTCTTCTTGTGCCTACTTCAATGTGTCAGATTTCTCATGAAACCCTTGAAATCTCGAGACCGTAATAGTCTGTAAGTATGGCTACTTCTCTGGATAAAGATTCCATAGTTTTGATTAGTTCTTGAAGATATTATACTTCCCTACAACCAGAGAGAGAAGAAAAAAACAACAAAAACAAACTAAGAGTCCTTGGCATGGTGATCAGGATCAAATTAAGGTTTTGTGTCTGGGGAACAAGGCATAGGGTTGAAGTGGGGTGATGGCTTGGGGTGGGGACAGGATGAAGAGTTTGGATTTAGATGTGCTGAGCTGCAGGGGACAATAGACCATTCATACAGAGTTGTCAAGGAAAGGGCACACAGCAGAAATGGGGCTGATCGGCACAGATGTGGGAATTGAATACGTGCGTGCAGACACACTTTTAGAACTGATCACTGAACCCGATCTAGGAAAAATCCAACACTGAGTCTTGGAGAGACTCCATGTTAGGGAGCAAGGGGAGGAAGAGGTGGCATTAGAGGTAAAATAGGAAGGAAGGTTGGAGTGGCAAAAGAGCCAGGAACATATCCTGCGGGGGATAGAGTAGGAGAGAATTCTAAGGAGGGGCTGACGGGGCTTACAAAACAAAACGGAGATGTGCGAGGAAATGATGGATGGTGATGCAGAAAAGATTTGGGTCTGAGGTTCACTGATGATCATCAATAAGTCCATTTTGAAAAGTTGTGGGGATGCATTCTTCGGATGGTTATTATTGCATTTCCGCAATGTGCCAGAAGCCATGCTAGGTGCTGGGGCACTAAGATGAAGGGGACACAATCCTGTCTTTGGGAAGCTTACAGGCTTGCACTGGGACCCTTACTTAGAGGAGAAAACTGTTGCATGGAAGTCTGCATAGTGTTGAGGGAGGGTATGAAGGAGATGTAGTTGATTGACAGGGGAGGGTACAAGTCAGATGATAGGGAAGTGGACCTCTTATGCAGGAAGTAATAATTGGTGGGTCCAAGAATTCTTAAACTATGAACCTGTCCTACATTTTATTACATCATAACATGAAATCATATATGATTTCAGAATCACATGGGAAAACACACACACAAAGACACTCTCACACACACACAAACATCGGCACATACACATCTTGGACCAAAACCACTTTAAGTTACTGAGGCCTAGTAAGTGATGGTATAATATTTGTATACAGATACAAACAGAAATAAATACATATGCCTTGCTTTCTCTTGCAGTTTCTCTCTATTTTAAATATTTAATTTTCTGAACAGGTTTATTCCTGGGGGTTTCTAATTTACAATGTTTTTAAAAATATTTTAATATGCTAAACTTGTTAAAGTGAATATAATTAAGTTATGAGGAGTTTTAGAATTATTTACACCAGTGATTTATTTTGTAAGAGGGGTTAGGAGGAGGGAAATGATGGTGCCAGATTTGAAGTCACAGTCCTCAGATCAGGTCCTTCTCCATCACTTATGAGTTACATGTGAGTTACTTACATTTTTGAACCTCTATAATGGTTGATTATATAATAGTTACCTTATAGAAATTTTGGAATAAATAGATAACACATGGAAAGTTCCTGGCAGATTGTAGGTACTGTATTACTACAGTGATTTCTACTGATAACCAAATCATTGTTTGAGATTATATTTTTGAATCAGGCCAAAATTAGGCATATAATTTAGAAAATACTCAAGTAATTTTTTGCAAAGACTTAACCTCTCCTTAAGAGCCCAGGAACACAAAATTAAGGTCAAGGGCATATTCTGATATCTTTTTTGATATGTTATTAAGAACTGTCCAAAATGGCCACATACCTACCACTTTTAATTTTAAAATTTTCATCCATAAATAGGAAGACTAAAATTTTATTTGCCATCAGCCAACTTACAGCCAGCATCCTTTGGGTAAATGAGCAGGATCTACTCTTTTACATTTTTTGAAATTTAGGAAGAATTGGAGAATTAAAAAAATTAGTTTCTGTATCACATGTAGCTCCGGAAAAATTAAATAATTTACTTGTCAATTTTCCAATGTTGTATTATACTTCCTGAGTCTCCCATATCTCCAATCCCTGCACAAAGCTCCCTGATTTTAAAATCTACTGGGATACTGATGCACAGGTTTGGCACTGCACAAACCCCAGGGGTGCCAATCACATAGACTATGATGAGAAATGCATCGCTACTATGCAGTGCACTCCTGTGCAACCATAGGCAGCAGCTCTATGTGAGAGGTTCGAATACTTTCCTGATGAACATGTCTTACCACACAACAAACACTGACTGAGCATCTTGCTACGTACAAGATGCTGTCCAAGGCCCTGGGGATACCACAGTGATAAAAAAAAAAAAGACACGATCCCCATCTACATGGAGTTTTCATTCTGGCAGAGTGGAGAAGGGAGACCAATAGAGAACAAAATCCAAATGTGTGAGTAGAACAGGAAAGCAAGGTGATGAGGAAATGGGATCCCAGAAATGAGAGAATTGCTGTTTGAAATAAGGCTAGCAGAAAGCCTTCACTGTTGGCATTTTTTATCAGAAGGGAATGAGAGGACAGCTTTCATATAACTGAGGCAAGAATATACTAGACAGAGCCAAGAACAAGTGCACACACCCGAAGTCAGAGGCCTACTGGGTACATCTGGGGACAGCGAAGAAGTGGCAGGACTGGAGTGGCTGGATGAGGGTACAGTGGTAGGTCTGAAGTCCATGACTAAGGTTGGAAAGCAGATCTCCTAGGCCCTAGATAGCTTTT
This sequence comes from Plecotus auritus, assembly GCF_963455305.1. Lineage (NCBI taxonomy): Eukaryota > Metazoa > Chordata > Mammalia > Chiroptera > Vespertilionidae > Plecotus > Plecotus auritus. The sequence continues at coordinate 44,392,683 of NC_137772.1, forward strand.
GTAAGGACTGTAAGACCCTTACTCAGGGCGAGATGGGATTCCACTGAAGTCCTTGAATAGAGTGACATCATTTGACTTAGGCATTAAAAGAATCACACTGTCTTTGTACTAGTCTTTATCATGAAAGATAATGTAAGGTCTAAACAATTTTCCCAGATGCTAGGAGTGTTTTGTTTTTGCAAAAATTAGCAACATACTTTTAAAAATGGTTCCTTTTTTAAAGCTGAATTCTAATTCAGATGTTGGAGCAAATATATTAAATACTGATGAAAGTGATAAATGCCAAAATCTTAATCTCAGTGTGTTAAAGCTGCTTCACTTATTCCTCTCTGAAGGTTTCAATTTGCAAAGAAATTCACATGAGTTTCTGTCATTTATAGAAGGAAGAACCTGAAAAGAAAAATCTCAAACTGTGTGGGAAACTGTTTTTACAGACATAAACGTATAGAGATGGTGGTCAAGGCCTTTGCTACAGAGATGTTTGTTGCTCTGAAGCAATTTGTATTTTGTTAAGTTAACCTTACTGTGGAATACAATGTTCCAGGATGTTCTGGCCTTCCAGAAAAGATATAAGCAATTCCATTGTTCATAATAATACTGTAATAACAAAATCACAAATTCTTGCATGCCCAGTAGTTTCACATAAAATGCAATATGGTAAGCATTGTGAATAAAATACAAATGTCACTGCAACAGCACTGCTCTATTTTCTGAGACATCCTATATAATAAAAGCCTAATATGCAAATCAACCAAATGGCAGAACGACCGGTCGCTATGACATGCACTGACCACCACGGGGCAGATGCTCAATGCAGGAGCTGCCCCCAGCCTGCAGGCCCCAACCAGCTGCAGCAGTGGGGGGGTGGGACTGGTGAGCAGGTGGCGCCAGGCCAGCCAAGGCGGGTGCCAGTGGGGGCCCCCAATCGCCCCGCCAGTCATCCTGTAGATTGGCCCTAATCGCTGGCCAGGCCTAGGGACCCTACCCATGCACGAATTTCGTGCACCAGGCCTCTAGTCTTTTATAAAAGCATTTATATATGTAAAACTCTCTTTTCTAAGAGTTCAGCAAATCTCTTTTCCAAACATCCACACATTTGTTTAGAATGCATTTATGGAAGTGTACTCCTGTATACAAATAACCATCATAAAAACAAAATAAAACAAAACAAAAAGGAATATCATAGCCTCACAACTGACTTGTCTCTATACTGATAGGCCAACACCAATTCCTTGTGCCTATTTTTATGAATAAAAATACCCCCCAGTGTTTGCAGAAAGGATCTTGTATCAATAACAACAAAAATTATGCCTGCCTCAAACATGATTGCTTTTAATGTCATGACTAATTTGTATCACTGAGGTATTAGCACTCACACAGTAGCTTTTTCATTTTGGACACATGAAGAGTTGGATGCTTTAAGAATTGGACACTTGAAGAGTCTTGCCTGTATAGCCAGTCATAAAATCAGTGCCTATACTGTGATACTTTAGTATGAAGGGAAAGAAATGAACATTGCCAGTCCCCACCATGTCCGGCCCTGTGCTGGGCATCTGGCATGTCTTAGGCCAGTTAGCCTTTGAAGTAATCTAATGAAGTAGGAATTATTATATCAATTTTAAATAGGAGGAAACTGAAGTCAAGGAGGTAAAATAATGTGTCCCAGTCAGGGTTTCTTAAAGCCCTGGCCTGTCTGACATCAATGCCCCTGCCCTTTTCTCTATTGCAGGCTGCTTCTGCTGGCCAACACTGTCTTTTTAACATTTAAATGAAATAAAATTAAATAGCTTAATCATTATCAGCATCATCACTCTTTTTTTAGCTACTTTTTTTTGAGTGAGTGTTTTATTTACCAGTCTCTGTCGTAAGGACTTGCAATCCTTACAACCACCTTGCAAAGTGAATACGCCTGTACCGTGCTGGACACTGTGCACACTTCAGTCAGTTTCACAGATGATTATCCTCTTTTACTGATGAGACAACAAGGATAAGAAGTGATACATGACACACCCAAGGCTGGGAAGTAGTTGAGCAGGCATTTAGATTCTGGTCCTACTCCTGTGCCTTTTCACGTTCTTTATAGTTTGACAACTTAAAAAAATATATAACACATACTCAAATTAAATAAGCTGAAAATTTATAATTTTAAAGGAGAACTGGTGACTTGAGGCAATATGTAGCTGGAAAATGGTTCTATTAGACACTTCTGAAAATGATTTTTTAAGTGATCCAATGTATTATTTGCTTTATTATTTATTTTTAAATCTTTATTGTTGAAAGTATTACAGATGTCCCCTTTTTTCCCCATTGACTCCTTCTAGCCCAGCCCCTCCCCCCACCCTAGGCCTTCACCACACTATTGTCTGTGTCCATGGGTTATGCGTATATGCATACAAGTTCTTTGGTTGATCTCTCCCCTCCCATCAACCCACCCCTGCCTCCCCTCTGAGATTTAACAGTCTGTTCCATGCTTCTATGTCTCTGGATCTATTTTGTTCAACAGTTTATTTTGTTCATTAGATTCCACATATCAGTGAGATCATGTGATACTTGTCTTTCTCTGACTGGCTTATTTCACTTAGCATAATACTCTCCAGATCCCTCCATGCTGTCTCAAAGGGTAAAGTTCCTTTTCATTTGAACAGTGCTCAACATTCTCATGACTTGGTTTATGTTTTTACAGTAAACATAACTGTTCTTGATTTTTTTCTCCATGGGTTGGAATCCTTAAACAATTATGCCCTGGAGAATCCATAGTGAGGTAATGAATTGTAAAGATCTGTTGTCTGGTTGATAGTCAAGAAACATGTGTCTTAATAGGTCAGGAATTTTTCCCTAATTAGTTTAAAAAATAAAAAGTTTTAAGAAACTAGCTAAAATGTTAGTTTAATAGTTAATATTGGACAAGGCTTGGATTAACAAAATGAAGGAATTAGGGATAACCTGGAAAATGAATTTCTTTTTTAAAAAAATGTATTTTTACTGATTTCAGAGAGGAAGGGGGAGAGAGAGAGAGAGAGAGAGAGAGAGAGAGAGAGGAAGAGAGAGAGAGAGAGAGGGAGAGAGAGAGAAACATAAACAATGAGAGAGAATCATTGATTGGCTGCCTCCTGCATGCCCCCCACTGGGGGTTGAGCCCACAACCTGGGCATGTGCCCTGACCGGGAATCGAACTGTGACCTCCTGGCTGACCATTGAACCATGCTAGCTGGGCTGGAAAATGAATTTCTCCTTGCTGACCTGTTTTGGTATGTGGAAGTTCTTGTTATCTAGTTTTTAATCTACACTGCCTTTTATAGTGACTGTTTCTACTGGTGATGATCACAGAAGCACATGCATACTTAGTTTTCTTTTTTGACTATAAAAGCAAAATAAAAACTAACATAAGAATTGCTTATACTGTTATAGTTTATATGAATTATAATTTATCCATCTATTCATTTATGTGTAGACAAAATGATTCATAATTTTAAAGCCCAATCTAATATTTTTAATGATTAAAAAATGAATAAAATAGGGGTAGTTAGTGAGGTAAATAGTATATCTATTTTCAAAATTTGTAACCCTTAAAATACTTCTTTTGGGCTATCAATGTAGTCTTCTGTTTTTAGTGCATAGATAAATTTTCCCTTTAATGCATACTTAAATATATGATTTAAAATCTTATATTTTAATTTTGACTTACAAGTTTTATAAAACACTTTTTTTTTTACTTTAAGATGAAAATTTCCCCAAATAACTTATCCAGTCCCTTCAAACCCAAGAATAGGCTAAGATCACTATTTTGTAAACTCATACACAGTAATTTCCCAAGTCATTTATCAAGAGCATGAATCAACATTTTTTAACTGCTTGGTAAGCTTATTTAAATAAAGTTGTGCAGAGATATAGACATTAAGCTCTTTTTTAGCTATAGATCTTACTTCTTTCCATTGTAAACAAGATCTGATAATGTTAGGACTGTCATAGACAATCTGGGTTTCAAAGAATCCACAATTTTAGGGCAAAATAAACCTCAAAGAATTATGGGCTAAGTCTCCCTATTTCCTTCTATTAGATTTATTATTATTATTCTCCCATTTCTTTAAGTCCAAACTCTACCCAACTCAGTATACAACTCAGGTGCACAGCCTCCAAAAACATTTCTTGAAAAAATCAACTGGAAGCCAGGTCTCTCCTCTGTAGACCCCCACAGAAGTTGTGTCTCTATTCTCCCCTTAAGACATATGCCCCTTTCTGTCTTGAGTTATAGTTGTTTGCTTATGTGCTTGCTGCATTTTTCCTACCAGTGAACTCATCAAGGAAGCCATCTTGAATCACATTAGTTTCTTCTGTGATGTATTATGTGTTAACTTTCACATAGTAGGTTCTCAAGGAGTATTGAGGGTGTATACTCAACAATTTCTTAGACATTTCAAATTGTCAAAGACAATGAAAATCATATTTAGAAGTATTTTAGGAAGTCTTTGGTCAAGAAAGAAAGTCACAAGAGTAGAAAATTCTTCAAGAGGTGAATTAGATAACTGGCACACATAACTGACACATTCAATTTCTTCACCTGTATATAACCTCCAGAAGATCAAACATTAATAAAATATTTATCTTTAGTTGTCACAAGCCAGACTTTGATTTAAAACTCTTGGGTACATAAATGGCATGCCACACCAAAAATACAGCATCATGTATTTTTAAGTTAAACATGGATCTGTAAAAAATTTATGCCTGATATGAAAAAAAAAGAATGAAAATTTCCTAATAGTCACCACAAATAAGAAAACAGAATCTAAAAACAATTGTTCAACTTCTGTAAAAGTACAATGAAAAACATTTCATTTGAAAGTCCAATGTGGCATTGCTATGACATTCAATGCACTATCTTACCTTTAGGGAATCAAAGCAGGCGATTACTCTTCCATTTTCAACCTGGCAACTTTTGGGGGGGTGAGCAAATTTACACTCCTCGTCAGAGCGTGAGCAGGTTCCTCGTTGGAACTGTCTGCAGACTTCTAACGTCAGCCATTTAGTGTCTCTGACTGGGGCAACATTCAAAGCCATGGCAATCAAGTAATTTGGATTCTGTTCGTTTCTGTTAAGTGATTAAATCAACCCAAAGTTCCAATGATGCAAAACTATTGTTGTGAAAAACCCCACATGTAAGTCTGAAGGTTAAGTGATAAATTGCTTAATGAAGTCCAATCCAAGGAATAGAGTGAGAAGAGAACGTATTGGCAAGCAGTCACTCATCAATCAATGTGCCCCACCTGAAGACTGCAGGCCGAAATAAAAGCTTGCTCAGTGTCATCTCTAGCTGTCAGTGTCCGAGTCTTCTGATGGTTTTGCAGACACACTATTTTTAATAAGGAACTTCAATATCACAGCACTCCTTGAGAAAATATATTTAGTTCTGATGCTCACAGCTATCGATGGTGCTGGAGAAGAAGCCACTTAGATGTTCAGATCTTAGCAGGATTTCTGTTTCCTCCCACCTTTATAAACTCTGAAAACAAGTAGTTGGTAAAGTCAGACAACTGAGGTATCTTCATCCACTTGTAAGGTTGATGTAACGTGTATTGGACAGGAAAACAAGACTTGAAAACACAGGAGCTCCCTGGCTGCACTTTCCAGCCGAAGTGACTTCCCACAGGCACTTTTAAATCATGAACCTGAAAAACACCAATAAAATATCAACTTTCACCCAAACTCAAGGGAATTAACACTTGAACAAACTCTTTAGCTCTTATCTAGAATTTGCAAAAATGCAACTGAGCGCTTTAGCTTATACTCAACTGCAACCGTATTGCAGAAATGATCCAGGCAGCAGTCCAAAAGTTAGGAATGACTCGAAGAGATGAGTGTGGCAGACACAATAATTAGGCATTCTGAAACAATTCAATCTAATGGGCTTAATCGCTAAAACAGTGCAATAGAATTGTGGCTTCCAATTAATTTCACATTTGGGCCATTGATTTTATTATTGAAAATGCTACAAACAACTATCTGGGATGTGTCTCTCCTATATAATAAGGATATTATCATTTTGGATGAAGTGTGGGCCCTTCCTTTATATCCTTTCTAATTTATGGAGATTTGAACTTAGAGCTGAATAGGTAGAAGTTTCCTGATATTTTTTTCTCATATCGCTTATACTTTTCTGTCTACTGTTATTACTTCCTTAAGGATAGTATCCCCCTCTGTGCTAAGAGCACTTGAGAATAAGGAGTGTTTGTAGTTTTCAATTCTGTATCCTAGTGCCTTAGTTCATGGCTATTAGGTCCTCAAAAAATATTTATTTTGATGCCTGGCCAGCATGGCTTAGTGGTGAGAGTCGACCTACGAACCAGGAGGACATGGTTTGATTCCTGGTCAAGGCATATGTCCGGGTTGCGGCCTCAGTCCCCAGTGTGGAGCATGCAGAAGGCAGCTGATCAATGATTCTCTCTCATCATTGATGTTTCTATTTCTCCCTCTCCCTTCCTCTCTGAAATCAATAAAAATATTTTTAAAAAATAATTATTGATGATTTAAGTGCTGATTGCTCACTGACTGAAGGCATGCAAGTTAGTTTCAGGTTAGTTCAGTTTAGACTTCAGTGGACTTGATATCTAAAATGGCTCTGTGAGTGTGGAATCTCAGAGGGAGCGTGGGTGGGTAGGAGGTAATCAACCAAAGACCTTGTATGCATATATGCATAACCCATAGACACAGACAATAGGGTTCTAAAGGCCTGGGTGTGGGGGGGGGGTGGGAAACAGGCTGAAGGGGGTCAGTGGGGAAAACAAGGGAATATATGTAATACTTTCAATAATAAAGAATTATTAAAAATAAAAATAAAATGGCTCTGTTCTGTGGAATGCTGGAATTAAACATTTTCAACAAAAATATAATTAGTAAATTCAGATTTCTAAAATCAGCCTATTTTGTTTCTTTTACTATTTTCAAGGATTGTGAAATTATTAAAACACTAACACTTTAACATTATTGGGGTCAAGCATGAATAAAGGGCTAAATATCAGAAGTTGATCATTTTCATAAATTGTATATGTCACAAGCAACCTTAAATACTTGCCTAGCCTTGATGTTCTTCCAAAAATTGTATAACTAAAAACTTAATGGAGACTAGAAGCATATTATTTAAAATCAGCATGTTCCAAATAAGTTCAGAGAACAATAATCCTTAAGTGGTTTGTAAGTGCTCCCTAAAAAAAGTAGGCCCCACAATCAGTCAAGTTTAGTTAACTCCAGGTAAACCAACCTGAACAGGCTTCCATGCAATAGGGCTTTTTTCCCCTGGCCTTGAATGAATCTCTAATAGGGAAGAGAAGCAATGGTGTCTCTCAAACTTATCTGATCATGGAACATTTATTTAGCAGGACATCTCTTGGGATAAGTGGAAAGGGCTACTTCATCTCAAGATTTCTTTTACTTATTAGTAGAAGTGTTTGAATGAGTTTTAATTAGATGTGCATTTAAGGAAATTGGCAACCTTGAAAGCTATGACACATACCTCACTTTAATTGTAAAATATTTGAGGGGACAGGCAGGCTCCTGCTTGTCTGATTGGCAGCATTGTGTTCCCAGCAGCTAACATCAAATAGCTTAACTTAGGGCATTTAAGAAGATGAGTTTAATAACCAAATTTACTCTGGGTCAGGTTTCACAGACACGCCTGGACCTGCACCCTCATTACCTCAACCCCCACCTCTTACCCCCGTGGAGAACAAAGGATGAGGGGAGCAAGGGAAAAGGAACCCTTTCTGTGTGTGTATTCAGTGGAGCTGAGGCACTAATAATAAGGAGATGTAAAATAATGGCTTGGACACCTCTAATTTATATTTGCAAAATATTTATGGAGCCCATGAATCCTACGGACCAAGGTCCAATGGAGTTACAGGGCAACAAAGACACAGGAGACACTCATTCTCAAAGGCCGCAGCATAGTCTCTGCCAAGGCTTCCCTTGTAGGAAAAGAAACAGGCAAACATGTATTTATGCAGAGATGGCAAACAAATAATCACTCAAAGTATTTCGTTAATTTCTTTAGTATGTTTTTTTTTTTTTAAACTGATTTTATAGAGAGAGGGAGAGAGATAGACAGAAACATTAATGAGAGAGAAACATCTATCGGCTGTCTCCTACAAGCCCCCACTGGGGATAGAGCCTGCAACCCAGGCATGTGCCCTGACCGGGAACTGAACTGGGGACGAAGTTCAATCTGCTTGAGTATTCAGCCACACCGGCCTGGCATACTCAAGTGTTCTTAAAACAGGAACAATGCCCTCAACCCAGTCCCATGAGTGGGGTATAGTTTTGCTTAGATAACAAGACATTTTTTTTTCTGGGACAAATAATTAACCATTTCTACTTACTTGGAAAATCCAACCAGAATTTAGATGGCCATACTCTATCAAGATGAACTTGCTTTTAAAAACAGAGGAGCCAAGCTTTCTGATGGCCAGAGTCCTGTGTATGTCAAAGATGTTCCAGAAGGAAAGGAAGGGGTGTCATATTGCACCTAAATATATTGCTATCTTAATCTCCCATAAATCCACTCTTTCTCCCAGATTGATCTCTGTTTCTAGCCTAAAGGTGATAGAGCTACTTTTATCAGAGATACAGCCTCTCTTGGGCCGTCACAACCTCCATCTTCTGGAGTGGGTATAGGCAGGCAGCTGTGGGAACAAGGAAGAAAAAGCAGGTTTAAATTAGGTTAGAGGAGGCCCCTAAAGGAGATGCACACTGATGGGTAAGGATGGAGACCAACTTTTAACATAGCCACCAAAGGACAAGATTAAACTATATTAACACATAAACCAAAATACATGTTGGATCTACCAGACTACAAGTTCCTGGGAGGAAGGGTGACATGTCAGGGTTTTACTCTCTAAAATGGAAGCCACTAGGCACATGTGGCCATTGAGCACGTTAAATGTGACCAAGTGCCAGAGAGGAACTAAATTTAAACATTTTATGTATTCTCAATTATTGTAATTTAACTTAAAGCTGATCCTCAATGTAGTTATTGGAAAAGTTTTAAGTGTTCTTGGACTGACTTAAGTACATGAATCTACTTTTCAGTTGTACATTTTATGAAATCTAAATACAGATCAACTATTTCCAATCAAAATTCAGTATCCAAGTTGAGATGTGTATAAAATCAATGTGTATTTTAAAATACACAGTAATTTCAACAACTCAGTGTGGAACAAAAAGAACGTGAAAACATCTAATTAGTATTATTTAATAGTTATTATATGGTAAATTGATAATATTTTAACAAATTGCAATAAATATTATTAAAATTAAACTCACTTGCTTCTTTTCAGTGCCTAAAAATTCAGAATTATCTATGTAGCTCACATTATATTTCTCTTGATGGCACTGTCTTAGGGGCTTTTGCATTTCTTCTATCAGCCAACATGGAATTCTCTGGATGGGTGGAAAGTACCCTGTCCTAACAGCCAGCATTTGTAGCCTTCCTTTTGCCAAGGATCCTTCATATGACCTTGGGTAAGTCAATTTCTCTGAGATCCAGTTTCTTCATCTGTAAAATGTTTATAATAGTTCCTGTCTACATTACAAGGTTGCTGCCATGAAGGACAGATTATAGAGGAAACATAAAAGACTTTGTAAACAGTAAAGTGCTACCCAAATGCAAGGTGATGAAAGGAGGAGTTGCTCTATAAATATTTATTGAATAAATCCACTTCCAGGCTTCCTCCCTCGGCAGGAGTTCTATGTCAATGACCAGGTGGATCAGCTCCAGCCATAGAGTCTAAAAGCAGGACAGTGCCTCAGAGATCAAAGAGCTGACTGCGAGGTCCACTTGGGGCCACTTATCTGGAGCATCCCTCATTTCTCAGACCATCTTATTTTGCAGCCAAAAGGAACCCACAGAGAAGTTTCTCTAAGTACAAAACCCACAGTGTTACTACAAAGGCCTGAAGCCTGCTTTCTTTCTCTAGCTTCTACTACCCAGAAATGAATGAAATAATCACTCTGGGTGTGATGGATAGCCTGAAAACACAGGTAGCATTGACCGAGAGCCTTCTTAGTTTGAATACATTCCCCAGTGCCCCGCGTGAGTGGAGAAGAACAGGCAGCATTTTCTAGTTCATCTGCCCAGAGAAATGTATAAATACAGATACATTTCTAATTCTCTTCAAGTTCTCAAATATGCAAGCACTGGCCCTGATTACATGCAAGGCACTGTCTATCTTTCCTAGAAGTTTCTGGACTGCACTGGGAAGCAGGGTCTTCTGCTCATGTGATTTTCTACTTTTTTCTTTCGTTTTCTCACTTCTCTTTGACATGTGCTTCAGTGTTACTGCCAACATCCCAGTCAATCCCACTCCCACTGGCTCCTTCCAGTGTGGAACCTAGGCAGAATTTGGAAGTGGTTGTTCCCAGTTGTTTCTCTGGCCTTGTTTCTTTGTTGGCATTCCCTTTCCTCGTCCTCTTTGGGCACTCAGCAACCTTCTGCTGTCTCCCGCTCCTGCCTTTCTAAGCCCCTCACAGAGGAGGAGAAGGTCTTTCCCTTGAAGGATCAGCTGAGTCACCAGGCTGCCAAGGCCTTACCAAACTGCACCCTGAAGTGATGCTTCTGCCTGACTCCCTTCATTTTCTTTTGATGATCACCCTATGGGCCATCTTTCCACACTGTCTGATAATTATTTTTTAATATATTTTTATTGATTTCAGAGAGGAAGGGAGAGGGAGAGAGAGATAGAAACATCAGTGATGACAGAGAATCATTTGATCAGCTGCCTCCTGCATGCCCCGCTGGGGATCAACCCCACAACCCAGGCATGTGCCCTGGACAAGGAATCAAACCATGACTTCCTGGTTCATAGATCAATACTCAACCACTGAGCCATGCGGTTGGGCTGCCTGGTAATTATTTTTAAGTAGATATCAGTATTCTCTAATTCATAAGAACTATAAATATTGATTTTCAAATCTCCAGAGTTCAGTTTAGTGACTGGTATGTAGAATATGCTCAACAAATGTTTGTCATATGAACTTCTGATCCTCCTCCAATGAGCATTTGCATTTTCATACGGACCAGAGTCGAATTTAAAGGAATAAGGCTTCAAATAGGGGATTTCAGTATTATCCTGTAGGAAAATTCCAGCTGGTGCGACTGGCTTTTACCCTGTTGCTGCCAAGTAGGTTGAGGGTAAGGAGCTTTCCCAGGGATAAATTATTTGAACTTCAAAACCCAGAATCCTCAGCCCAGCGATTCTCAAACAGCAGCAGCAGCCACCCCTGGAGCCTGTTAGAAGTGCAGGTTCTCAGGTTCCTGCTCAGAGGTCCTGAGTCAGAACCTGAAGGAGGGGCCCAGCAATCTGTTTTAACAAGCTCTGCAGGGTGTGCCTCTGAAGCAAGCTCAAGTCTGAGAACCACTGTAGTAAGCATTTCTTGCCGCCCTCCTGTGGGCCAGGCATCCTGCTGGTTGCTCAGGGAACAAAGTTGTCTGTCCTGAGTTAATCACAGGGTCTTGGGTTCACTGATTCTCACAGAAACAATTACAGGAAGGCAGGCTGGGGGCTCCCCCCCCCCCATGGCTATGTTTCTAATCAATAAAAACAAACAAAACACAGCTAGACTAAACAGAAAACACCTGAGAGATATGTCCCAGATAAGACCTCATTCTATGAAAATGAAAAACCAGACCAACTCATGGCCTGCAGACTTTGTTCAGGCGGTTGGTGGGGGTGCATGGGGCTTTGTTTATAGGACTTTGTCTGAGGGAGGACTGTCTTAGGGGCCTGGTGGTCCCTGCAGACCAGCTGCTGCGTTTCCAGGCACTTTTGCTAGAAGTCTTTACAGAAGGGCTGCTTTGTAGCACCCACACTCCCAGACAGCACCAGCTAGAACAAATACCAAGGTTCGCTGTGGGGCTCATCTTCAAAGCAAAGGCAAGACTGAAGTTCAAGGATAAAGAAACAAGGCTCTTGTTGTGTTTCCTGAAATGCCAAAGGCCTCGCCATTCAACTTCACAAAATAATCAATCCCAAGCTATTTTTAGGGTCTTTACTTACACGACACTTCATTTTTCAAAAATATATTAAAAAACTGGCCTAGGTGTTAGATTTTCAGACATCTGTGACATTTGACTGTAGAAAGGAATTTTGCTGCTCGTGTTCTTTCACAGCCACTCCGTGATGCAGCATGGAGAGCTTGGAAAGCAGGGCCTTTCATTCTGCAACTGAGGAGGCCACCTCCCTTCAATCTACACCTCCCAGACAAGCCCAGGCTGTGGGCCCCAGGTGTCCTTGCCTTGCCAACGCTTTGTGGCTGGTTTATACATTTCTGAGGGGGGGAAACATCAATCATGTCCGATCTTGAGACTGAGATTGTTCAACATTTAAGACTGCCTCAAGGAAAATAGTTCTGCAGCACACGGCTCCTCCAGTTCACTCCCGGGCATCTATGGTATTTTAGCTGTCTGCCAGACAGCGGCCTCCTAGGAGCTGATTAAAGGGTCCTTGCAAAACAAACTGACTTCTGAGTCAGACAGTCAAGGACTCATTATCCATTAAGTAACTTATGAGATGCCTTTAATTTTATTTTGCATAAATCGAATTAAAATAAAGAAGCTATGTCTCCTTGGGTTTCCTACTTCTAATTTTGAGAATTGTGTTTCCTATGTTTGATTTTAAAATTCTTAAAATATGCTTCTTTAAAAAGGATTTTTTTTTCCTTCCTGTGAGTGGTTTCATGTTTGAGCATCCCACCTCTATTTCTGGAGCTTATATGAAAATAGCTCTCAACGTGCTCTTTCCCTTGATCAATGAATGACTGGGCCGCATCCTGCACCTATCAGATGCAGACGCCTGGGCTAGAGAGGGACCCAGAGGAGATGCGGCTAGAGTACGTACTGGGCTGAGAGCCACTTGACCTCCAAGAGTGGGTGTAATCGTGCCCTGTAATCACAGCCACTGAACAGAGGTTCCTCACGGGGTCTTATCCAATGGACCAATAAAAGTACAGAAATGAGAAAGGTCCCCCTTGTGAAAGAAATAAAGAACCTAACTGACTTTTCGAAGAATGAGAGTGAAGGGAGCAGCAAAACTGATAGTCCTTAAAAAGATTTTTCTTCCTAAACACCTTTAAATGGGTTTCTTTTTTAATTTATTGAATATAAATGTAATGGTGCTTTGAAAATTCTGCAGGGTTGAGGACTAAGAACCAGTTTTTCTGCCCTGATTCTAGTCATTCCTCTCCCCTGAATAGCTGTGTAATGTCACGTAAGCTCTCTCAGCTTCAGTTTCCCTGTTTGAAATCGAGGGGATTAAAAAATACCTAAGCCATAAATATACACACTGCAACCAAAATACATTTGGTCATATGAGTACTCTCTGTATGGTATCTAAGTCTTATCAGCCTTAGATAAGGCATCCTTACATCAATGTGCATGTACACACACACACACACACACAACACACAGCAGGTGGAAATAACATCTCCTCACTGAAAGTTTACATTCCTGTAGAGTGAATCAAGTGTATGTGAAAGAAAGTAGAAGGGTCCTTTCTGTGAAGTGCTTCCTAACCTATTAGACAAACCTTTGATATTTGCTCTTGTAAGACTATTTGCAAATCTACGTTCATCCAAAGCCAAGAAAGAACCAAGGCTAACAATGATATCTCTACTCTGCATGGCACCTGACCATACTTTCAAATGCATTTCCAGGGGGAATTAACCCAGACACCCAAGGTCCCGTGGTGAGTCAGAGAAGCCAATGTTTATGACAACAGTAATAAACGGAGGAATTCCCAACTAAACTTTTCCCCTTGTATCTTGTAACTTCAAGCACAAGTGAAAATTTCATAAAATCAGGGCTCATGTGAACACATGCATTTTCCAGTCCATTTTCATGGTGGTTTCCAGGAATGGGCAGAGAAAGAAATCCCATCTTCGGTTAGAAGAGGAGAAATTTCTAAATGTACTCCTGAAACTACAACCAGATATAATCTATTCAACACATATTTGTATTCAAATTATGTTTCCCCCTGCATCTGTGTTTTCTATGCAAACATTTATAATGCAGTTAGGAGCCGCTCTTATTAGCATCAAAGCAATCGTATTAGTTGCCATTTAAGACTGACAGCACTTACCGGTTTCCTGGATGTCCAGGGCCCAGGGGTTGCAGCCGGAGAGAACGGGTATCGAGCTGCAGGCTGCAGTCTAGCCCTGAATTCCCAGAGAAGTCTTTGTCAGAACTTCCACTTCCTTCTCCGGCTGCAGGCTCTGGTGAACAGGCATGCTTTGCCACTGACCTTTCCCCTTTTCTCTCTCTTCCATTACCACCAGCAGAATAGCTACTTCATCTGCCTGTACACCAACAATGCTAATACCCTCTTTTTGGAGAAGATTTTTGTAATGTAACTTCTATGACCATGAAATGAAAATACCAAATAATGTAAACATGTACACATTTTTAAAAAATTCAATATATTGCCATAACTGAACTATAACTATGATATCAAAGGAAGTGACGTTTTATAAAATAAACTAGTGGCCCGGTGCACAAAATTCGTTCACATTAATAGGGAATTAATTAGAGGAAATATTTTAATATTGTTATTTGCCCTTTCTCTATAATAGAAGTGTCAGAGATGAAAGAAAATTAGTAAAATGTGTATGAAAATCTTCCTCCTGTCAGAGTCTGGGGAGCACCAAGGGACCCAGAGTCAAGTCCCCACCCATCTGTGCATGCCTCGAAATCACATGAGACCAAGACCCGGCCAGCCCCACCCCCATTGGGCGAGATCCAGACCCAGCTGGCCCCACCACCATCAAGCCCCACCAGGGGGGCGTGCAGCCTCAGGTCCCCTGTCAAGCCCGGGGGGGCGGGGAGCGCAGCCTCAGGTCTCCTGCGCACGCTCAGGTCCGCCAGCCTGGTGCCGGGGCAGGGGGCGTGGCCTGAGGTCCCCCACCCCAAGGTGAAGGGTGTGGCCTGAAGCCCCCCAGCAGGGGGAACACCTTGAGGTCCCCTGTCAAGCCCCGCCAGGTGGGGAGCGCCGACTGAGTCCCCTGGCCCGACGCAGAGGCGGGGTATGCGGCCTGAGGTCCCTGGCCCCGGCCCAGTGCCACACAGCCTCAGGTCCCTGCTGATCACTCATTATGGGAACCCCGCCTCCACTGTGGGTGCTGCTGTCTTGTGTTATGGGAAACCCGCCTCCACTCTGGGCACAGCCATATTGTGATGGCATGAAGGTTAATTTGCATATTACCTCTTTATTATATGGGATAATGTGCATTTTAGAATTTTAATATTCAGTATTAAAGTATATTACAAGACAGAATGAAGTGGTTAGACACTCATACCTGCATATATGTAGCTTATTTGGAATAAGACAGACACAAATGCAGACCGACATAGGTATGGTAAGTGATGTGGCTTTTCAAAATGCCAAACAATTTACGTTAAGGTCCTAACAAGGTAAATAATAATATTGCCTCAATTTACACAGTTGTGGCATTCTTGAAAAAATTGAGTTATATTAAGACTGTCCAAAAATGCAAAATAAATTTAAAAACCACTTGGTGCAAATATATAAAACAGAGTTAAGATCTTGACCCAGATCACTATGAACAGGATTTTTATCTATGTGAATGTCTATCAGAACATGCAAAAGTCATGAGATACAACCTGGTTCCTAACTCTGAGAAAGTCATATCCATTGCAAGATATCAAAATCGTTACTCCTGCCTGTCACATTCCAGAGACGCTCCCTAGTCATTTGGACAATGTGGGGGAAATGCTCCTTTGAATTTCCAAAGTTCTCTTTAGGGGGTGATATTGTCCCCATTGATAATAGTGTTGTAGGGTCTTAGGCTACCTAAGTCCGATTTAAGTAGATGGGTATAAGATTTGAGGATTACTAGTACAGTAGATGTTGGGGAGCACCAGAGAGACACAGACAAGACCCCACCTGGAGAAAGCTCTCTTTGGTGGCCCCACCAGGGGTTCACTAGAATTAGAAGAACTCACAGGTGGTGAAATTGGTCAGCAAGTATAGCAATGGTCCAGGCAATAAGGAATAATCCAGGCTAAAAATTATATTGCAGTGGTGGGAAGGAGAAGGCAATTCAGATCATGGTTGGGATAAATTCATTAAAAATGAATAATCTTTGTGGACTGGGAATGTGGAGAGCAGGGAAGAGATTAGTCAAAGAGGACTTCAAAATTTGGACCCTGTGCAGGCAGAAAGATACTGATGCTCTGCCCAGGAGAAAGGATGCCAGCAAGTAGAAGCCCATTAGAAATGGGGACATAGAGGTTGTGGCCATGGATACACAGCTAAAATCACAGAACGGCTAAAGTGAGTGTGAGAGAAAGAGAGACATATTAAGATTTTATATCTATATCTACATTGATATATGTATCTAGGAGAACAAAGAGAAAGCCTTGAACAGGGCCAAGGACAGTTCATTCAGTTACTTAGAGCTGACAGAAAAGAGAGGAGCAATCGAAACCACAGGAAGAAAATGAGAGACAAAAGATCCTCTGAATATTGCAATGTTAAGGGTGCCAGGAGAGAAGTTTAGAGTTCAAAGATGGAGGGACTAGCCAAAAAAGCCCATTGGCACAGACCAGTGACATGTAGAAGATTGACAATTGGTAGTGGCTAGAGGTTATAACCAGGTCACGCTGCTGACCTTCCCAGGGGAGGAGGAGGGTGTGGGGAGCACCAGGAGCTCTCGGGGGTATTTGGTGCTGTGAGAACACCAAGCAGCAACAAAGACAGTTCTGAACTCCCCATGTTTTGTGGTCAGATGGGCACTGATGACCTGTGCATTCCTAGAGAGTGACCCTCTGGAACTTGAGGCTTGCTCACAGAGTTGGAAGGATGTGCTGTGTGAAGCACCCAGGAGAGTAGGAGAGTGCTTGCTTCTCCCACCACTTCCTGCCTTCTCTTTCTTTTCTGAATGGAAGGAGAGAAACACAACAGAAGCTGGGGAAAATGGCAGGATGGCGGGATGGGCCAGAGAGCTGCAACTGACCAGTCGAGGCATCCAAAGGAATGGGAGGGACAAGACTTCTGACTTCCTTTCTCCTTGTTCACTCGGCCTTTGCAAGAAATAAAATGCCATTTTCAGATATGGCGCCGAGAGAAGGTGGGAAGTGAGGGAGGCAGCCCGATTTCCAGCTGAGAGCAGGACAATGGAATGGGAGAGCTTTTGACTAGTGGCCCCTACTGTCTCAGTCAGGTAGAGGTTCCACCTGCTGAAACAGGCACAGGGAGTCTGGGGACGTACAGAGAGCTCCCGAAGTTGAGGATGGCCCCTCTTGTCAGTCGAATAAGAGCCTGAGAGAGAAAGCCAGGGAATGTCAAGTGGCCCAGGAGGCACAACCTCAATGAGATTTCATGATCTTGTTCTGAAATGAGCAACTACAGTTTCCTTGCTTTCTCCATGTACCCTTCTCAAGCTAAGAACAGGGGCAGAGGAAAAAATGCTGCCAATTTCAAAGGTCAAGGCCTTAGGGATGAGACAATTTAAAACAAGAGAGGCCTGAGTTATAACAAGAGTATAGGCAACGGAGATTGGAGGTGAGGAGGTGAGGGAAAGCGCTATTCTCTCCTTGTGGAAATGGTATCTGTTATCATATAATTGCTTCTAAGTGTATCATAAAGTACCTTAATGTGTGCCTGTGGCAGGTGTAGCATGATCTCAGAAGTGGGCATGGCTAGTATCCCCGACCAAGGAGGACTGGGTCAGTCGTGGTCTCAGCGTGTAATAATCACATGTGCTTTGCAAATGAGTGAAGAGCCAGCAGCTTCCCTTAGATTAGAATGAGCAGCTGCATAGAAGGTGCCATAGGAAGTGCACACATCTCAGTGAGAGGGAAAGGCTGGCGCTGGAGGAAGTATGTAGAGCTGTCTGATAGATTCCTGGGATGACAGACCAACCTGGGGTTAGTGTCTCTAATGGCAAGAGAAGCCCCAGTACTTGCTTAGAACAAACATTTAGTGAGAACCCTGGACATAATGTTTTTGAGGTGAAAGGTAATAAAGATGAGAGCGATCAGAGTTTCTGCCAGGTGGCCAGTGTTAATTAGAGGAGGAGGCAGCCAGCATATCTGTGGATGGTGAATGTGGAGCAGAGAGGGAAGGGCAAGAACACAAATCCACCTGGCTGCTGGCTCACCATTCTTTCCTCCAGTTTTATGGCTTTAAACCCAACAGACAGTGGCGATTCCCAAGTTGGAATCCTTTTTCCATCTCTGTCATCTCTTCTGCCTCCATCTCTCTCTTTGGTAGCCTACATCTGATCCATTCGGAAATTCCATTGGCTCTATCTTTCTAATAGATCCAGAGCCAATGGAATTTAAACTGCTGCCACCTGAATTTAAACCACCATTATCTCACCTGGGTTCATTCAATAACCCCCTAAACCAGTGGTCAGCAAACTGCGGCTCGTGAGCCACATGCAGCTCTTTGGCCCCTTGAGTGTGGCTCTTCCACAAAATACCACGGCCTGGGCAAGTCTATTTTGAAGAAGTGGTGTTAGAAGAAGTTTAAGTTTAAAAAATTTGGCTCTCAAAAGAAATTTCAATCGTTGTACTATTGATATTTGGCTCTGTTGACTAATGAGTTTGCCGACCACTGCCCTAAACCCATCTCTCCTGCTTCTGCCCTTGCCCCCTGCAGTCCTGTCTCACCACATTATACTGAGAGATCCTTTGGAGATGTAATCAGATCATATCACTTCCTGCTCAGGTACTTCCAATGGCTCCCAACTCCTGAGTGTGAAAACGAAGAGCCTTACCATCCCTCATACTGGCCTCCATCATTAGCCACATACCTTCCCCGACCTCCTTTCTCCTGTTCACTCCCCTTCAGGCATCCTTGCCTTGGGCTGGTTCTTGAGCAGCCACAAATGTGCTTGCCTCAGGACTTTGACCTTACTGTTCTCTCTGCTAAGAATGTGCCTCTCCCAGATAGTCACAGGCTCAGATGACAGTCCACAGGGAGGCCTTTCCTGATGCAATATTGCATCAGTCCTACCTCCTCACTCTGGCTCCCCCCACTCCCCCTGCTTTATTTCCCTACAAATTCCTTATTATTTGACACTCACATATTTATTTATCTTATCATTTTCTCCTCCAAAGGCAATGTAATATCTGCGATGGCAGGGTCTGTATTCCTGACACCCAATGCAACACCAAAACTTTAGGACATAGTAAGCACGCAATAAATATTTGCTGAGTGATGAATGGATGAATGAACAAATAAACGAATGAATATACTACACAGCTCATAGTTTCTGCCTGAATTTATGATTTGCTTTGTTCCATCTTCATGATGTGATTTGAAATATTTCTCAACCATTGTTATTCTTGCTATTATTTCAGTACTCAGGGACTTGACTTCTTAGATTTAGAATAGAGGGGGTGCAACAGTTTCTAAGGCCACTTTAGCCCTTAAATGTCTGTGATTGTACAGTGACTGGCAAGGCTGACTTAAGAAGAAAATGTATTTTTAGGAATTCTTCTGGAAATCTTATCAGCTCGGCTGGGTTTGGCCTAGATTTGTTAGCAGGCAGTTTGAGTTGTGGGATCAAACAGGAGCATCTGTTTGGGGGTGAAGGGGCCCTTTGTGTTCCTGTTCGAGAGTCTAGAACTGAAGGGACATCCAGGCAGGGTGGAGAGGTGGTGGGGTTCTGCACTCAGCATCCAGGAAGAGCAGGCGTTGGATGCCTACGTCCCAGGCTGTGACAAGGACCCAGATCTAGGGTCTTGGTACTCAGAGGATTAATTCATCTTCTTGACATTTTCTCTGCTACTAGAACAGCACACAGCATGCTGCTGTGCACCAAGAGCTCACCAGCACCCCTTAAGCCCGTCTTCGTGGTGAGGTGGTGGGAGTGACTGTGGTTTCAGGGTCTCAAACTTTCTGTCCTTCATAAGCCTGGGTTCTAAGAGGCCCCATCCCTGGTCCTGGTATTCTCTAGCAATGGAGGGCCCAGTTTTTGAGCTACACAGACTTTCAAAACAGCTTACCTTGTGGGGTTAACATTTCTGAGAGAGAGAGAGAGAGAGAGAGAGAGAGAGAGAGAGAGAGAGAGAGCAAGAGAGAGAGAAGAGAGAGCAGGTCTTCTGCCTATCCCTGGAGGCAGTGGCTATAGAAGAGAGAGCAGGTCTTCTGCCTGTCCCTGGAGGCAGTGGCTATAGGAGAGAGAGCAGGTCTTCTGCCTGTCCCTGGAGGCAGTGGCTATAGCTAGGTTCCTTCTTAAGATTTATAATCCAGCTGCTGACTACATCCCAGAGAGGTTCTGCTGGGGAGAACCTCACCCCACTCGCTATGCAGAACACATTATGCTGGCGATATGGGGCATGTGGATTGGATGTTCCAAGGGTTCAGAAGACCCCAGAAGGATACAGAATGCTTGTTTAAACACAGTAGGAAAGACACCAACAGGGTCAGACATGTAAGCGATTGTATTTCATTAATACTTAACATAAAAAATTCCCTGTAGGGCACCATTAGATTTAAGCAGAAAAGTAGAACCCAGGAATTCAGTATCAGGGAGAGATCAATCGATTAAATCAGGATATTTATTTTGTTGTCATTTCAGTCACCCTAAGAATTAAAAAAAAAAAAAAATCAATTTCCTGCCACACTTTTATAATCGCCATTGACAAAGAACGACTCAATCCCCAAATAGAAAGCAGGCTACTGAAATGAGTCTGAGTCAATAATTCCTCTTATCTTTCAGGAAATTGAGTTAACTGCTAGAATCGAAATCAACAAGTATTTATTGCACTTAAAACCCAGAGGTCTAAGTAATAAAAAAGAATGAACCTGGCAAGAAAGTGTATATTCTATCAAAACGTAAGGCACTGATACCCGGGATATTAGTAGCATGAGTGCTAATTGCTGGACGCAGGTAGCATCCTTGCTCGACTTATTAAGTCAAGCTCCCCCTCCCATTCCTTCCTCATGCCCAGCACAGCTTCTTTTGTTGCCTCTCTGCCCAGACAGGGCTCTCCTCAGAGGCTAATCACCACTCGGCTCTGCTTCCCTGCTGCCACCAGTTGTCATTATTTCTAGGCAACATTACCCTGAGCTGTGTCACCATGGCAACAGTGGGTCACCACTTGGAGGAGTGCAACAGGGAAACTGGGGGAAAGGGAAAGGAACAGTCACGGTCTGAACCACTCCTGGTCACAAGCAACTTCTGAGGTGGCTTCTTCCCATTTTATGGAAGGGGAAACTGAGGCACAGACCAAAATGTGAAACCTGACAACCACACGCTACCCATGGGGCTGTGCTCCCTTTGACAGAGAGCGGACTGAGCCATTCATTTCAACAAGTGTCCAGGGTGAGGCAAACACACAAGCAAACAAATACACAACGGAGAGGGTGGGGGCTTTGATATGATTCAGGGGTCCTCAAACTTTTTAAACAGGGGGCCAGTTCACTGTCCCTCAGACCGTTGGAGGGCCGGACTATAGTTTAAAAAAAACAACTATGAACAAATTCCTATGTGCACTGCAGGCCCAGGACGAGTCAGCTGCTAAGCAGGACAAGCAGCGGCACCCAGTGGGCTGGATAAATGCCCTCGGCGGGCCGCATGTGGCCCGCGGGCTGTAGTTTGAAGACGCCTGGATCTTTAGACATCTACTTTAATGTACTAAACGCTGCTCTCTTAACTACGTTTTGCATATTTTTCAACTCTACAATTCTTCCTTAAATGTAAGTAGTTTTGCTTTCCCAGCTCCATTGACCTGTGAACTTCACTCAGTTCCTTAATTCTCCCCTCCCAACTGCATTTCTGTCAAAAACATATCCATTTTCCTTTAAGTGTTTTGTAAGAGGCATACTGCTGACTCGGAAAATTAATAACCTGGCATAACCTGCGATACCACCCTCACAACAGGCTCTCAAGTTACTTGTTCATTATTTTCCAAAATGATTTTATCACCTGCGTTCCCATGTGCATACTTCAATTGCTCTTGTAATGCTGCTATTCCTCAAACTGGTCTGACCTCCTTCTCTCAGAGAACCAATAGCTTTGAATCAAATCAAATCTGACAAGATCAAATGAGAGAGGAAAAAAGGTAGAGTCTGAACAATACCTTCTCTGGTATGCAGATCATTCCAGGGCTACCTACTTAGACTCTGCATGTTCCAGTAACCACCCCCCCCCACACACACACACACACAAATTTTTGTCATTAACACTTTGTCTGAAAAAGCAACTTGACCATGTGGTAACAACTCTTTTACATCTACAACATTATTTTGCTAATGTAGTCGCTTTTTAACTAGGGATGGAATGAAAAATAATTTTTGTTATTACAATGATATTCTATGTACAGTTGTCAATGAAGTTTTGCTTATTGAGATGGGTCTTCTTGGTAGTAATCAAGGACTTTCTTAGGATTGAACAAAGGTGTGCATTTCAATGAGAAATGGATGGCTTACTTAAATCCACACTGGGAAGTTAAGATCCACAGCTCATACAACCATGTGCCCTTGATCAAGCCATATAACTAGAAACTTCCATTGTCTCACCTACAGTAGGTTGTTGTCAGGGCTACTGACACCTGTCAATGAAAGAATTGGGAAGACTTAAGGAAGAACACTAGTGTAGGGCATTTCATTTCCGGGGTCCTTACCGCACCATGGGAGAGGATTGCAATATCGATGGTGGAAATTTTGGTGAAGGCCATCTTGATAACCTCTGCAGCACTTGGCAGACATGATCCTGTCTGCATCACTTTTTCCAGCAAGAATGACTCAGCAGCAGCAAATATTTATTAAGCCTGGCTGTGAGTTCTTCACTGTTCTAGTTGCTATAACCAATTCCCCGTCAACTCTGCTGACATTCTGAGGCTTCCTCTAGCTTCTCAAGTAGCAGTTACAATATTTCCAAAGAAAACTGATAATAAAGATCCATGACCCCAAGCCAATATTTTTAAGTCGTATCTGTCTTAAGCAATGCATTAGGCTTCCCCAGTGGTTTCCTTCAGAAAGAGAGGCACTTTGGTTTGAAGAGTCAGAAAGAAATGGGTTGCTTGCACATGTAAGTCCAGGGGTCCATTACGGATGCTGCCTAAGTAATTGGCTCAGCTCTTCTCATCCTCCATCAAAAACATATTTAGCTCATTAGGTTACAGGCAGTTTCTTAAAAGAAAGGGTATTTCGTTTTTAAAGTGTGAAAGCAAAGTAAGGCCTTCTGAAATACACTTGACTGCTCTTTGGGAACAGCTTAATTGTCAGCAAACGGGTCGGGCTGAGATATAGAAGAGCTGAATGTTAGTTTCTGCAGTCACATGCTAGTTAGGAGATTTGGGGTAAGCCACAATCCCTCTCTAGGCCTCCATTTATCCAACCAGAAAAAGAATATGCTGCTGCCCTGGCTGGTGTGGATCAGTGGTTAGAGTGTCAGTCTGTGCGCCTAAGGGTCATGGATTCAATTTCCGGTCAAGGGCATGTACCTGGGTTGCAGGTTCGATCCCTGGCCCTGGTGAGTCAGGACACATGGTTGCGGGAGGCAACCATTCGGTGTGTCTCTTTCACATCGAAGTCTGTCTGTCTGTCTCTCTCTCTCCCCGTTCCCCGACCCCCACCCTCCTTCCCTTCCACTCTCTCAAAAAGTCAATGGAAAAATAATATCCTCAGGTGAGGATTAACAAAACAAAACAAAAAACGATGCTGGACCAAGCTGTGGTTGTTGACCACAGGTGTGAGTAGCTACATGGCCAAAGGTAAACATAGTGTAGCCTAAGGAAGCATCCATTTTACTTAAAAAGTGGTTGAGGTAAAAGAGAAAGTCAAATCACTGCTGGTGTAAGTAATTTTAAATTTTTTATATTAAAGCAAATCTACATAATGGAGTAGAAGGCAGGAGTTAGAAGACTTTAAATAAATAAAGATACTTCTGTCAGTTCTTCTAAGCCTCAGGAGACCAACTCCTCTCTCCTCTGCTATTAGGATGCCTCAGTGGAAAGAAAAACGTGAGAAATCCTGAGCAACAGAGTCTCCAGGGCCACTTCTGCCTTGGACATGGTAGGAACCATGTTTCTTGCCTAGCAGTGAGAGGGATCTCTAGGGAGACACCTGTGACCCATTGGGGTTCGGTTTGTTACCCTGCAGCAGAAACACCAAGTTCATTAAAACTGAAGATTTCATCTGAACCACTAATCTTCCTCAGAGAAGAAAATGGTGTTTCTCCAGACCATGGAGATGCCTAAAATAATCATGGAGGCGTACTCTGGATTTAGTGTCACCATCGGGACTGGAAAATCTAATATACCGATTTATTTACTATAATATCAGGGGCAGCCAAGAGCACCTGGACTGTTCATGCCACTAAGAAGTAGCATCCATTGGGATTTAGCTGTGTTTGCTCACATTTGACAAGAGTCAAACTTGCTTTATGAAATCTATCAAATTACTTATTTTTTAAAGGAATCTATACTATGACTGAGGATAAGGCAGTAATTAAAAAGCAGGTTTGGAATGGTAGATCATCTTACATCCCTACAACTATAAGACGCGAATGTAAAAGTAGGGGAAACTGGATTTAAGATTCAAAGAAGTCAAAATGCAAGTTCAAGTCAAATGTTTAGACTAAAAAAATATTTTTAAAAGAGGCAAATGCTTTTCAGAGGACATTTTAAAGTTAAGTTAGAGAAAGAGTGGTAGAATAAGTTAATAACATTCTTTTTTGTTTTAATTTAAACTTTTACAACAAAAATTTTCGTGATGCTCTGGCCAGTGTGACTCAGTTGGGTGAGCATGGTCTCTGTACACCAAAAGTTTGCCGGGTTTATTCCCAGTCAGGGCACATGCCCTGTAGGGCTTGATCCCCAGTAGGGGACATGCAGGAGGCAGCTGATCAACATTTTTCTGACATTGATGTTTCTCTCTCTCTCTAAAACCAATAAAAATATTTTTTAAAATGTTCATGAGGTATTCCTAAAATATTGTTAAATGCTTTCCTTTTCATCATAATGTAACAAAATCCTCCATCATGTTTCAAGTGTACATTTTCTACAATGTACACTCTAAAGAACACCATATGATAATTCCTATAATAAGTATTATAATAACTATGGTGTTACTATAAAAAGAAAATGTTGTGTATCACTATTTTATTAAGGGAGGATTAGCTAATGACATTTTTAATGAGTGAAAACTAGTAAACTTGAAACAAGTTTAATTTCTCTGAATTTATCAAAACAGCTTCAAACTTTCTTTAACTGAGAAATCTTGATAAGGATACAAGAAACTGGAGAGGTGGAGAGGGAGGACCTCTGGTAATAAATGAACAAAATGTACAATTAGTATTTGTTTTTATTCATGTGTCACATATGTTTCTATTTCAGAGGATCAAGTTTTGACTCATAAACATATATTAGAATGTAATAGGAACTTAATAAGTATATAACTTTTCATTTGATATCACTTAATCAAGCTGTGAACATCTTTGGGTACAATTATGCGAACAGAACTATGCATCTCTAATAAGTCTGAGCTGAGATTCTATAGGGTTGGGAGTAGACTTTTTCATTTCTTTGCTTTAAGCACATGGTTCAATATTTGTTGAGTAGATAAATGGATGGATGGATGGATGAGACAGCAAAAAAATAGATGTTTCTTTTTATTTTAAATTTATATGTCAAAGTTATACTTTCTATGAAGCAGGAAACTTATGTACAATCAGTCTAAATTTTGTTTTTAGTATCATAAAACTAATATTTATGAGATACTTAAGTGTCTTAAATTTCAGTTAGCAAGATGAAAAATCCACTGCTGGTTGCTATGATTAGTTTTAATACATTCATGGCAGGATATAAAATACAGAATAATCATTTATTTTTGAGAATTTTGAAAAGATCAGTTGTTTAAAATTTTCAAAAAGTCATGAAATGGTACAGCCAACACATTAATATGTAAGAGAAATATATGGCATAACTATTGGAAAAGAGGAGAAAATGCTATCATTATCATCAGATGATATGATTATATTCCCAGAAAATTCAAAAGAATTGAATTTATTTCTCACATGATAAAAGTGAGTTCTGCTAAGCTGTCAGAAATAAGGTAACTAAATGAAGTTAAATGGAACCAATAGTCTTCTTGTTCTCTAGCAATAATCAGAGAGAATGTGTAATAGAAAAATATATCATTCATAATAGCTACATAAAACAATTGGGAATAATGCTGACTGAAAATGTATTCAGACAGACATAAAAATTAACAAACTTTACCTGGAGGTATATACGAATATTGGAACAAAAATGAGAGATATTTCTAGATTAGCATTCTTATCATTTAAAAACATTATGTCTTACTATATTATCTTTTACTAAATTAATTTATAGATCAAACACAATTTAATAAAAGCTCAAAGGATTTTTTTTTTGTTGTAAAAGGTTGTTATTAGTATGGGAAAGAACTTAAAGAAATAGATGAGGACAGAACATAAATTTCTGAAAAAGAATTACAACATATGGAATTGGCCTTAGTAGATGGATACATATACTATTAATTTAAAACAATTAATACAGTTTGTTTCTGCTAAAGGAATAGAGAGATAAATCAATGGAATTGACTACAAGTATTTTGTGAGGGGTCCCAGAATACCTAAGAACTTAGGATCCAAGATAGTAAGTGCTACAATGGAGAAAGGATGCCTTGTTTAGAATAATTAGAAAAATAGAGAATAAATTAATTTCTAAACTCAATTTTCACTATTCCCTCAAATAAATTCCATACTGATTTGATTAAAAAGATAAACCACAAAGGACAAAAAATATATAGATGAATCTTTCATTGATAACAAGCATGCAAGTCTTACTAAGAATAAAAAACAACGCAAACAAAGAACAAAATGGTAAATTATTATTATACTAGAGGCCTGGTGCACGAATTCGTGCATGGGTGGGGTCCAGCAGGCCCACCCCAATGAGGGTGCTGGGGGCCGATCGGGGGCCGGGCTGGGCAGGGGGAGGGGCGATTGGGGCCTGAAACAGACTGGTTGGCTGCTGCAGTGCATGTCATAGCCATCAGTAGTTCTGGTCATTCTGCTGTTCCGGTCGCTGGGCTTTTATATATATAGATTTAATCCTCACCTAAGGATATGTTTTTATTGATGTTAGAGAGGAAGGGAGGGAGAGCGAGAAACATCAATGCGAGGTAGAAACATTAATCGGTTGCTCCTGCACGTGCCCTGACTAGGGATTGAACCAGCAATCTAGGTATGTGCCCAGACCGGGAATCGAATCCACAACCTTTTCAGTGTATGGGATGATGCTCTAATGGTTGAGCTACAGGGCCAGGGCAAAATGTCAGTCATGCTTAATGGCTTCAATATGTGTTAACTACAAACTTCTGAATTCTTCCTATGATGCCAACTTGAGCACAAGTAGCTAACTTCCCCCACCAATTCCCCAGTGATATAACTAAGGACTGACAAAAAATATGGAAAAAGAAAGCTTTAAGCAGTGTTAGAAACAAGGGAAATGTGTCAGCACATGTGTTTAAAGTCTCTGTGCTACTAGTGGTTATACTGAAAAACCCCAAATTTTGTCCAGTAGCTACATTAAACTGTAAACCAACAGTTCAATAATTTGTCTCCCTTGTGTCCCGGAAATACCAACAGCAAGGAGGCTTAAGTGAGTTGTATACTTGGCTTCCAGGCTGAGCAAAGGTAAAATTTGGTAGAGAGAAGTAACCTCTAGGACAAAAAACGAGTAGAGATGACATATCCCTGCTGGGTACCCATAGCCAGAACTCACTCTATACCACACCGAAGCTGTTACACCACTGAACTCAATCAAATTTACACCAAAGAATATTCTACTTACTATTTGAGGAGAGGATTCTACACATCAACAGCAAGTAAAGAGCTATAAAAAGATTTCTCTGCCCTGTCTTGGATAAAAAGAACAAAGCCTGGGCAGACTTCTGCATTCATGATGAATGAATGAATGAATGAATGAATGAATGAAAACCTAACAACAAATGAAAAGCTAGATATGCGACAAAGATCCCATATGAGAGCAATGGAAAGATCCTGCAAACGAAAGAGGGTCAAGATGGAGAGCTCGAGGTTCATCACTTAAAAAGTGAAGAAATATTAAGACCACATCTTGCTCCGTGTTTTCAGTGAAGTGCAGGAAAGCTCATCCTTTCTCCATGAGCTCATGAAATCAGAAAGGAAAGATGATAAGAAAACACAATAGACTAAATTGCAAAGGGACTGAGAGAGAGCCGGAAATAAAGGTGGCAGTGGTTGAGGTAAGAAAGGAATGTGAAGAAATCAACATTTCAATAGAATTAGAATCTAAACCTTATGCAGAAAAGCACTGTCAGTGTACCAAATGGAATCAATGAGGTGGAGAATATACTTGAGACATATTTACACAATAAAGAGAAAAAGGGAAAAGAGATTAAAAGGAGTAGAGGACTACTGAGAGATACGAAGGTCATAAAACAAAGATCCAACCTAAGAATTATTAATGCCCCTGGAGAGAATAAATAAATAAAAGCACAAATGAAATAGAAACAATAGTTAAAAGATGGAGGTAAGGAAATCTTGGGAGGTTCAAAAGGAGCTGAGAAAAAAGATCCAAAGACACTTCAGTGGCCGAGGCAACCAAAGAAAATCTCTGAGAACCACCATCCTAGAAATTGTTAAGACAAAAGGAAGATTTCTGAAATTGTTTAGCTCCTCTGCCCAAAAAAAGAGTTAACTACAAGTGCATTGATTGGCTTCTGACTTAACTTTTGCACTATAAAACACTAAATGACAATAAAACAATGTCTATAGGATTTTGAGAGAAAAACTTATTACTCTAAATAATATACTCAGTCATAATATATTTCCAACATGAAAATGAAAGATATTCTCAAATATGCAAGGGATCTGAAAATATAGCAGCTCCCAGGAACCCTACTTTGAGAAATACATAGTAAAGGAAAAAAAAAACAGACTTGAGATTAAATATTTATGTATCTCAAGGATGTTAATCATAGTATAATTTATGAAGATAAACAATTAGAACCAGTGTAACAAAAAATGCTAAATTAAATTATGGTATTTTCGTAATATTGGGCGTTAAGCAGCTCTTTAAAACCATGTTGGCCTGGCTAGTGTTGCTCAGAGGTTAGAGTGTTGACCTGCTCACCAAAGGGTTGTGGGTTCGATTCCCAGTCAAGGGCATGTACCTGGGTTGTAGGTTTGATCCCCAGGCCCAGTCAGGGCACAACCAATGTGTCTCTCTCACATTGATGTTTCTCTTTTTCTCTCTCCCCTGCCCTCCCTCCCTTTCACTCTTCCATTCTCTCTAAAAATTTAATGGGAAAAAAACATCCTTGTGTGAGGAATACAAAAAACAAAACAAAACAAAATAAAACAAAACAACCAAAAAACAAAAACATACACCATGTTTTCTAACAATGTAGTATGGCAGGTCCAAATGCTTACCACGTGGTATTAAATATTTTATATTTTTTATTCAGGAAGCAAATATTTTATCATCAGAAAATAAAATAAAACAAAAATATTCTGAGACAAAAATTCAAAAAATGCCCCCTGGGATTTCATGCTTGTAAACCATGTTATTTCCTCATTTAAAATTGAACAATAGGTCAAGTATTATAAAGATCTAGGGACAATTGTTTATAAAATGTGGATACACTTTCCAGACTGAACATCCTAAAGTACAAGAAAGTAGCAGAATTGGAAAATCACATTATTTTGCTAAGTCTGGACACATTTTTGTCATTGTAAACGTTGCCTAGCTTATTGCATACCATAGCCTATTGTCCAAGTTACTAAACAGAAACTATAACAAAGTATTGCTGAAAAGTAAGTCACAAGGTACAATGCAGTTTGTTATTTAAACAACTTGATGTTAATTTGAATAATTCAAACTCACAGTGAGTAGGCTGTGGTAGGGAGGCTGGATAACTTTTTTAAAAAGAGATTAAAGAAAAAAATGAACGGAGTGACAATGGCTTGCAACTTGTAGCTTCCCACTAATAGTAAAATTTGCATAATGCTTTTCATAGAACAGCATAAAAATGTTAAATTATAACTTTTTATTATTACTTCTAATAATAAAACATGAGTTATATAAAATTAACCACTAAGGCACCGAATGAGACAGTTTTAACATTACATGTTAGGATATGGCTCCACCTTGACTTCACATCCTTTGATTTTGTAGGATTTTAGAATAAAGGGAGATCTTAAGGGGGAAAAAGGTATCAAGATTTTCTCATTCTTAATAGCAATAATGAGCATAGAATTGCTTTTTGCATTTTAAATGGCTAAAAGATATTATGCTATGGGGTGGTCCCTTTGGGAACTCACAGCAGATATTTTTAGAAGGGTTGCCTAAGGTTCGGGATGAAGCACAGATCCGTGGTATCAGAAACCCATAATCACTGTTTCATGCTTAATCAACTAAGCTAGTCAACCACATATAAGAGCCTCAACCATGACTGTGAAATATTATGAAAAGTAAATTGTTATGCAAAAAGTAAATAATTATATGTTAAATCCAGGAGTCATAAATATGGGAAGGAATATTTGCCAGGAAGCACTGTTTCTAGTGCAACATAAAAACGCTAAACTAGAAAGAGATTGATGATAATTATTTTAAGTTTAGAAAATGTGATGAAGGATTTGCCATACATGCTTTGATTCAGACTACATGCTTCCTAGATTTGGATCCACCTATGTCTTAGGGTAAAAATCACAGGTAGATCATTTGGTCTGCAGATTCAAATATGAACTGCTTATAATGTGAACTATCCTAATATATAAAAACCCTGGGTCATAACGACCATTAACAACCAAGGCTTGACCAACCGGAAGTCAGTCCTGCAGTCAGCGCCTGCAGCCACGGCAACCCAGCGCTGACTGCTTCCATTGCAGGCATGGTGCCCCAGCACTGACTGCTGAGGGGGCTGTGCATCAGGGCCAGAAAGAGGCCTGAAAAGAGAAGCAGGGACTTATCCGTTGCCTCTGTGGCAGCTTTTGATCAGCACTTGCTTCTCTCTCTCTCTCCCAGTCTGGCCAGCAGCCATGCCTCCATTTCTCTCCAGGCCTCCACCGGGGCTGCTGTCAGACCCACCTTTCTAATCAGGCCCCATTGAAAGGACCAGAGATGCTGACTGGCATAGGAATTGACCAATCAGAACCAAATGTGGGTGCTGTGGGGAGCCAATGGCTGCCTAGGAGGTGGAGCTTCTGACGCTGACTGGCATAGAAACCAACCAATCAGAACCAAATTGGCCAGCAGAGGAGGGCAATTGGGGGCGAGATCAGGCTGGCAGGGGAGGGCAGTTAGGGGCAATCAGACAGTCAGGCAGAGGCAGTTAAGGGCAACCAGGCCGGCAGGGGAGGGCAGTTAGGGGTGATCAGGCTGGCAGGCAGAGGCAGTTAGGGGCGATCAGGCAGGCAGGCAGTCAGGTGAGCAGTTAGGAGCCAGCAATCTCAGATTGCGAGAGGGATGTCCAACTGCCGAATTGGGCTTAAACCAGCAGTCGGACATCCCCCAAGGGGTCCTCAATTGGAGAAGGTGCAGGCTGGGCTGAGGTAACCCCTCCTCCATGCACGAATTTCATGCACTGGGCCTCTAGTTTAAGATAAAAAACAATGCCACTGAAACAAAATGGGATTAAAATACAGAGTAGGTGCCACTGCTAATTAACCAACCATTCTGCTTGCTGTCTGTCTGTTTGTTTGTTTCAGTTATCTGACTAATGAATGAACTAAGAAAACATCCAGGCGCCCTGGCCAGTGCAGCTCAGTCAGCTGAGTGTTGTCCCGTGCTCCAAAGGGTCACCAGTTTGGTTCCCTGTCAGGGCACATATCCATGGCAGGTTCAAGGCTCATATGGGAGGCAACTGATCAAACTGATCAATGTTTCTCTCTCACATGGATGATTCTCTCTCTCTCTCTCTCTCTCTCTCTCTCCATCTCCCTTCCTCTCTCTCTCAAATCAATACAAACAAAATAAAAAGAAAACATCTAGGGTTCCAAACAGTTTTCAATATGCAACACGACTACCTCAATAGCCATGAAACCTTACATTTGAATTCACATAGCAATGTCCCAGATTGTATCAACTTCATCCACTAAACAAGAGAAACAGGGATGAGAGAAATGGCACCTTCCCCAAGCACTCTGGAAGAGCCATGGTAATGTTCTAGAACCGAAAGCTAGTTGTTTCCTGTCCCAGACCTTAGAGTATATCTCCACTCCTGCCCCTCCTTCAAAGGGAATCAAAAGACAATTCATAATTTAAAAAATGAGAGCAGCATACCATTTAAAAAACATATCAGCTTGTCCTCTGTGGGCTTTTATATTGTTAACCTAGAGCCAGGATTAAGGTGCCTGTTCCTCCAAATATTCTTGCACATAAAGAAACAAATAAAGCATGCTGCAGTTTTCATTGAATCATCTTTTTTCTTTTTAATATGTTTTTATTTATTTTTAGAGAGCGAGGAAGGGAGAGGGATAAAGAGATAGAAACATTGATGAGAGAGAAACATCATTGATTGGCTGCCTCCTGCACACTCCCTTCTGGGGATCAAGCCCACAACCCAGGCATGTGCCCTGATCAGGAATCCAACCGGTGACCTCTTGGTTCATGGGTCGATGCAAAACCACTGAACAACACCAGCTGGGCTGATGAATCATCTTTTTAAAGAAACATGGCAGATAATCTTAGAGCTCTCCTTTTGCCTTAATTAAAAATTTTAATACAATTATTGTCATTAATATCATCAGCCACATTTGCAAAGAATTTTATACAGTGAATAAAGTGCTTCCAGCGTGCACTGTCTCATTAAGTTTCAGAGATAGACAACAGGTACTCAAAGGGTTGGTTTGGAGCCATCAGCCTGCACAATAAGAAAGAATTCTAATGACTAATTTCATTATTTAGGCTACTCAACATTTACTTCCCAAGATTACCAGTATCATTCTCATTTTGACCCCGTAAGTGATTCAGATTCATGATTGCCCCCACACTATTTACAAAACAGCAATAAGTATATTAAGGAAATCCACTGGCTTTGCGATAAAGCTGGGCCCAGCTCATAAAGATGATATCTGTGTCCCTCAGCGGGAAGGAAACACCCCGTCTGGGGGAGCCTGTCCTATTCTATGGTTTGGTACAATAGCTCTCTTTTTCTTTACAGGGTCAAAAATTCAGCAAAAGAAATTAATAAAAAGCCTTCTCAGAGGGAAAAATAGCCCCTCTCTACTGCCTACCCCACTGCCCCTTCCCACCAAAAGACAGAGAGGGAGAATTTTAGAAACAGGACTTATTCACAGTGCTTAACTAAAAGCAGACTTCTCTGGATTAGAACTGCAATTTACGTACTGTATAAAATGTCAGGACAGTATTCTGGTTTCTTACACACACTGCTGATTTTATTGTATACTTTACAGTCTTTATCCTCCTATAAAAAATTCCTTGTTCTAGGTTTAGAACATTTTCTAACATAAAGAGTAGGCATTCACATTTTTTTTGAAATAAAAAGGCAAAGTGGTTTGCAATAAACATTTGAAGTTCAATAACCATTCATATATATATATATATATATATATATATATATATATGGGAAAGAGAGAGGAGATGAGGGGATGAGAGGGAGAAATAACAGTAGCCAACATTTACTGAGGAATCTCAAAATGTTAAAGTTTTAGAATCTTTTTTAGTTAATATACAAAACATCCATGCAAAAGTCCTATTCAAAAGCTAGGATGAATGGCACATGTTTAAATTCTGAACTCCAAACAGAAATTTTGGCCTCTTAAGAGGCTCCATATTGAACTAACAGTCTGACCTTTCAAAACCTCACTTTTCTTATCTATAAAATGGGACAATATTATATATCTTTCAGGGCAGTTGGGAGCATTAAATTTAAAAAAAAAAATTTTAAACATTTTGAAATTAATTGTCAAGGTGCCTAGAATATAGTGGATACTTTAAAAGAATTTCTTGTCCTATTAATTATCTGTTATTTAACTTAGAAATGAAAGAAAATTGTGTTGCTATATGTACCTTGCTCTGAATTTCAGATTCATTTTTTTTTAGTGGGAATAAATAAGTACTTGTTCATTTTCTTTCAAAAACCGCAATAATAATGACTACAAATCAAATTAAAACAAAAGGTCAAGATATTATTTCAAAGGGCTCCTTCCAGTGTAACAGGCCCCCATTCTGACCCCTAATATTACATTCAGGATACAGAAGAGTTATAAGTTTGTTCCTCAAATTTAGTACAAATGAAAGTGCATTTTTCATAGCCACAATTAGGAAATTGAACTTAATTTTCTTTTCTTTTTAAATATTTTTTTATTGATTTCAGAGAAGAAGAGAGAGGGAGAGAGAGATAGGAACATCAACAATGAGAGAGAATCATTGATCAGCTGCCTCCTGCACACCCCACACTGGAGAATGGAGCCCACAACTTGGGCATGTGTCAGGACTAGGAATCAAACCCTGACCTCCTGGTTCAAAGGTCGACACTTAACCACTGAGCCTGCCAACTGGGCTGAACTTAATTTTCTTACTTAGGGGTTTAAGTGAATTAAGATAGTCCAGTGATTACCACCTTTTCAGAAAAAAAACCTTCAACTGCTGGATTTTGGAGACAGCTAGAAACTGTGTTACCAGCATTGCAGAAGTTGCTATCATTTTCAGTCTTTTCCAGAGGATACTTTGGTGAGAATTACAACTTTGTGACACTTCAGAAAGTCCTATGCCAAGAACAGCAAGTCGATGTCACTCAGGTCCCCCTTTCTCACCTTGCCCGTCCAGGGCAGGCATGACTAATTGACCCTAGTACCGTTTCCCTATGAATCTAGACGTGGCACTCAAAATTTTCTCAAAACAGGCAAGCAGCCACCACCAACTGATCAGCGTTCCCTTATGGACTAAAACCACCCCCAGTCTAGGCTAAAGGTTACCTTTGAACTACTTATGAAAAAAAAGGGGGCAGAAGGGGCATGCTTGCTGAATAAATTAAGTCTTAACATCATTCTAAAGGGAATATTTACCCTACTTATGAGACCAAACTTCTCAGGCATTTCATTACCATTCATTTAGACATAAATACCTGTAATACTACTCATACATCATTCTTATCTCTTCATTAATAAGAACTTCTGAAGAGCCATTATGAGATAAAATACTCTTGGCCAGTTCAAATTGCTGTATGTCGTTATAATTAATGAAAGTGTACATCTTTATGAATAGCCTATAATTCAAGGTCTTCAGTTATTAGATTGAAATGAAGTTTTATTATATTTCAATTTCATTTTCTATACTAGTGGACAAGTGTAAGTCTACCCCAGCACAAACCTGGGGTATCTTTCGCTCAGAGAGGCCTCTGTTTTTATGGGCAGTATAAAGATGTACCCAGAACTGATTTCTTCAAAACAAGTACTGTGAAACAAATGTCTGATTCTTCCGCCAGTATGCATCAGTGGAAAGACAAACAGGCCATTATATTGGTGGCAAAGAATGAGATTGCAAAGTCAATGAGGAACAAGGCACATTATCAGCTGTTCTACATTGTAAAACAAAGGCACAAAAGCACTGTTAATACATGAAAAGCCAAAGTTTCATGGCTCCCAGTGAACTTCAGTGGTTTGTGGGATCATCCTGCACATACGTTGACTTGTCTCTGTTAGTTTCCACGTCTCTCTTAGCAGATGACCTGTTTCCCTGGGCTGTCCTGGCCATCATCTATTTAGCAGTTTTATTGGGCATTGGCCTCCTTTTCTCTCCGTATCCCTCAAATGATCGCTTTCAAAATGACAGACTGTTTATTCAGGATAGCCAATAAACAACAACAACAAAAAATCTCACGATGTTTGAAATGCAAGCAAACTTAAATTAACCTTGCAAATATCTTCATGAGAGGGCTTTTCCTTGGGGCAAGTGGTAATATTTGAAATAAACTAAACATGACTAAAGGATCGTTGGAGTTTTACAAGCATTTCTATGACCTAATACTGTAAATTAGCCTTTAAATTGTGAGGAATTTTGAAACCACCATTCCCCGGTGTCATGTGAGATGAATTGTTTGGGGATTTCGTCATTTTTAGCCAGCGGGGAGGGCCAGATACTGTCCACACTGCGGCCTGAGAAGAAAGGTGCCGTTCTTCCTCTTGTTTTTTTGTTTGTTTTTTGGTTGGTTGGTTGTTTTTTTTTTGTTTTTTGTTTTTTATGCTGTGAGAAACAGAGGTGGGGGGAGAACCAGCAGGAATCTGCGGAGAAGGTTTACCCTGCCCTTTCTCCTGCCACTTCTGATGACTGGTAACAAAACAATATCTACATCGGTGGATAAAAATCTCCCTAAAATATCCAGTCTTAGCCATGCTGAATAACATAGTCAGTTTATTTCTGCGCATCCACATTTTTGCTGGCAAGTGATTACTTTTTATTTATTTTAATTTTAATTAATTAATTTTAGATGTTTCTTTTTAAAATATTTATTTATTTTCCATCACCATTTATCCCTACTATACCATCTTCCACCTCCAGCTACCCCCTTCCCCGCAATCACCACACTGTTGTCTGTGTCCGTGAGTTTTTTTTTTTTTGTTCTTTTTTGCTCAATCTCTCTTCCACCCCACAACAAACCTCACCTCACCAGAACTGTCTGCCTTTTCTCTCTCTCTCTGAGTCTGTCTCTCTTTTGCTGTCAGTTTGTTCATTAAATTCCACATATAAGTGAAATTATATGATACTTGTCTTTCTATGACTGGCTTATTTCACTTAGCATAATGTTCTCTAGGCCCATCCATGCTGTCGTAAAGGGTAAATTTTTCTTCCTTTTTATGGCTGAATAGTATTCCATTATGTAAATGTACCATAGCTGTTTTGTCCCCTCATCTACTGATGGACTATTGGGCTGCTTCCAAATCTTGGCTATTGTAAACAATGTTGCATTGAACATAGGGGTGCATACATTCTTTCAAATTAGTGTTTTGGGTTTCTTCCTATAAATTCCCAGAAGTGGTATTGCAGTTCCATTTTTAGGCAAGTTAACTCTTATTCATATGTTTTTTCCCTTGAAGGGTGGGGAAGAAAGAAGCAAAAAAAAAAAAAAAAATCTATCTCACTGCCTATTAGTTTTAGCTTATATGTGAGATGATAAACCTCAAAAAGAGCATACTAACTAGGAGGCTGTGACACCCCTTTGTTTGCTCACTGTCATTTGGTGCATCCTCCAAGGCCCGGTTCAAATGTTTCTTCTTGGAAAATCATTGCCAACCCTGTCCCCCACCTCCACTTCCCCAAGGGAGCCACTGTTACCCTCCCTGACCACTATGCCCCCTTGTACTTTAGTCTTTTGTCCTTGAAGTTGACCTTGTTGCTGTTGTATCTGGCTAGAACATGAACCAACTAATCCAACTGAGCTCAGGGTAACGCATCGTTCTAGCTCAGCACCCATAATAGCGTCTGGGTACCCACCTAGGTCTGCTGACTGACTGGATAATAAATAAATAAACGATCCAGGAGCAGTCCTTGAGAAAATTTAAAACCTGAATTTTTCATCCTCCCGAGTAAATTGACAATCCATCTACCTAAAGTGCAGTGGAATTTGATGTGCTCAAGGAGTGCTATCTTTTGAGCAACTTTCTCTCCTTCACCTACTGTCCATGCCTGCCACTGGCCACGGCTGGGGGAGGATGGAGGAGAGGAGGCTGGGGTAGTAACACTCTGAACTTGTGCCAAACTTCTGAGGACCAGGCAGAGGCAGAGAGCAAGAGAGGGACTCCTGCCCAGGAGCCTGTCCACTCAGCCAGGAAGGGGCGGGGCCTGTGCTGTGAGCAAGCAGCTCACTTAGTCTTCTTTCACTTCTCCCACTAGCACCACTTTCAGAGGATGACCTCAGTGGAAAATGACTCCATAATACATGCCATTGAACTGTACTCAAACTGTCAATCAAGCAACACAAAGGGGAAACTAACAAGTTCTGCCCTTTCCATCCTTCTTTAACAATCATAGGTGCCCCCACACCCCCTCCAGGGGCTCCAGGAAATTCCTGTTTCTTAGGTTTACTGGAATGAATGATTCTCTCATAGACTCTAGAATCTTTGGGGACTAGGACATCATGCATGTTTCTTTTTTTCCCACCGGGCCCAGGACAAGCACCAGACAGGCACCAGCCTGTACCCTGAAAAACCAAAAGCTGGTGTTCAGGATTACATTTTGGATAAAAGACGGCGGGGAGTGAGACTGCAGATGCTGCTGCTATTGTCTGGCTGAGGGGCCTGGGTGTGAAATACTTCTGGGCTGATCACAGGGCCTAATCCCAGAAAGCCACCCCAGGGAGCTGGGAAGGGCCCTGTAGAGAGGTGGCCCTGCTGGGCAAAGGCTGTCTCTTAGGTGCCTGATGGACCCTGAAGAATGAATGAGCTTTACCCATAAAAAAGACCAAATTATTTAAACCAAGTGCCTGTTCTCTACTTTTTCCAAGATTCAAACATTCTAAAGCATAAGGAAGAACATAAGGAATTGCCTTTTGGGTTCCCAAGGACACATTTTGCAATCAAAATTCCTGGAAGTCTGGGAATGTGGGTGGTTTTGCTAAAATCCTACCTGTTTCCCTGCAGCCAACCCAGGGTTGAAAAAGACACCTCCAGGTTATGGGAACACAGCCTTGACTTGCAGCTTCAGGAGGCATCGGAAGTGTCCTGACTCAGGCAATTTCCTTTCTGTAGAACCCCATGTGTGCACACAATAAGGGCTCATTTCCTCCTATTGGTTTTTGTTTGAATGGTTTCCTTTGATATGGGCTGTCTTCCGCTCTCATTTGCAGTTATCTAAATCCAGGCAGCCTTCTCAACTCAGAATTCCCTCTACTGGAGTCAGGCCCAACTCTGATGGCCTCACCCTCCCTCCTGCCTTAGATTAAACATTAAGTATCTGGGGTTCCCAATCCAAAGAGGGCTAGTGTCAGAGCTCTCCATTTGCGTTTGCAGTGTGCACCTGTATTTCTGTGTGTGTGTCTGTGAGAGAGATGTGCATGCATTGTGTATATTAACACCTCAGTACAATTGCGGGCTACCAAACATCTTTGTTTTGCTTGCTTTAAATAGCATCAATGTACTAGGCACACGATTGGATACTCTCTGAATGGGGAGAATGGGGCTTTTGAAAACGGTTCACTATGGATTCAAAGATTTACAAATATACTTTGCTTTGGAAATATTTGGAAGCCTGCCTCAGTTGAAAGTTGACACTAAGATTTCTCTATCCCAGAGTATCATACATTGTTCTCTGCACTCTTTCTATTTTTAATTTTTTTTTCAGTTTTCTGTTTTTATTTCTCCTTGTGTGCTGATCAAACGGGCTCCACACCACACTTCTTTCCTCTTGCTGTGTGTGACCCAAATCTCATGGCCTGGGGCACCGGCGAGCACCTAGCTTGTGAAAACATCTCTGCTGTTGATGGGTGAGGAAAAAAAAAGACAAAAGGACATGCGATCCCGAGTCTTCTGACACAGGCAACTGGGTCACTACATCCAGGAAGGAAGAAACACGTGGTTGCAGGAAACACCTTGGAGCAATTCTTGCTTATTTATTCTCTAAGCAACAAAGGGCCAACCTTTCTTCAGGGACTAGAGGGCCAGGACGGACTGGCAGATGTCAGGAGTGTTTTTGGCCCCAGAGGAAATTCATTCATTCATTCATGCATTCACTCACTCATTCATTCATTTGTAAAGTTTAAGTTCAGGAGTTTGGTCCCAATGTGAGCCAGTTACCATGTGCATAAGTGACCTAAATTAAAGATGGCCTGAGTGGTAATAGAATCAATTTTATCCGTGCAAAAACAGCTCAAGCCACGATGGAGCTGGGTCAAGTGCTCCGTTTTCACATGTGCAACGTATGAAACTTTCCAAATGCAGCCCAGTCCTCCCGTTTTCAAAAGCACCTGCATTCCTTCAGCTTGGGTAACATGCTCCAGTGTCTTATAATTTCTACCATGAAATTATTTTGTAGAATAGAAAACCTTTTGGCATTTTATTGCAAAAACAGTAATGTTTTTTGTGAATGATAACAAAACTTTAAAGAAGTGCAGAAATAGTCATATTGAAGTTTGTACTCTTTTTAGAATTGCTTAGAGGGTTCATAGTATTTATTTGGGATTATTCCCCAATAACCTCATGTTCACTGAGAGAAATATATCCAAACATAATGCATGGAGTGTTTATTCTGTGCAGGATAGAACTTCTTTACATAGGTGGTCTCATTTAATACTACTCAGCATCCAGAGAAGTGGGCATTAATACCCTCATTTAGAGATGAGAAAACTGAGATTCCCATGCATTTTAAAATTTGCCTGAGCCCAGCCGGCATGGCTCAGTAGTTGAGTGTCAACCCATGAACCAAGAGGTCACGGTTTGATTCCCAGTCAGGGCACATGCTGTGGGGCTTGATCCCAGGTAGGGGGCATGCAGGAGGCAGCCAATCAATGATGCTTCTCTCTCATTGATATTTCTGTCACTCTATCCCTCTCCCTTCCTCCCTCTCTAAAAATCAATAAAAACATATTTTTATAATTTGCCTGAAGTTGTGCACCTACTCTGCGGCAGAGCCAGAATTTGAATGCAGGAATTGAATTGTCTCTTAGTCCTTGTGCCAGCAGATCTGTTAATCATGCTCAAATCACTCTCTGTTTTTGTAATAAATGTAGATTCCTGGGACCAGCCCCAGACATCCTAAGTTAGAATCTCGGGGTCTGAGGCCTAGGAATCTGTCATTTGTCTTCTTAACAAGCTTCCCAACAGTTCGTGCAGCCAACAAAACCAGTGTTTGGAGTAACTAGTAAGGGCTTTTGAAATGGGCTTGGGAAGAAAACACAACTTCTTTCTTCTCCTGGGGTTGGGTTGAGTGGGGGAGCAAATGTAACACAGAAATATGACCTTGTCCCAATGGTCATAAGAGCTCATTCTGGCCTTGACTGTGGGCAGGCTTGTTTTTTTACTTAGTTTTCAAGTGGCCCTCAAAGGCAAATAAATAGGTCAACCCATTTTGTGAGATGTGCAGTACGTTTTGTGCAGCTGAACACAACCAGAAGTATCTCTCCTACAGCAATTAAGCAACTAAAACTTATTTTAAAGGTCAGGACATTCCAGATAACTCCCCAGCTTATGCATTTTGCCCTTAGTTTCTCTCTGCCCATTGCTCTTATCAGCCAAACTTCTTCTCTAAAGTTTATGTGCCAAAAAGAGCCCTGACTGAAGGGCTTGGGCTTAGCCAGCCTCTCTTCAGAACAAAGTACAATTTCATAGATATGTGTACAATCTCTGGGGGCAGAGGATGCAATCTGTCTTCATCTGTAATAGAAACTTCTGGGTATATGTGGGTGGATGATGAACTATGGGTTTTCATAAATATGAGTCATAGCTAATAATCATCTATAGAATGCCTGTTTGGATAAGACATTTCAATCATCGGATTGCATGTCACAAACACTTATTGAGCACCTGTTACTTACCAGACATTGGCTCAAGTTTAAAATGCATAGGGGTGACTACAAGAGGAGACCAACATTATTCCACAAGTGACATCTATATTGGCAGATTTTGTTACTTAGGAGAAGGGGCTAGGCCCATGAGTTATCCTTTTGCTGAACCCAGTGAGATTAAGGAAAAAGCAAAGGGAAATGATAAAGTAACAAAAGAATAACTATTAACATTGGTAAAGCACATTAGAAACAGCAGTCCTTGTATGTTAGTAAAGCATGAAATGATGCAATGCTCATCTTTCATTAATAATTGGGAATTTTTGCAGTATACTGGTCTCCTCCCTCTACAGTTATTTTGAATAAAACAGGATTCATTTCAAGACAAAGGCCTGTGGGAGTCTCTCTGAAGAAGCATTTAAACCTCAACTTACACCTTCCTTCAAACTTATCTAACGTTTTTCACCTTTCCTGTTACAGCAGAATCAGAGCTATTTCTACAAATTCTCAAAAACCATTTCTCCCTGGTCCTCTCAGCCCATCCATCCCCTGCAGCCTCCTCAGGCTTAAAGCTGCACCAGGTGCCATCTGGCAGCCCAGCCTACCTTCCCTCACACCTACACAGTCTTATCGCAACCCTGCTTCCTCTCCGCTCGTCTCCGTCTCTCCGTTGATTGCTCTAAATAAGCCACACTCCCTAAATGTTTTCACTTTCCAATCTCCTGGTACCTTGACATTCAGCTTCCCAGTCACCGCTCCCTAAAAGTGTTTCCTAAAGGTCAGGGTTGCTGTCTTAGCTTCCATATGTCATGGTGATAGGCTCAGTCCTCACCTTTACTGGGCTTTCTTTAGAATCTGGATTTATTTCCCATTATCATCCGATTTTAGGAAACCCTACTGCATGTCCATATTGTAACACTGATCAGCGTTATTTCTAGGATATAATGAATAGCATGATTCCTTCTTGCAGACCCAAAGGCATTGAGATCTGTCCCCGAGAATGCTTCTCCTCTCTGAAATGCTCTCCATGTTGGGGGTGTGCCTAGGAAATCCCCTCCAACATAAGCATTACCCCAGGCTGTGTCATCCCCCGTTTTCTAGATCACTTCCTTCCCTAGCTATCTCAACTCTTTTATGATTTCAGTACCACTCCGCTATGGATGAATCCCAAATACACATCTAGCTCTACACTCGACAGAAGGCTAAACCTATAGTTTCATGAAGACAGTCCAACTTCACTTCAAACTTCTCATGATCACGATTAATCTCATTGTCTTCCCTTTTCTCCTGTGTGTTTCTGTTACCTAAATTCATGGTCTCCAGGCATCTTAGACTCCCTCATTTGCCCTTGGCTCCAACAGTTCTGTCCACACTCTTAGGAAGTAGCTCCTGTATCAGCACGTGGTCTTCTGCCAGGTTCTCATTGCCGCTATTCCAACTCAACACGCCCATGACTGCCTTGGCGCCTGCAATTCTCAGCTTTAAACTGTGCTCACAGAATTATCTCCCTAAAGCAGTGTCTCACCCCATCAGTCACCTGCTCACCAACATGTGGTGGTTCTCTGTGGCACTGGAACAAAGTTGGAAACCCGTAGTTTGGCATTCAGGGTCCTCCACCATTGAGTCCACGCCAAGCATTTTAGCTGTGCCCCCATGAGTACTTCCTCGACTCTGCCCCACGCTCCAGAGAAAACTGCACGGACACTTCTCAAGTGCATGCATTGCAGTCTCACCCTTCCTTCCCAGGCCATCTCAGAGGCTGTCTCCTCCAGGGAGCCTTCCCTGCTTCACCCAAACTGCAGTAATCTACTGCCAGGGAACCTTATAACCCCCTTGTGGCATGGACCACCTTCATCATGGTGATTTATTTATACATCTATTTGTTTTACTAAAGCAAACATTCCATGAAAGGAAATGAAGAAAATTTAAGACAATTCACACAGTATTCCTTTTTTTCTGCAAAAATTTTTGTCACCAGGAAAACTTCACTAAAGTAGAACACACAGGGAAAGATTAAATTAACAATGATCAGGCCCTTCCGTTGACTTTGGGGCTCTGGCCATGTGCGGGACACTTCCAGGACATTGTTTCACCAAATCTTCACAAAAATCCCGGGACCGACCATCTTGATTTGTGCCAACCAGAAGATCAAAGTTCCGGGTGATTTAGTAACTTTCATGCATCTTAAGTAGGGGAGCTCAGGATTCAAATCTGTGTTGATGACCTGCAAGCTTTGGATTCTTGTCATCCTAAACTGCCCTTATTTATCTT
Organism: Plecotus auritus; assembly: GCF_963455305.1. Taxonomy (NCBI): domain Eukaryota; kingdom Metazoa; phylum Chordata; class Mammalia; order Chiroptera; family Vespertilionidae; genus Plecotus; species Plecotus auritus. The sequence goes on from NC_137772.1 coordinate 44,436,434, forward strand.
TGCAGACCTGCACTCCCTTGGCCTACACAGACTGCCACAAACCCAGCTAGAAAGGGCAAAGAGCATTGTCATCTGCGGTCCCCAGATTGTTCCTTCCTTCTGCTAGTCTTGATGGGCAATTGGATTTAACAAACACAAAAACAAACCATACCCTTTAAGCAAAACTTGCATGTGTTTGCAAAACATAAAAACGTGGAGAGTCTAGGAGATGTGCTGCACACAATGACAAAGTAGCATTGCTACCAGCATAATCATTACTATCATCCTTACTTAACAGTGCCCATTTCCTTTCTTCTCACGTTTGGATTTGAAGCAGTAACTTCCCATTGGCCCAGGAGTCACAGTGTTTCATTGTTCTCCTTATTACTGGGACTGCAGCCCCACCCAGGAGCCCAGAGGTTAGGAGAGGAACAGATAAGGGTGGGGAAGGCATGAATGAGAATTGGAGGAGGATCTGGGAGAACCTTTCAACTATCTTAAAACAGACAGTGCTAGATAGTCAGCTATATTTTAAAAACTTTATTAAAGACAGAAAAGCATGAACAACATAAACTGATGAACAAAAACAGATCCAGAGACAGAGAAACATTGATCAGACCATCAAACCTCAGAGGGAAGGTAGGGGAGGGTGGTGATAAGGGGAGAGATCAACCAAAGGACTTGTATGCATGCATATAAGCCTAATCAATGGACACAGACAACAGGGGTTGAGGGCATGAGTGGTGGGGGGAGGGAGGGGGGGTGGAGGAGTTATGGGGGAATAAGGACACATATGTAACACCTTAATCAATAAAGAAATTTTTAAAAAAGGCAGAAAAGCAAATGTATCCTAAGTGTCCAGCTCACTGGATTTTTACAAAGTGAACTCATCTGTGTAACCCACACCCAGACTGAGAAATAACCTATTACCAGGACCCTGGAAGCCGCCTTGAGTTCTGTTTCAGTCTTTCCCTTCCTTCCCCAAAGAGTGACCCCTCTCCCTAACTAGCTACTACAGCTAACTAGCTGGCTACATTTTAAACTAACCCTTTGGCTGTTCTGCCCAGGAAAGCACGTGTTCTTCGAGAAGCCTTCTCTGGCAGCAATTGCCTTTTCAAAGAAGAAGGAAAAAAGTGTGTGTGAGGGAGTAATTTTGTGTGTAGGAGAAAAGTGTTTCTAATTTCCAATCCTGAAAATGTGCAGGGAAGAAGGAAGATGTGAAGGAGGGAAATAAGTCAGTAAATGCAGCCTCGTTCTGCTTCCCCCATTAGGCGCTGGCAGGAGGCCAGCACATGCCATTTTGAGAAGGGGAGTGAACAGAACCGCCTTCTCTACCTGCCTCAGCTTCGACCACAGCAGGTCGGCTCCGATTCCCTGAGCCTTCAAACATATGGATAGGTTGGTGGTTATTCTTTAATAGCACAGCATTCATAGAAGCCTGATATTGTATTGAACATATGGTTTTGATTTTTTCCCCCCTGTTTTTAAGCAGTGAGCAAGATGGAGAGTGTCACAAACCTAACTCCAGGATTTGCTGGGTTCTGCCAAACTGTAACTGGAAACTAACTCCCAAGCCGCGGCCCCTACTGCCTCAGCAGCTTCGGGGGGCCCAGGGGGAACTGCTGAGGGACAGGACTAAAACACAACGGCACTGAAGCTCTACGTGCAGTTGAGAGGGACTCGTGCTGCTGACCTGACAAAGCACACGGGCCTTGTTGCTTCTCTGTGACTTTCTACACTAATTATCAAGCTGGAAGAAAGAGATCAGAACATCAAATAAAAATTCACAGATGCAGAACAATGAACTCCAGACACAACTTGTATCTGGATAAAGGGACTCACATTAACTCGCGTGCCCACAGTGTTTTAGACCGCAACGTTCTCCAACTTCACATCTTGGGCTATTGGCCATCAGTGCTTCCAAAAGTTATCATTCCTCTCAGTTCCTTTTTCTGATCAATTACTTAGTGTGGTCTGGGTTATATAACATAAATTTTACCCCGAGCAAGAAAAAAAAATGCATGCTTCCTAGTGGTCGGCTAGAAAATGTGTATTTTAATTAGAAAAGCAAATTTTCAGCATGTCAAGGAATGCTGGCTGGGGTTGATGGGACATTAGTAAAACTAGTAGGTAAGGGAGGAGGGGGGAGGCAGAGTTTGTGATACAGTCGGGGCTTGGGGATCTTTGGGTTAAATATCCACCTGGGAATTTTCCTAAGGAAAACTCGAGGGCTTGTCTCAGCTCAGGTTTGCAAGCCTTAGAATAGGCTTTCTGCGGCTTTCTGGAGATGAAAACCTGGCCAGCTGGTCGGGAAATGGTTTACCAGCCCTCCCGCGCCCTTCCTTTGTTTGCTCAGGTTGTCCCTGAGTAGGCCTGGGAGGAGCCCAGGGAGAAATCCTTCCTGGTTTGTTCCTCTCTGAGGAAGGAGGGCAGGTTAGTGCAGCCTGCTGTTGACCAGAGCTGGGATTAATTAGTTCCTTCGGTGGCCTTGGCACCTCCTGACGGCGGAGTGTGCTCTAAGCCGTTGAGGACTGTGCTGGGAGCCACAGAGAAACTCAGGAGGACTCAGAGCCGCCACTGAAATATCACCATTTGTTGAGCCGAAAATCAAAAACATGTCATTTACGTCTCAAAATTGTTTTAGTGTGGTATTCTAATTGTGTGAAGATTATCAACTTATCTATCATTTATCTATCTACCTACCTATCTATATCTGTATACATTCTAATCTATATCTATACTTACCTATCTGTGTAGATCTATGTCTAAATTTCTATCTTTATCTGTATATATAAATATTAATCTATATCTATAACCATCTATATCTACATCTAAATCCATCTGTATTAATCTATAAGTATCTGTGTGTGTGTGTGTGTGTGTGTGTGTGTGTGTGTGTGCGCGCATGCATATGTTGTATGTATATATCTATCAATCAGCCTATGGGTAGCTTTGCAAGTCATTGCCCAGCATCTTGCCAAAGATTCCAGAGGTGCCTCAAGCCTATTGTTGGGAGTGAAGACAATTTTAAAGCATCCTATACAGTTGTCTGTCTGTCTCCCCTCCTTACCACCATCAATCAGCTTTCCCCTGCCCCCCCCAACCCCACCCCTACCCCCCCACACACACACTGTGCTCAGAGCTGAGGGAAAATGAAGATCCCACTCCTTTCTCTCATACAGCTAGTTCAAGGCACAAGTATAATAGTGATATGGGTCAACAATGTGACAACACTGCCAGAAACACTTAGTGTCTTAGGTTGCTTAATAGAAGCACTATATCCTGAATAAGGAAGGTGCCAGCTGCTCCTATCAGAAGAGGCTTCGTTGGGGTCATTAGATAGGTGAGGAGTTCACATGCTGGAGAGGCGTTAGACTTGCTTAGAGTCACTTCACAGGCATGAACAAGGGCTGAGGAGTGCAGGTCATGGGGACTCACATTTCATTTCAACACAAGAAAAAATTTTATAACAAAATGTTATGTTTATAAGTGTTGTGGTTAGTGATTGTCCAGTCAATAGAGGTGGTCAAGTGGCAATTAGAAACCGCTTGTCGCCCAGCCTGAATGTTGACCTATGAACCAGGAGGTCACGGTTCGATTCCTGGTCAGGGTACATGCCTGGGTTGCAGGCTCGATCCCCAGTATGGGGTGTGCAGAAGGCAGCCAATCAATGATTCTCTCTCATCATTGATGTTTCTATCTCTCTCTCCCTTTCCCTTCCTCTCTGAAATCAATAAAACTATATTTTTAAAAAAGAAAAGAAATTGCTTGTCAAGGCTACGGTAGAGGGTAAATATGAATTGTGCTAGAACAGTGGTCGGCAAACTCAGTCAACAGAGCCAAATATCAACAGTACAACGATTGAAATTTCTTTTGAAAGCCAAATTTTTTAAACTTAAACTTCTTCTAACACCACTTCTTCAAAATAGACTCGCCCAGGCCGTGGTATTTTGTGGAAGAGCCACACTTAAGGGGCCAAAGAGCTGCATGTGGCTCGCGAGCCGCAGTTTGCCGACCACGGTGCTAGACAAGTGCTCCACTCCTTCCAACTTGGGATTCCCTTTTGATTTTCATCTTATGTTTGTGGGTGTTTTTTTATTTTTATTGTTGACACTATTACAGATGTCCCCATTTCCCCCTTTGCCCACATCCACCCAGCCCTGCCCTCCTTCCCTCTTGTCTTCACCACAGTGTTGTATTTGTGGATTTTGTTGGTTGCGAGATCTCAAAAGGGAGAGGCTATCAGAATCCCCTGTGGTGTGAAAAGTTCCTCTGCTGGCTCTGCTGTGTGCCCCACAGCTCACCAGGATCTGACACTGAGTACCCAGAGGAACAAAGACGCCCTGGGCGCAGCAGGTCCCGGGAAGGAAAGAGTTAAAGAGACCTGCCTCTCTGCAGGTCCCAGCAGCCCCAGAGGCAGGCAGTCCCTTTGATCCTGCCTCTTAATTGCAGCCTGGCTGCAACAGGGAACTTTAAAGAAAAGAAACAGGGAAACTCTAGAGATAGGGCTTGTTTTGTTTCCTGAGGGGATGGTCTTTGTGGTGGCTGCCAGGAAGCTGATACTTTAGGGTTCAAATGATGGGCTTCCTAAGGGGGCAAATAAATAATCCTTTCTATCAGTTAAGAGGCAGGTGTGAATAGAACCCAGAAACGCCTGGTATCTATGTGTGCCATTTAGTAGGGATGCCAGGTACAGCCTTGGCCTAGAGAACAGAACCTGGGGGTGGAGACCCTGCGTTGGTGCAGGAGCCAGCAGAGTGAGGGAAAGAGAGGCTGCAGAGAGAGGGTCTCCATAGACATAGGCGCAGATGAGGGAATGACCACATGCCCTTGTGAGAATGGGTGACCCAGGGGAGAGAACACAGCCCTGCAGCTGAGGAGGAAAGTTGGTGGAGAAGACAAGGGATTCCTAAGAATTCTCATAGAGGGTAGCGGAGCCACAGCAACACAACCCATCTCACTCTTGTGCAGGACTCGTCCTTGAAAATGAGCTTCTGCATAAGCTATCTCTCTAAGGTATCCATAAGATACCAAGGTCTGTAAGCTTCTTCTATCGCGCACACAGGAAGGGGATTCAAGAGTAAGGAGGAGGCCAACCAGTCATAATGGCGATGATGCTCTAGCCATGCCTGGCTATTTACCAAGTCCTGTTGTGAGTAGGACTCCTAGTTAAAACTGGACTCATGCCTGTACTATATTCCAGTAATTACTTTTTTGTGTTCTATTTAACTATTTAGTGAATTCTGCTAACAGTGCGCACAAAGGCGAGAGAAGGCTTTCTAAAGCAAACCCCTTTGGTGCTGCAACCTCCAAGTAAAGATCTGGAAAAGGTCTGGAAGCTTAGAAACCGCCGACTGGGGTTTCACCCCTGGCTCTGTCGCTTGTTCATGTGTGACCTTGGCCAGTAACTTCAGCCTCCTTGGACTTTATTTTCTTTGTAAAAAGGTTTAACTCAGTTGCTGTACATAAAGCTCTCAGCAGAGGGCTTGGCATCTAGTAGGCATTCAATAAACCCAATAAACACTTGCTCCCTTACATTCCTAAAAAGTTATTTGTAAAATCAAGATGCATAAAAATATTGGCCATTTGTGTGTGGACTAAACGGGCATCTGGGCAGTGAAGACTTCCTTTAAATCAGTTTGGCTAGACTCCTGGCTCTGGGGAAGAGGGGGCTTCATGGGAGACAGAGAGGAAAATGAAGCACTCCAGAGGAGTGAAGACAGGTGGACACAAAACAAGAGGTAAGACTTCTCATTTTCTTTACATTGCAAGACTTTAAAACCAGAATTTCTACACTAATGCAACTTAATTACATACAATACCCGCTCCTACTCTTCATATTCTTTGGAGAGAATGAGGGGGGAATTGTAGTGTCTATATCTTTAGGGAAACATGAGTTTGTTTGAGTTCCCTGAACTCATCCATGGAGGGGGTAGAGTAGACTGAAGTAGGTGGGGTGGACTGAAGTAGGCGTGTCAGACTTGCAGGCTCCAGTTCTGACCACTGTCTAGAGAAAAAAAAATCTAAAGCTGATGTTGAACATATGTATTTCATGGGGATGCGGGGAGATCTCTGGGACAGACATGTAAAGAAACACACTAGCTTTCTCTGGAGGCAGTAAGCAACTCTCCTGAGCAATTGGTTGAGAGTATGTGTCCACAGAGAAGACCGCCATCACAGGCATGGAGAGAGACTGGCTGTCTGCAGCCACAGACTGCTTAAAATTGCTAAGTCCCTCCCTTCACGCCCTAGACTACAGAAGCTTTGTTGCAAGGCTCCTGGGACCAGTGACGTCAAGCTTAGCTCCACTCCCAGCCTGAGCAGCTTGAAAAGGCCTCCGGTGTTGAGGAGGTAGGTCCTGGCCCCCAGCCCTACAGAGCACTCCTTTGAAACCATCTCAAACTCAGTGGGCTGCCGCCATCTACATTTATACTAGCAGAGCCACCATTGTGTTCTAGCCTCTGGATGAGCAGCACCTCCATCATCGGGGAGCTTGTTCGAAATGCAGAATCTTGGCTCCACTCCAGATCTACTGACTCAGAATCGACATTTTTGATTAGATCCCCAGGTGATTTGCTGTGCACCGGAGTCTGAGAAGTGCTGCTCTGGTTTAGTCCCAGTATCTGGTATGAGGTCTTCAACCATGTGCACACTGAGGACTTTCTCATTTTCTTCAGAGCAGTCCTTATGGCCAGGTTCAACTGAGACGTATGAGGTTCAGGAATAAATGAAGCCTTAGGTCTTTGAGAATAGGATGACTAGTGTCCAGTTATGTCTCCAGTCACTCTGAAATCATGCCCTCACCAATTACACCCCCAAATTTTATATTTTGAAGTACAGTTGCAGAAGTCTTGATAACCATTGTTTTTAAATGCGTTCTTTTGGTTATTAGTGAAGATTTACTATGTAAAATGTCAACTTCCAGTATATATAAGAAAGATACAGTTACCAAGTTCTCCTTATCCAGCTAACATTCTGTGTCTCTAACCAATATATGGTACTTAACAGTCTTGGTTGCTAACTTTTTGATTGACAGTTTGGCTCTTGTGTGGGTATTTGTTTCTCTGATCCTTTGCTAGCTCATATTCTCTTCTAGGCCCCAGCAGTCTTCCCCAAGGCTCATCCTTGGTTATCAGCCTGTCTCCTTTTATGCTATCTTCCAATGGGAGGTAGTGAGGTCCCTGTCTTCAACAATGACTTCAACACAGATGTGTCTCAGTTTACATTTGCAGCCTGGTGTAAGCTGTTCTCCATTCCCACATTGTCAAGTGTCTATGGGCTATCCCACTTGGATGACTATATCATTAGGTAAAAACACCATTACCAGAACTCAGAACTCATCTTCACCCTCCCTTCCCTGATCCCCTTTCCTCTGATTGGTCCCCTTTTCTATCTACCTCCCATTTTTTTTGGTCAATATTTCTCCTGCTTTAAACTCCAATCTTGTTTAGACTCTTCTAAGCTCTTACTAGCTTCTATTATTTTTCCTTCAGGACAGATTTGCCATTTCTCCTCCATCCTCATACAACCATTTGAATCCAACTCTTTCCCACATCATGCCTGGAATATTTCAAAAGGTTTCTGGCTAGTGGTATCTCTTGTTACAAATCTAACCTCTAACCTTATCTTAGAAGTCTTATCTTACTCCTTATAAGGCATTAGATGTGATGTTGCCAGTAATGAATTTAAACTCGTGGCTCTCCAAGTCTTCCACATTCTGACTTTCCTGACTCTGTTCAACCTTATTTCCTACTACTGACCAACATTTAATCCCTATTCTCTGAAGTCAAGCTCCACATTGGCCCCTACATCATATCATGCCATTCGTCCTTCTCAAGCTGACCTTCGTTTCTCTGATTTTGACTACTGTACTCTCCAAAACTTTTTGATCAACGCCCTCCACCCCATGAGAAAATTACTTTTTAGCAAGAACAATCTTATCAGGCTAGTTACTTATTTGCAAATGTTATTATTGTATAACAATACTAATACTTTACATATGTCATCAAACATACAAGAAAGTTGACATTTTAAAAGGATGAGTTAAATAATATATAAGATATAAGTTCAACTATTTCTTTTCATTGCCTAGAGAATGATCTTGCCCTAGACTTGGGGTATAGATATCCCATTTTGGAAACCCTGATCTCTAGACAAAATAGACCCATTCAGAGGTAGAGGAAGTAGCTCTCCCTCCATGGAGTCTTATCTGCTTCTCCATTCTGCCCAAACAGAGTTCTACTTTCCTGAACTCCCAGAGCATTTAAAATTACAAGTAGTAAACCGCTGATATACTATAACACTTTTTAGTTGATTAATTGAAGCATATATCTAGGATGCCAGAAATTTAAAGATTAAAAAAAAATCCAGTATCTTAATTAAAAAACACTACTGTCTTCCCAAAATTGCTTGGTTTGGGCTCCAACTCCACTCTGCAACATCCATTACAAGAAAACTCCAAGTCAGACTGCAGGGTCATTTTACTTAAAGGCAGTTTTGAGGACTAACTTTCCCGCTTTTTAGCTAGTGAGATTTTTCACACATACATTTAACCTCACTGAAATTCCACTTTTATTTAATTTATAAGATGGGAACCAAAAGGGAATCTTGTGACCATTAAAAGAGACAAGTATAAAACTAAAATGGTATATGATAAAAAACATTATTGTTATTATTACACCAGGTATTTATGTATTGTAATGTAAACTATATAAAGTACATCTGAAATTTCTAAAGTCATTGACCTCCTACTTCCATCTTCAGCTTTTATTTCCTCCTGCAAGTGAATTATTTTTATTTTCTCAATTTTATTTGCTCAGCTGATAACAAAGTGTCACCTAACTCTAGAACTCAGACGCATGAATGAACCCGAGTTTAAATCCTGGTTCTGCCAAGTATTAGCTGTTGGATCATGGGTGTGTTACAGAATCTTTCCAAATTCTCTTCTCCTATTGGCCTACATTAACTTTGTGGGGATAACAATAACTTCATGGGGTTCATCTAAGGTTCAAATTACATGAGCTATATGTGTAAAGCATCTAGTTTATAATGCATGCCACTAAAATGTTAATTTCCCCCTGTACCCTCACCCCTTTAGCAGGCTTAAGAGAACTCAATGAGATTCTCTCATGAGCAAATGGAATATTTTGAATTTTGGTACCATTGTTGACTTTGATTTTTCCCCAACCTGCAGGCCATTTTACAACCATTAATGAATTTTACATTCTAGAAACACCTCCCTGCCATCCACAGCCAAACTCACCTTGCTACTGTGTGGCTGGGATGGGGTGCAAAGCCAGTATAGGTTTTGTCCCCTGATGCCTCCTTGGCGGTCAGAGCTGAGGAAGTGAAGCCGACCAACCTCTCTCCTTGCTCTGCCTGGGCATCTAGGCTGCCTACTGTACTAGTTATAAATGGACTTGTCCAAGAAAGCATTTGGGGACAGGAAATAGTGACACGCACACATGTACCAGGGACATTTCTAAGTTTTTCCTGTTCTTCAAGTTTAAAGGTAATTCACCACTGGAAAAAAATGAATAAAAGTTTTAAAATCCAATTTATAACTCCTCTCCTCCAGGAGCTTTGCCTAGCGCACCCTGGCAAGAGGGCTCTAATGTAAGGCCCCTGGTTTCTTAATCGTCTGTTTGAACTGTTAATTGAGATAATGTCTGTGAAAGCCCTTTGTAAAGAGTAAGGAGCTACACATATGTTAATTATCCTTCTGGAGACGCTGGTGTGCTGACCTATTCTTATCTTGTTTGTAAGTATCTTGTTCCCCAGCGATTGTGGATTGCAAACTATTTAGGACCAGGGACCTGGGTGTTTCCCTTGTTTCCCGCCTCCTCCCTCTGTCTTCTGAGGTGGCTTGCCACCCCCAAAGCTCTTCTACAGCAACCAGCTTGCTGTAAATGCTCACAAACCGTAGAAGCTGCCCATCTGTCTGCCAAGACTCAGAGCTGAAAAGGATTCTTCAAGCTTGTTAGTTACATCAGGTCTCTTCTCCTAGCTCTCCCCGAAACTGGATTCCTTACCTTGCAGCCTGCCTATACCTAAAGAATACATACTAATTTTGATGTTAGGGTTAAAAAAAAGGGGGGGGGGAGTTAAGAGGAAAATAGATATATATATTTTTTACTTTTAATTATTTTTTCTTTATTGATTAAGGTATTACATACGTGTCTTTATTCCCCCGTTACCCTCCAACCCCTCCACTCATGTCCTCACCCCCCTGGTGTCTGTGTCCATTGGTTAGGCTTATATGCATTTAAGGGGGGGGGGGAAAGGGTGGTGGAAAGTTTAATCCTTCAAGGTCAGGAGTCAGATTTCCTCACTGAGATTGGAGGGGTGAGATAATTGCATTAGGGTCTTCCCAGGCACCCCGAGGCTCAGAAGTGTGGGAGAGGGTCTAGGATTTCCTTTTGTTGAGTGGTGGTTACGGCTTTTTAGATGATGTGCCCATGCTCCCCAGTCACTTTGGGGCTAAATCTCAGCCTGCTGAGACTGGGTGATTGCTCTCAGCAGCCTTTTATATTGGATTTTTAGGGAGATATCATTCTCATATGTCTACTGCTCGTCTTACATCTTTCTATGTTATCTAAACAGCATTTATGCTGAGAAATATAATGGAGGTGAAGAAAGTACATGTAGATATTTAACACTCAAAAGTCCTTTTCTTATTTTCCTCCAAACACCAAAATTATCTCAAGGGTACACACAAAATCAGGTATTGGGTGATTGACTTGTTCTAACGAAGCAGCAAAAGCCAGACAACCCAAGAGGTGTTTAATAAACACTTGTTGACTGATTGATAGAATATACCGACCGAGGATCTCCCGGACAATGCACTCTTTGTCAGAGCATGAAGGTAAACCAGTGGATCCATTTTTATTACCAAGAGTTCTTGCCATATTGAGGAGAGCAGGACAGCTGGAAACTCGTCCATCAACCCTGTGACTCAGGCTCACAAAAGAAACCCTCGGGCCTTACCTTTCACAGGTATTTTCACTCTCAGCAGCAGAGATGGGACTAACTGGGCTAAACAATGCTGAGCACTGGAGGCAGAGGCCAGCCATGACACCACCCAGGACTCCTTACCATGAATATCACCACAGTCGCAACTAACAGTTTGCACATATTAAAACACACACACACTGAGCTGAGTAAAAGGCAGCAAAACAGTGTTGTAAGTCATCTGCAAAGCCCACCTGAGTCTTCCTGCCTCATTCTTCAGAGAGAAACCAAAGCATGAAATACCAAGTTTTGGGCTCCACACAGCAGGGAACAACTGTGCCCATCAGGTTCAGTCAACCATTCCAGAAAGAATGCCTGGGCACATGACACCTCTCCTTCTCTTTACAGCCACTTCTTTGCTTTCCTTGCTGGGCCTTCCGGTTGGACCTCCCGCAGAGTTTGTGAAATGAGCTGGGTGACCTTTCCTCTGCTCTGCTCTGCCCCTGGGGTTCCGTGCCCACCAGGCCTGACTTTGGACCCATAGCTTTCCCTAGATTTTGCTACTGACTGTGCCAGCTCTCGGGTACAGTTGTACCTGGGAATATGAAAGGTCCCCAAACTATGTTTTCAACAATCAACATGCCAGCAGTTACACCAACCTTCCCATTAATCAGAATTCTTTACCCCTTGCAGTGTTACCAACCCACTTCTCTGTTCATAATATATTTGGTCCTTTTGAAAAATGTAAACAAATCAATATGCCTTCCTTCCAGAAGAGAAAACGCATTCAAGATTGAGCCCCGTCAGTCTACCATGAAGAATTCTCTTAAGCTCCATATCCAAATCCTCTTCTCCCAATTTTTGCTTGGGATCTTGAATACCTGATCTTGAATTTCTGTGGCGCTCCCTGAGCACGGGACTGGCTGGTAGCCATGTGATATTGATTTGTTTTCACCATAGCAACAGCAAATTACAACTAGCAGAGAGAAGGCAGGCTGTTAACCAGTAAAGCTGCATATCCAGTATATTTTGCAAGCATGTTTTTCTCCTTTCCTCTTATTTGCTCTCTTCTTCATTCTACTTTCACAAATTTAATGCAAAAGTCAAAGCAAAAAAAAAAAATAGCACTAAATGCTTTGAGGCACTACAAAGCCTAAGTCTGAAATAGTCGGGCGCACACAGCTCCTGGTATATTACATTAGATCGACGGAGAAAATGCAAACAGCAAAGCTCCGATTTCCTAGCAAATTTCATCTGTTGGTCTAGGAAAATATCCCTAGAAAATGTACATGAGCACAAAGCAGAGGGAAGGTTTTGTATATATGTCTATATATTGTAATACCCTAAGACATTTACCAATAGTTTTTATCCCTTTGTACTTTAAATAGCTCATTGTGCCAAGAGACAAACAACTTTTTTGTTGTTGGTACAAAGTCAAGGCCTCTCAAAATGCTAGAATTATGAGGCGAAGTGTAGCAAGTACTTCTCAATTGTATTAAGAGAGAAGAAACATTGAGGTGGGCGCTTGCCCAAGGCGACCTAAGCAGTTCAGTTCGAATGAGGATGCAAACTAGAACCTGGAACTCCGAGAACTGCAATCTGTTCTAATGGAAATCCTTTCTTCAAGGGCCCCTTATTAGAAACAAACCACCCCCTGAGGTCTGCCCCAATGGTGCCACCTGTGACCCTGGATTAACACCTGCAGTATTGGACTGCCCTTTCTTTGGCCCTTTCTGTACCACGACCTGGTGCTCTTTAAATAAAAACAGCAATTCCCACCATCACAACCAGCCGTGAGCTTGGTGGCATAACCTGGGTCCTGAAGAGTGGCTTGGGGTGGGGTGGGGGGGAGCGGGAACCGGGCCATCGGGACTGTGGCAGTGCTGGGCTGCACCAAAGGACAGTTGGGCCGCGTTCCGCTACCCGCTGCCTCTTGCCAGTGCAGCCAGAACCCTGCAGAGAACCTGCTCTCGCCCAGCCGGTCCAAGGCAGGTAGGAGAAGATGTCCTATTTATGCAGGAGATCGGTTCAGGGTTTCGAAAGGACGGGCTAAAATATGAAGACATAACTCAAGACCTGCCAAGGGAGAGTTAGAATGTTCCTGGCCAGGACATAAAGAAACACTCCCCTCCACCAGCCTGAATAGAAGAACACACAGCAGAAATAGTTGGGAGATGACGTCAGAAGTTCTGGGCTAGTGTCCTGCACTTCTCCTTGAAAGTAAAAACAGTGGGTCTAGAAGAATCTACGTGGCATTGCCCTTAGTGAAATGAGTGCTGCCACGGGTTCTCGTAAAACAGTCAGGAAAACTGGAGAAACTTCATCTTATTTAAAGATTATAAGAATGTCCTCCCTTTTTTTTGTTACTTTATTATCTCCCCACATGCACCTATTACTCAATTAGCAAATAGCTTTCCACTGAACCTTTGTCTTTTAAAAGGACAGCAACGCTTTTGGAAGAGCTCTCACGGTGGTGATGGTGGGCAGGCAAGTCGGATTTTTTTCTTCGCTTCAGTGCTTGCTAACTATTCTAAAAATGTTACACATTTATTGTAAACACATGCTTCCGAGGCCTAACAAAAAGGCACAGTTTCCTCCTGCCTGGCAGAAATGGAAAACGGAAAAGGGCAGAAAGAATCCTTTAACAAATATACCCTCCCCTTGTCTTGGGCCAAGCGTGTTATAAATAAATCTTCTCCATTATTTCTCGGTGCTGTTTCTCGGCAAGAAAGTTGATATGGTTCGGCAGAGTGAAAACACAGCTTTAAAAGCTAGCTGCCCTCATTAAATTATTCTGCTGGCTGTGTGTTCTCATTAAAAATGCATAAAGATCAGATAATTGCAGTAAGCATTATTAACCCAGCTTTACTTTTGAATATAATGTTCCACTTCTAAGCTGGAAACAAAGGCTCCGACATGCCAGGAAAAGAAGTATAAACATTGAACTACAGTATCCAAAACTTGTCAGAAAGCTACCTCTTGCTAGCTTGTTAAAAATGTGCTTTTGAAACCCGATGAAAGCCGTGGCATTAGAGAGCTAGGTGGGTCCCTAATTTCTAACAAATAAATATATTCAGGGGCTAAACATTCAACCAATGATTATTTATATGAAGTGTCCCCCCCCCCCCTTAATTACAAGTCTGTTTTCACATCATAGGATCCGTGTTAACTTTATTTATTCAGGAGCTAAGTATGGCAGTATGAAATTTCCTATAACAACAACAAAAAAGAAAGCTCCGAAGAATTCATTTGTGTGTGTGTGTGTGTGTGTGTGTGTGTGTGTAACAATAAATGGATCTAGTCTTTGAATAAAAACACGTTTTATGCCACACTGCCAAACAGGCGGCATAAATTCAAGCTTTGCCATTTCTTTTTCTCAAAATCAAAATGTTACGTAAAACTCCAGGGTCCCCTGCAAGTATTACATTCGAATCAGTGGAATCCAGTTTCCCTGGCTTCCCGAAGCCACACACACAAGGAATGCAGCATACTGCAGCAAACTCTTTAAACATTCAAAAAAAAAAAGAAGAAGAAGAAGAGGTTGTGTGTGTGTGTGGGGGGGGGGGGATTCTCCTACCTTGTTTAGCTCTGCCTCTCCTTCCCTTTTACAGTAATCCCAGGAACATCTGGCAGAATCCAGTGGCCCAGGCTTCTCCCCGGCATCCTGAGGAAGAAATTTCCATGTAAATAGTTCTCCTTCCCTGTTTATTGTACTCTGAGCGCCGTCTGCCTTCGCTGGAAAATTTTGCCTTCAGATGATGAAGCAAAGACAGTCTAAACTCTGTTGCTGTAAGCTGCAGCCCTCCCTTCCGACAAATCCCTCCCAGATGCAGGCAGCCAATCCCCAGCCAGTTCGTCAGCCCTACTCGTCTGAAACTGGCCCTAATAGGATGACTGACACAGCAACACAGCACTTGCAGTGTGTGAAAACAGTGCATCCATACTGATGAAAGAGGAATTTCCCTCTCAGAAGAAAGCAATCATAGCACCCGGACAAAGTGGCACATAATTGGCAGAGCAGAGAGAGGGGTAGCTCGAGAAAACACCCTTGAAGACAGCCAGCCCAAAGCTTGTGGCTGCCCTGGGAATACTTTGAAAAGACAAAACTCTGCAGATCCCAAAGAAATCCAGGTTGCACATGAAACTGAAGTCATTATCCCATTTGACAAAGCATATGTTTTTAAAAGGAAAAACAATTCAATGTCTGCTGTGGAAAATTAATACCTTACAAAATATTTACACATGATTTCCATTAGCGAGGGAGAATGTGTTAGCCCAAGTGCATATTCAAAGTCAAAACAGGCGTATACCCTCACACACAGTTTTCCTGTATAACATCTGTTATTGCAGTGGTTAATTACTGTAGCCCATAGATCTTTCATCTAAGTTTTCAGACCACTGGAGACTTTAAATAGGGAATTCTGAACAATGAAATTGATATCTATACACTACCCTTTTGTGTTCCTGGCAGGCATCCCTGAGATGATTTCGTGTGCCTTAACCGAACCCTAAGGTATTGTATTAAGAGAGAAGAGACATTGAGGTGGGCGCTTGCTCAAGGCTATATAAGCAGTTCAGTTCGATACCTTAGGTATCATTTGATAAATACTTTGCATTGGCTCATATCGTCATTAATGAAGCCATGACTACACAGACGTGTTTACTGCTGAACACTCATGGCAAATGAGGCACCATCAGGTGCCACTCCACAAAGGACATTCTAGAAGTTCTGAAGTTCCCTGAGATGAAGCAGGAAAAGAGAAATGGAAAGATTAGTAAGGGTTATTTATTTTTTCCCCCCAGTCAACAGTACTTTGAAGAAGAAAACATATGGCAGTTGGAAAGCATAAAAAGCATACATTTTCCTTCCACTAAACAATTTTTGAATTTTAAAAAATTGTGTCATGATTACATGATTAGACCAAGGCAGGAACAAAGCCCCATTCATCTGAAAGTTTGAACCTAATGCACTATTGTTTATGAGCAACTGTTTGGTGCATCTGTAATGAAGTTATACTTGGGGTGAAATGTAACGGTTTCTTTTGATTTTGCCAATTCTGTTTTACAAACACAAGGTTTCAGATGATTTTAGGCTATTTTCCACTTAATGCTTTATTCCACTCAAGCCTTATAATTTTTTTTATCCCAGTGTAAATCTATCATATATCATAACTTGCAGGCTTTTGTCTACTATAATTTTCCTGGAAATTTAAATGATCTCTGTGGATCAAACATCATACTAGATGTAAGTGAATGATCACAGGTTTATGAATCTCTTCTTCCTGACCTCCCTGATTCTGACTTTGAAACTAACATGCTCTTCATTTTACTCCTGAAATTTTAGTCATTTTTGATTCATTCTCCTACTTTCGTCCAATGAAAGGAAGTTTCTTTGTGTTTTCTTTAGCTAGTCCAGAACTCTGACGTATTACCTGGATGATACCAACACTAATAAGTTGACTTCTGGGACTCAAGCCTCCCATGTTCAAGTTCCCTTGTTGCCAGACAGGTTTTCCTGTCATGTAAGGTCATGTTCCTTCCATATTCAAACTCTTCTCTCTATAAAATCTGAATTACAGACTTTCAAGATCCTTCATAATCCTGCCCCTCCCTTTCTACTCAACTTCTTCCACATTGTTTTCCTAAGTGAGCTTTCTAATGGAGTCATACAAGTTTCTCCAGGACCTGGCTCTGACATTCCATCCCCAGACCTGACTCCCAAGAGCTTCACTTAACAAAGTCTTACCCAACCTTTAGATCTCAGCATGCCTTTTTTTTCTTCTGTTGTGGCTTTCCTGTTCACATTGTCTTCCCTGATGTTCTTCTCCTTTGAAAGCATTCTGAACTATTCATTTTACCAGACAATTTTAGCCTTAATGATGAGTTGATCTTCCCATCTCAAAAGGCTCGGTTTGTGTAGCATATTAAGATAATGTATGTAAAACATCTACACAGTGGCTGGCTATGAGAAATGCTCACTAAATGGTGGCTATTCTTCATTTCGTTTAGCAAAATGCCATGCACAAACTTGTTGATTTCATGATTCTTATCTCAAGAATCGGTATCATACCCATCCAATTGCACAAGCCAAAAACTTGGCAGTCATTCTTGACCCTCCTCCTGAAACCATCATAGAAAATCCATTATCAAAGCTATATTTAGCACCTAAATATTGAAAAAGGTTTTACTTTGTTCTATTTCTACCAATGCACCTTTACCTAAGCTATCAGGGTCTTTCACCATGAATACTGAAACAACCTCTTTGTTAGTCTCCTGTATATATCCTTGACCCCTTCAATCCCTTTTCTATGTGTCAGCCAGGATAAATATTGCAAAACAGAATTCTGATTATTCCAAACTCCTTTGCTTAAAAGCTTTGTTATGTACTGAACTGTGTCCCTTAAAATTCACATGTCCAAGCCCCTAAGTCCCAATGTGATTAAATTTATAGATGGGACCTTGGGGAGGTAATTAGGTCATGAGGATGGGTCCCCCATGAAGGAGTTAGTGCCCTTATAAGAAAATACATCAGGCAGAGAGATCATTTCTCTCTCTTTCAGTCAGGCAGGCACACAGCAAGAAGGCAGTCATCTACAAACCAGGAAGAGAGGCTCCTCCTTTGCATAGATCATCATCTTCTCGACACTTGAAATCAGCAGGCCAGAACCCGAACATGCTGGCCTGCTGATTTCAGACTTCCAGTCTCCAGAACTATATGCAAATAAATTTCTGCTATTTAAGCCAATGGCATTTTATTGTGGTGGCTTGAGCTGACTAAACTAAGCTTTAAATATCATTGAGTTGCTCTTTTAGGAAAGAGATAAAAGTTTTCAACATGGCCTACAAAGTCCTTGCTATCCAGCCTCTGCTTAATCAGAGGCCATTTCTTCAGGGAACTCTTTCCTGACCCCCAAGATGAGTTCAAGAGGAAATCTGATGTTTTCTCTCACAGCCCTTTGCACTCTAGAGCAGTGCTTCTCAAATTTAATGCACATGTAAATCCCCTAGAGATCCTGTTATAATGCACATTCTATCTCAGTAGTTCTTGGGTGATACTGAGATTCTGCTTTGCTAACAAGCTCCCCGGTGATGCTGATGCTTTTGGTACATGCACTACTCTTTGAGTAGCAAGATTTTGTAAATGTTGATCACTTTATAGCACTTTTTACAGGGTATGATGATACATTTCTTTGGTTAATTACTTAAGATCCACCTTCTCAACCAGATTGTCAGCATCAGAAGTCACCATTGTCTCTCCAGCATTTAATCCGGTATGTGCCTGGCACATGAGAGGAGATTCTCAACAATAAATGTGTGTTGAATTCATGAATTGATCAGTACAACATACTGTAGATCCAGGCTGGACTTTTCCCCCTCTTCTTCTTCATCTTCTTCTTCCTCCTTCTTCCCTTCCCTCTCTTCCACCTACTTCTATTTCTTTTTCTCCTTTTTTCTGTATCTTAACAGTGAAAGCCTCAAAACTCTGGAAAGAAAATTAATGTTTACTGAGATCATAATATACTAAATAAGAAGGAGAATGGTTGAGAAACCAAACATAGAACCAAGTGTCAAGAAGATGATGAACTGTGTAAAAAAGGTGGTCAGAAGAATTAAAAGACAACAACTTTGGTTTTGTCCAATAGAAGTTGTCAATTATCTTCTACAGGTTGGTGAACACAAGATCTATAACTTTATCCCTTTCTCTTGATCTGTAGGCCCAATTCTTCATAAAATGTACCAGAGATAAATAATTTTCACCATGCCCCAAACTAAAATAATTTTTATCTTATGCTTCTCATTTCCATGAATGGAAACTACCATCTTTATTGTCTATTGCTCTCTCACCACCACCATTCAAATACTCCCAGGTTTTATAAATTCCTACATCTCAAATCCATCTAATTTTTTCCAGGTTCACCGTTGTATCCCCAATTCAAGTTCCCACCACCTTTTGTCTCTTCTTCACTTCTCTGCCTCCATCCAATCTTGCCCCTAATTTTTTACTCTATCTACTACACTGCAGCCAAACTGATATTTTAAAAATACAAATCATATAATGCCATTATCTGCATAAAATCACTCCCCATTGTTGTCAGAATAAATCCCTAGATTAATTCTCAAGTATATTTTCTCACCACTCCTATTGAATTCACTTCCATCCTACTTCATACCCAGCATTAAAATTAATTTTAATCATTAGAATGTGTTATGTCCTTTATACTCTAGAGTCTTGAATCCTTTTGCATAAAACATATTTTATTACTTTCATACCCATTTAACCTCTTTCCATCAGGCAGTACTCAATGCACACACCACATCTTGCAGGAAGCCTTCCCTGACCACCATGACTTCCCTGACACCTTAAAATTTTATTCATCATAGCAATTGTCACAGTCTATATTGTAAATATGTTATATTTGTTTATGTATCTCACTAATCTCTGTGAGAGAATTGACCATGTATTTCTTGCTCATCAGTTTATCCCCAGCACCTAAAACATGTAGTGATATAATAGCAGATGCTTATGAAATAGCTGTTGAATGGTTAAATAGATAAACTTGAAAATAGGACTAGTAATAAAGTAGCAAAAACAAATTCATGACTCAATAAAAAAAATTGATAGTTAAGCCATAGAGACAATGGATTTTTACACACACACACACACACACACACACACACACACACACACACTACAGAAGGGAAAGGAGAAATAATATAAAAGTCAAAAGGCACAATGCAGTTATGAGATCATCTCCTTTATTGGATATACCAAAGTTGGCAAGCTTATAGGCAAGAGGAAAATTAATCTCTGGTGATGTTTAAAATGGAGGTGATTTACATAGAAACAAAGTTTTCCTTCAAGTGGAAAATGATAGGTGTCACAGAATAGATGGAAGGTTGCCATCCAGAAGAGATGGCTAGAAAATAAGAGAAGGTTGTTTACAGCAAGAGAGAAACGAGACAGGAAGGCAAGTTACAGGTGGCCTTGGCCTCCAACAATTTAGTCTTAGGGTGCATTTCTCTCTCAATGTAATATGTCTAGCCTACACTTACCCACTTACTCCTTTAGTATATACTGTTTTTTATTTTCCCCTAGTTGTTTTATGTATAAACCCTATTGGAAGTCCCTTGAAGGCAGATGCCACACATTAAAGTCTTATTGTAGCCTCCACAGCACCTAGCATGGAGCAGAGCTGAATTAAATTTGGTTGATGGGTTTTCATTTAGGATTCTGGAGAAAATTTGCATCCTGTAAAAGAGACTGGTAATTTATTTTTGATGTGTGGTTATTGAAAATGCAGTAGGGAATAGAAATTGGTTTTATAATTGTCAGGAAAAACAGTTACAGTGTTTTCAATAGAATTAATCACAAGAAAGGTCAACTGGTTTTTACATTTTCTCTGTAGGTCCAGGGACAGATGACTCTGAGAAAAATTAGGACCAAGATTTCTGGGTTAAGGAAAATGGAATGAAATAAATTGCATAAAGCATGTACATGAAATAATGTTTCAGAAATACTTCACATAGAACATGGCACATAAATATACTGTATGTTAGCTGCTACTATGAATGTTATTTCCATCATCATTCTTAGGTTCTAAAATTCACAAATTCTAGTGAAATTTCACTGAAGAGTGATTACTGCTATGTCAAAACAGTGATAATGGACTAACATAGAGAATTCCACACTCTCTTGGTTTGTGGCCCTCTTGATGTTTAGTATTTGTTTTTTTTCACAATGCTTTTGGGCCAAAAGAAATAATTGTTTTATTTATTAAATAATTAGATTCTAACAACTTAGTGTTTATAGTTTAACAACTTAATAGCTGTTTAAAAGTTAATATGAAATGTTTGAAAGAAAAACAATATTTTTATTTCATTTGAAATAACCCTAATTAGTTATTAATGGATTGTGAATGTCTATCAGGGCCTGCATACAATTCTCAAAGCTTCAAATCAAAGTGGAACCACTACTCTCATTTCCTGCTCCACATTGATTTTTGTGTAGTACTAGCTTTTCATGTTAGCAACTGCTGAAAATCCAACTTTGCAGAGATATATGATATTATTGAAAGGAATGTAGTGTGATTCTAATTCTGAAACTGAATTACTTTGAATTACTAGTTTGCAAGTGTCTGACAAATGTTGAACATTGCTGTGTTTCCCCTGGAAATATAAAATGTCCAGTGGAACCCTTGTGAATTCACTGTAGTTTCCTGGGGTGACTCATGGAACAGTTTGGAAACCATAACTCTAAGACAAGGTTCCCAACATGTTGGTCAATCTCAACTGTCACATTGTTCTTTCTGGAGTAATAGTTGCTTTTCAGGCCTCCTGTCCTGAAGCCCAAGGGCATTTGAAATTGCAGAGAGATCAGGTCAGAGGTTCCTGGACATGTCCAGCCCTGAAACTGAGATCAGTTGAAGAGAAGATTCTGAGATAATGAGTGAAGTTTATGGACCTTAAGAATTTCAGATGTTTGTGGGCCAAAGAGAGAAGAACATGATGAAACAAAGAGGATTCTTATGCTGCCCACTGTTTATGGGAGGGGAACTTGCCAGGGACCATCTGCCTTTCAAAATGGTGGATTTTGAAAATAAGTGCAAAGAGGAAGGAAGGAGTCTTTTTCTGATTATTCTTCTCATTAAGACCACACATATCTTTGCAGCTCATCCCCACTGTTCTCGTAGCCTAGTTGGGAGATATGCTCTCTTCATATTTACTCTCTTCAAATTATAGTGTTCACTATAATTTGACCTTTCAACTATAATAAAGAATGAGTATCCTTAGACCCTGTCTCCATTTCCTTATATTAAAGTATATTAAAGTAGTGTTTCTGACAGAGAAGTGACTCCTCCAAACCCGAAATGTTGAGGTAGTTGGCATGCTCTGCCTCCTGTTGGATTATTTGAAGGACTTTTCCATCTGTTATCACCTGCCCATCTTCTGAATGAGGGGCCAAGCTGGCAGGGGTCCAGTAGTAATTGGATGGAAGGAGATTCATTCACCTTGTTCTATTTTTCCTTTCTTTTCCATAATACCCACCACCTGAGGTATAATCCACCTGATGATAAATTTTTGTTGTCTGTTTCTTCCTCTAGCATGTAAACACCCCAATGATCAGGAAGCTATTTTGTTTTGTTCATATTCCAAGTGCCTATTGCAGTACCTGACACATGGGACTATTGATAAATATTTGCTAAATAAGTGAGTAAAATGTGGGAAGACTTGAATATGGTACTGGATGAGTAGGAAATTGTATTTGAGGCATAAGGGCAAGTATCAAAGTTGGAGTGACGCTTTCTCAGGGTCTTCCAAGGGTCATCAGAACCATGTGTGTGCAAACCAGGAGAGAGTAAAAAAGACCCATTGAGAGTGCAACTTTGGTGCCAGCTGATAGTATGTAAATGAATCCCTAGCCAGGGTCTTCAATGGAATGGGAATAACCTCTTTTTCAAAAAGTTCCAAAGTGGGCTTTAACCAGTTTGGCTCAGTGGATAGAGCATTGGCCTGTGGACTGAAAGGTCCCAGGTTTGATTCCGGTCAAGGGCATGTACCTTGGTTGCGGGCACATCCCCAGTAGGAGGTGTGCAGGAGGCAGATGGTTGATGTTTCTCTCTCATCGATGTTTCTAACTCTCTATCCCTCTCCCTTCCTCTCTGTAAAAAATCAATAAAATATATTTTTTAAAAAAAGTTCCGAAGTGGGTAGGTTTAAAAAAAAGATGATCTTGGTGAGATCATGGGTGAGCCTCGGTAATAGTGGGAGCATGTGAGCTCACGGACTAGGAAAGACACTGTCATCTCGAGGGAAAGCATGAACTAGATGTGGGAAATGAAGTATGGCATGTGTGTATGGTAAATGCAGCTCTGGTTACAAACTTGCATTTAAACAGTAAACGCAACTGGTTTTGATTTACTATAATGGAAGGTTCCTTAGTATGCTCTTTTCAATACTCTCATTCCCATCTCCATCTCTTTTTGTTTCTCCCAGGATTGCCATTCTACCTAGATCCACTTTATTACTGATCTGACTAGGAGTTATCAAATACTTGCTATATATTGGTCCCAGCTCAGACATGGAAAGCATGAAGATGAGTGAGACACAGACCTGACCCAGAGGAGCTTGAAGAATTACACAGTGATCCCAAAGGCGAGATCTGTGGACATTAGACTCAAAGTGTTCCTGAGGAAAAGGAACCACAAGTTCAGCAAAGGTTGAAATAACCAATCAAACATGTGCTTTCACCAAAGGACTTTGCAGAGATTTTATTCTGAGAATGCGCTTTGTGAATCTCCAGAGTTTGTCATGTTTAAGGATTAATGTTAACCCTAGACCTTTTTATTAAAAAAAAACACCTAACTAGTATGGTGTTCTGGGGGATGAATTTTGGGAAACACTGGCCCAGATAAATCTTTTTTGTTCTTCTTTCCTGTTCTTTGGACCCTGTCCATATCTGCTTACCTCATGTAACTTGTATCTGATGTCATATCTTCCTACTTTATCAAGGTCCTCAAGATTGCCAAACTTTTGAGTCATCTACCATCGACAGCTTTAATGCTACTTCATATTCACTTATTGGGACCAAAGTTACCTGAAGTCCTTGTGGCTCCAGTGTATCTTGGCTGGACCAGGCCTTCAATGCCTTCCTTCTCAGTCAAACCTGGGAGACAATTTTCCCAGGTTTTTCTGGCCAGCAGAGGGTCCCTGATGGCTGTACAGTGACCTATGGGCATAACTACTCTTCCATATCATAGACCTTTCTAAATTCTATATTCCAACAAAAACACCAATTTCTGAAATGTGTCACTCATCTCTTTCTTGTACCACATGTCACTCTTGATAACTGCTTTTTGGAAGTTCCCATAGTCCTGGCAGTGAAGATGGGAACCCTATTAAACATTTCCATAGCAATTACTATGTGTCGAGTACAACACTGTGAAAAACATGCTCTAATGATCCCAACCTAACAGATGAGAAAAGTTCCCTGAGTGCTTAAGTAACCTTTCTGGGACTCACACTAGGCAGTGGTGGAGCCCATTTGCCCTGGCAGGCTGGCTTCTGAGTCCATTTTCCTTACCACTATGCCACGTTGGTTCTAAATATAAGATACAAATTATACAATAAATTAGAAGGTGTTACCTGTTCAGGAAAAAAAAGAAAAAGGGAAAGTGGGACACAGTAATGGAGATCAGACGATCTGAGATGGAGTTGGGAGGAGGTACAGTTGTGTAGGCAAGACAGGGCTCCTTGGGAAAGAAAGCTTAGAGCAGAGAAGATCATCATGGGATCACTGGAGAAGCATGTTACAAGCAGAGATGCAAACCCCAGGGAGAACTCTGGCAGATGCTCATGTGGGAGGGACTTCTGTGTCCAACGGCACTGGCCTCCAATTTCTTGCTGAGTTCCACCCCTTGCTTGTTTAATAGTGTTTCTTGACTATGCCCTATTCTCTCGTTATTAATTGCATCGTCCATGATTCAGTCAACAACCATAAAGTGACTACTTCTGTCTTCAAACCCAGGGCTCCCCTGCTGCCTTCCCTCTATCAATAATCATAAGGTAACAGAATTTTATTTTCATTTCTAGATGTTTCCCTATCTCCCTTTTCACTAAATTCAAAATATTCTTCTTTTCAGGTTGACTCATCAAACTATCTCATTCTGGCCTCCAATTAGATCTCAGTATATATTCTTCATACATTAAATTTTCAAACTTACATAAAACATTCTGAATTTTCCTCCTATAACATGTGTTAGGTTTTATAATAAAATTTTAATCTTTATTTTAAAAATAATTTGTGCAAAGAGAAAGCATCTGGCTTTGTTATATCTGCTGCAGAAAAGGGATCGTCTCATAGATATATTTCTTACCAGAAATGGGCAATTATTTAGCCTTCCATCTGGATTGGAGAGAAAAGCAGATTCACCTTAGCAACAGCATTCTGATGCTGATGTCATCACCTTAACATCATTTTGGTCTCATGTCACTGTGTTCTTTCTCTAAAATCTCAAACCTTTAAAATCTCAAAGCTTTATAAATTTCTGCATTTAAAAGGCTAAAAAAAGGAAAGAAAGAACTATATTTAAATATTCATTGAGTCATCATAATCTTGAACTTTGTTATCAGGTCTTTCTTTTACAGCAAAACAAAATGAGAAGTGTTTTTTCATGCACTCCAATTTTTTGCTAGAGCTTTGCCTGTCCTCTTACATCTCCCAGGTTGGTGTCCACAAGCTCCCTCTCTGTGCCCTGAACCCATCGGGTCACCAGCCTCCCCAACAAGCCTGATCACTTATACATGTGATCATTTTAGTCTGCAAAGTAGTCCAGACCTGGGGCAATTATGGAGAGATTATGATCATGGATCCTGGGGTTCGAAGAAATATTCATCTAGATTCTAGTCCCTTATTTAAAGGTGAAGAAACAGACAGAAGCACGATGCTTGCCTTTTATTAAAGACAAGAAAGAGTTTAACCCTCTGGGAGTTTGTGGTTCCTCAAAATTTCAGTGAGGATTTTCACACAGGGTCAGATCATGTGTCAGCTGTTCCATCTCCTCCCAACTCCTGTCCCCTTCCCTCCACTCCTCCCCATGATCTCTTCCATATGCAAAAATTCTATCCACCAAGTTGCCGAACCATAGCAGCCAGAAATCCCTCCTGCACCAGAAAGTAGACCAAGACTCCTCCACTTAGAAGTTTAAATACTGGCTTTGGTCTCAAATAACATTTAAAAATTCACAGTGGCATAGAATCATTTAAGTTGTATTTTTTATATTAATAAACATTTGTATATATTTACAGGAAAGATTCACTATCAATGAATAGATATTTAAAGTGACACTGGCAAAATTGGGCTCTCAGCTTTCAAAACTGCAAGCTATGCCACAAAGACAAAGACTTCCTTCATAAGCTTTCCACACACACGAGCTGTCGTGTTCTAAAAGTAATTTCAAAAGTTCTCAAGTTGCCGGAACCCTGACTAAGAAGCACAGATGATATTTTTAATAATCTTAAAGTTATTTTTAACATAATTAAGCGTTTGTAACTATGTCTTACATATACCTTGAATTATATAACATCACTGAGCTAATAATTTGGACCACACTTTAAAAATTTTTCTAGTCTCAAGATTTCACATTTGACTATAATGAGGAAATTGCCTTTTGGTTTGAAATCAATATCTTCCTTTTAAAGGATTTTTTAATATTGGAAATAGCAAAACAAAAGATTCCCAAACTTCTAAGAAAATATAAATATTATCAAATGGACAATAAAAACACATTTTTCATACCGAATTAACTAATAAGTACTTATTGCCCCAATTAGACTGATACCCAAATATGAATTCTATCATTGTTCTCAGGGGAGACAAAAGGGTTGCCTAACTTATCTTTATGTCTTCAATATTGGAAAGACTATTATTGAACATTTATTGCACTCTCTTTTGAAAATCACTTTACAATAATTTATCACTTCATACTCATATTCAACGTGGAATATAACTTTCTTCTCTTATTACAAGTAGAAGCACAGAAGGTTGAAGACTTCATCCTGGGTCTTTAAAAAACCTAATGGCCGAGGTGAGTAATGGACCCAGATTCTGTGTAAGATTTAGGTTCCTCAGTGCATACAAATATTCAGACACAGTCTAATCATGAAACCTGAGCAAAGATTCATACTCAGTTGACATATTTTAGCAGGGAGTTGGCAAGTAAAATTTGGGTGGGTTTTCCTATTCACATAGAAGAAAATAACAAGGGAAGAGATTGTCTTGGAAACGTGGAAGTATAGAAAACTTCCTGAAATGGTCTAAAGGAAATATAGAGGTTTAATTTAAAAAATCATAATCATCCACATTGGTATTTTTGAATTCATATCTTGGGTGTTTTTAGCTGTTTGGGTGGCCTGTTTAATTTTTTTTGCCTCTGCATTTAAGAGCTCTGCTTAATGGACAAACCATCTACAGCCTGACAGACCAAAATAATACTTTGTCAGAACACATTTTCAGTGAGTTTATTTAGTCCCTAAGGTTAATGTCCAGGGAGGTTGTGGTGGCAAATCCGCAGGACTTTATTCCGGTTGTAGCCCACAATCTACAGTCACTGTTCATATATATATATATATATATATATATATATATATATATATATATAATTTCAGAGAGAAAGGGAGAGGGAGAGAGAGATAGAAACATCAATCATGAGAGAGAAGCATTCATTGGCTGGCCCTACATGCCCCCTACTGAGGATTGAGCCTGCAACCTAGGCATGTGCCCTTGACCAGAATTGAACCCAAGTCCCTTTAGTCTACAGGCCAATGCTCTATCCACTGAGCAAACTGGCTAGGGCTACAGTCACCATTCTTGAGATACGTGCATCCCTGGAGTTGTGCAGTACCCACCTCCTCAACCACACAGGTCTCCCCAGTTAACATCTTCAGATTAGGATTGGGGTGGGTATAACCAAATAGGGGCTAGTCACAGGTCTACCACTTTTAGATCATCTTTGTTTCTCCTCTGTCTCTTTTCTAGTCTTCTGTAAATCTTGACATCATTTCCTTAAATCTTTCTCAAGTCCCTGACCCACAACCTACAACTGAGACTTCTCTACAGTGCCTCTAATAGCCTGAGGACTAGAACCTGGGGTTTCTATATCCCAGGAGATTGATAAGATAAAGCCATGAATCACCTGTTACTTTAGAGTTCTAGGAACAATCTAGTTCTGTTGCACAATCTGGGCCAGGCTGCAGCTTCTTCAAAAGGCTCCAGTTCCAGCTCTACAAAGGAATCAGAGGTATGTGGCTTGTCTTGTTGTCCCACTCCCTATGTCACAGAAAAAATTCTGAGCATTGAGTCCTACTGGTGCCCAAAACTTTCCCCAATTTTTTCCTACTGAATTACTGGTCCTTCAAGGTGACCTGAGGAAATAAAGGAGGGTTCCCTCCTTTTAGACGTGTTTGGGAAACACTTCACTTGGAGACTCACAGAGTGTATTATAAAAGTTCTGCAAAAAAGTAAATTTGTTTAATTTTATCCCCAAACTTATTTTTCTTTTTTTTTTGTTCTCCAAACTAATTTATTTATTTTTGGTAACTCCTATTAATATCAAGCATGCAATTTAGGAAATGCAAATCCACAGAAAAACAAGTTCTATAAACAAGCTTCTCTACATGACTTAGGACTCTTCCTCGATCTCACCCTCATTGGTTAGCTAGTTTGTAGCATCCATAATATCAAGCACAACCTTGAGCATTTAGAGGTTTTCCTGAGCATTCCACAGGTTTTCACTATGTAATGAATTGAAGTTCTCAATGGCCTGCTTGCAGGAAAGAAAAGGAGTACAGGGGCTAGGGAGCAGAGGGAACAGAGCCACAGATGGATGACAAAGGGAACTCAGGAAGGTAAGCCTGTTACCTGGCCTTGCTTTATGAAATCTACCTTACATTTTGAGAAACTGAGACTTAGATAAGTTAAATAACTTGCTCTAGTTCACACTACTAGCTTGGTGCACAGATTTAACCTGAACCCATATTGTTAACTCCAAATCCATGCTCTCATTTCATTACTTTTGACATAATGTGCACTTTTATTGACATTGCTGCTATCGAAAGTCATCATGGTATAGTGGTTGAGTGCAGGTTCCAGCAAGTCCCATCTCTCCCACTGATCAGCAGGTATGCAGCTTTGCCTGCAGTCCCCTGTGCCTAGGACTCCTCATCTCTCCAGTGGGGACTAGTAATCCTCACAGAACTATTTAAAGGATTAAAGGAATTCGTGTTCAGAAAATATTTTGAATGCTCCCTGTCAACATTCAAATAAATACTCAATAGATGTTGCCAGTTGTTTTTATTTCTACTACTCATAGCTTAATTCTCACATTTTACAACTTTCATAGCCAAGGCCAAGTTATTAACTCTCAGAAATGAATGAAATCAAACATCCTATCTAATAAAGAGGGAATATGCAAATTGACCATCACACCATCACAAAGATGGCAGCGCCCATAGCCACAAGATGGCGGTGCCCAGTCCCCTCAGCCCTGCCGGAGTCCCCCAGTCCTTTCAACCCAGCTGGGTGGGGGGGAGAGGGCAGCAGGCATGGATCCAGCCGTTCCGCACACCTGCTGCCGGAGTCCCCCAGTCCTTTCACAGAAAATGGGTTGCCTCAAAAGTTGGTTAAGCTTCTTAGGACAAAAAGCATTCAAAATCTTTGAAAAGGGTATTTCAATATTTATAAAAGTTTGGACTAGACAATTCAAGGTTACTTCCACTACAACCTTCTATGATTTTGTGATATTAACATTCTGAATTCACATAGTACCAGCTGTATTGTATGTAAACAGATATTATTTAAAGGAATGGCCATTATTATTAAAACAACACATAAAATCACACTGTTTGTATGTCAAGGACATTCTGTGTGATTTTCCTAATGGCTGGAGTTAATGCCCCTAAACCAGCAGTTGGACATCCCCCGAGGGGTCCCAGATTGGAGAGGGTGCAGGCCAGGCTGAGGGACACCCCCCACCCCCATGCACAAATTTCGTGCACTGGGCCTCTAGTATAATATAACCTCCTTCCCTTCCTCTCCTATAAAGCTCAAGGAGGACTAAGAGATCTTAATATGTGAACAATCACATACTTATCAAGTGGACTGTGTGATCTCCTCAGCCCCAGTGTGGAGAACAAGGACTGAAAGATCTGAGCATGGAAGTGGTCCAAGGCTCAGAATTGTATGAATCACAATTCAGAGATAGGGCTGAGTTTTGCTGGGTCAAATGCTTTCTTGCTGATTCATTACTGTGAAGATAGCTGATAGAAACAGGGGATGTTTACTGAGAGCTAAAGCCCTGCTCTAACTCATTGGCTTTTATATTGATGGATCTAATAGCCTTGATCTATAATTTCAAAAATAACTCAGTGTTTTGTGTGTTTTTGTGTTTTTTTGTGTGTGTTTTTTTTTTTCACCAACAGCGGAAAGGCTGTGGATATTTTCCTGTTGAGGTAGACTGAGCACTTTACATGGGTTAGAAACAAAGGAAAATAAATGGAAACTACTTTCTAATATTTTTTCTCCCTTTGTGTTGTCTTTTGTCTTAAGACATTTGATTAAACTTAGAATTAAAATTTAACATTGTAGTGCATTTAATACATCAGTATATTTTGATGACATATTACTGCAGCAGAGAGATAAATTTTGTATTCTATTCGGGTCAGCTATGTAAATCAACCACATTAATGAGCTTTATTAAATCATCTTAGTAAAAGCTCCACTGTCTTATCTATTTACTTAAATCCACATCCAACAAAAAACAGCTGTCACTTCCTGACAAATCTTATTCTGAGTGAGAATTTTCTTCTTACAAGAGGAAAATTGATATGTTATAATCCAACAGAAATGTCATATTTAGAGTCTTTTAAAGGGATACTCTATTATAAAATGTGAGACTTATAGATCTTAACTTACTGTTAAGAAAGAACACACTGGTGAAGGAAAGAGTTCAAGGGGACCACTGTTTCTGCTGTTTACTTTATATGCAGAACATTGCTCTGTGACTACCACTGAACTGTTTTATGTACAACTGTATTGTCTTGGGGACTCAACATCTAGAAGTTTTGAGGAAACAGACTAAAGGCTGTTGAGCTCCAACCCCCTTCCTACTCCTTCAGAAGAAAATATTTCCTAAACAAGTTGATAAATCATTGAACTGCTACATAATTTTTAAAAATTGCTCAGCCTTCTTAAGGAACTATATATTCCTTAAGCAGTAAATGTAAGCAGTGTACATAAATAAATGCTTCCACAATAAATGAGCTTCATGTGTTCAAGGAAACAAAGCTGAGATTTCCTCTTATTGATAATATTTTAACACCTTGAGTTGTTTCTAAGTACTTTTCAAAAGTACATAGAACTTAACAAAATTGTTTTCTTTTGAATATATTTTTAAATATTAAAAATGAATGTTTTATTACTTCAGATAAACCTTTTTCTAATACATTTAATACTAGCCAAGGCACTATATTCAAGCACAGATCTTAAAATGCTCTACAGACAAGCTCTGGGACCCTGTAACCAACTGCAGCCCTCACTCCATCCCTGTGTCATTCTTGTGAAAGTAGGGCTTACTGCATTGAGAAGATGATCTCATGTTGTGAGCTGTAGAGGAAGGCCACATGGCAATTATCCCAGAAAGGGGACATTCGTCACTGTTCTGAATGTCTGGGGCAAGTCAGATACTGAGACAGATAGCTGGACTCAGAAGACAGATCCTACAGGTAGGCAGGAGAGGAAACTGGCCTTTGCCAGTAAAGAATGAATGAGCAACACTTTGCAATGACAAGTTCTACCTTCCTTTCAGTGCTTATTTTCCTTGTTGACTCACTATCATTTATTCAAATAAACAGATATTTATTTCATACCATCTAATCCAGGCAGTATTCTAGGCATTGGAAATCTATTAAAGAAGAAAATAAATAAAACTACATGTCTTTCTTTATTAAAAAATACATGTCTTCATAATTTTAAAATTTACATGGTGTGTTAAATGGTAATAAATGCTATGTGAAATAGTAAAACAGAGAAATAGGATAAGGAATGAAGGTTCAGCCAGTGGTTTACAGTATTAATTGGCTATCAGGGGAGACCACACCAAGAAGGCTGTATCTGGTCAAGCACTAAGGAAGCAAACCATAGAGACACCTGAGAAATCCATTTTTGAGGTGGAGGAAAAACAAGCACATAGACCTTAAAATAATGATATGCTTACCTGGGACACATTGGGGTTGATATAGAAGTGGTAGGAGAAGATGTTAGATTAGTTACAGATTAGTTGGGGGTAGAGGGTGATAGTCAGTGGTACTCCAGACAGTATGTAAACTTATATAATATTCTAAAGACTTTGGCCTCTCTTCATAGGGTTACTTATTTGCTTTGCATTTGTCAAAGTATATATGAATTAATAATACCAGGTTTTTGTTTACATATCTACACACTTAACAGTGTTTAAAATGGGCACTAGCAAAATACTGATGCCCTCCAAAAAGTCTTCTGCAAAACAATGGGTCTTAACCATTTTATTGAAAGTGGTATATGAATTACATGCTGGTTCCTTAATTCTGGTTAAGGGCATACATCAGTTTGTTCAATTTTAGCACCTGTCTCATCCCCAGTAGCTTTTTTATTACTGGTCCATGAGTTTTCCCAATTCAAATTTGGGTTTCCTCAGCACATTTTACTTTTCTAATAATGATGTCATGGAGCAGATAAATAGATTGGCAAATCTTTTCTATGTCTTTTCCAATGCTGCCTGGAATCAATTGATTGCCCACTTCTTTCAAGTCATTTGTCTTCAGCTCTCAGTTCATGATTTCCTTCTTCTTTTGGATTTGGTGGATCTGTTGATGCTGAGCATAAGAGGTCTTCCGAATCCAATTGTTGTATTTTTAGTAAAACCAGCACAGAATAGACTACCAGTAAGCAAATAACCATTGGTAGTCTTGACATCAACATGAGCTTCAGTCATGGTCTGCCATTTGTGGACTGTAGAGCACATTTTGTCACGGGTAAGATCCACGTCATGGAAATTAGGCAGTTTTTGCCCTGAACATCCTCAGTAATTAGCATGAATTTTCTAAATGCAACTTCATCATCCTGCAGATCAGCTAGGCTCACTTCAAAAACACAACCCTTGAGACCATCCATGTGATTTGATTGCTTGAGTTCTCATGACTAGTGTTTCCCCAACACTTCTTATATTGACCAGAACTGGTGCTTTCACATTATAGCAATTTTTCTTAGAAAACGGATCAACCACTTTCTTCTTGGCTCCCTTTTTGCCGCCTCTCATAGGTGCCCATTCTTGCCCACGGCCATGGCTGCCATGGCGCTGCTCAGAGAGCCAAAAGGTATCATCTGAAAACTTTAGTGAGCACTCTTTCTATCTACAAAACCTAAGATAATGGTATTCATGTCTTTCATTTAACATTTATTTTTTTACCATTACAATAGTTGTGAAGGCAAACAGAAAGCCATGAAGATAAGGCATCATTTCAAACAATGACAGAAAAAATTAATGACAATAACAGTAATAATACATTAGATAACATTTGAGTAATTAAAAATGTGCTAGGAGAGAGAGAAACCAAGATGGCGGCATAGGTAAATACCTAAACTGCTGCCTCGCACAACAATTTCAAAACTACAACTAAAAGACAGAACGGACACCATCCAGAACCACAGGAAAGCTGGCTGAGTGAAAATTCTACAACTAGAAGGAAAGAGAAAAGCTCACAGAGAATTGGAGGTACGGCAAAGGGTCTTTGTGCGCGCAGAGAGGAAGGGCGGCTGAGAGCCTGGCTGACTTTCTCTGGCGGAAGGGGGAAGGAAGCCCCCGACCGCACTGAACCCCAGTTCTGACTGCACTGAACCCCAGTTCCAGGCGAGCCCCTGGGGACCCACACTCTTACGGGGGGGAGTCTGGACTCTCGGGCGGAGACTCGGGAGCAGGGGAAGGCAGAGGACTGAAAGCGCGCGCGCGCCAGTGTGCACAAAGGCTGTGGAGGTTGCCACAGGCTTTCCCTAGCGTAAGGGAGTCAGAGGCTCCTGACTGCACTGAGCCCCAGTTCTGACTGCAGTGAACCCCAGTTCCAGGCGAGCCCCTGGGGACCCACGCTCTTGTGGGGGGAGTCTGGACTCTCAGGCGGAGACTCAGGAGCCGGGAAGGCAGAGGTCTGAAGGCACGCACGTGCGCGCAAGGGCAAGGCTGACGGGAAGCCAAGACTGAGACTCCACCCCATCCAAGCTGAGCACAGAGGCTATTGCAATTTGGCAAGTCTAATCCTATAAGGCTGTCTCCAGCACCAAACTTCTCCCAGCATAGGCACAGCTGATCCTTACAGCCAACTGGCCTGGAGGTCAATTCTTCCCAGTGATACCAACAACAATAAAGACTTAATTACAACAAAGCTGTACACACAGTCCACAAAGGGGTGCACCAAGAGTGTCCACCTCAGGTTAACTGGGGAGGCAGACCCACTGGGCCATATTGGAAACCTAGCACACAAATCTACCTTACCAACTCAGGGAAGCAGTGAAAATGCGGCGTCAAAGAATCAGATCACAAATGAAAGAAATGGAGGAAAACAAACGACTGGATATAGAATTCAAAACCACGGTTATAAGGCTTTTTAAGAATATCCTAGAAAAGGCCGATAAATATAATGAGACCCTCGAAGATATGAAAAAGGACCAACTAGAAATTAAACATACACTGACTGAAATAAAAAATATTATACAGAGACCCAAAAACAGACAAGAGTAACACAAAAATCAAGTCAAAGAATTGAAATACAAAGAAGCAAAAAACACTCAACCGAAAAAGCAAAAAGCAAAAAAAAAAAAATCCAAAAAGTTGAAGATAATGTAAGAAGACTCTGGGACAACTTCAAGCGTACCAACATCAGAATTATGGGGGTGCCAGAAGAAGAGAGAGAGCAAGATACTGAAAACCTATTTGAAGAAATAATGACCGAAAACTTCCCCCACCTGGTGAAAGAAATAGACTTACAAGTCCAGGAAGCCCACAGAACCCCAAACAAAAGGAATCCAAAGAGGACTACACCAAGACACATCATAATTAAAATGCCAAGAGCAAAAGACAAAGAGAGAATATTAAAAGCAGCATAGAAAAACAGTTAGTTACCTACAAGAGAGCACCCATATGACTGTCAGCTGACTTCTCAACAGAAACTATGCAGGCCAGACGGGAGTGGCAAGAAATTTTCAATGTGATGAATAGCAAGAACCTACAACCAAGATTACTCTACCCAGCAAAGCTATCATTCAGAATTGAAGGGCAGATAAAGAGTTTCACAGACAAGAAAAAGCTAAAGGAGTTCATCACCACCAAACCAGTATTATATGAAATGCTGAAAGGTATTCTTAAAGAAGAGGAAGAAGAAAAAAGTAAAGATAAAAATTATGAACAACAAATACATATCTATCAACAAGTGAACCTAAAAATCAAGTGAATTAAAAACCTGAGGGACAGAATAATCTGGTGAATATAATAGAATCAGGGGCATATAAAGGGAGTGGACTGATAATTCTCAGGGTGAAAGGGGTATGGGGGGTTCATGAAGAGACTGGACAAAAATCATACACCTATGGATGAGGACAGTGGGGGGGAGGTAAGGGTAGAAGGTGGGGTGGGAAATGGGTGGAGGGGAGCTATGGGGGGAAAAAGGAGAAATAATTGTAATAATCTGAATAAAGATTTATTTAAAAACTGAAAAAAAAATAAATAAAAAATAAAATAAAAAAAAATAAAAAAATAATAAATAAATAAATAAATAAAAATGTGCTAGGAATGGCTATTTTAGGGGTTTCACATGTATTTTCTCATTTAATTTTACATCTCTATGAGGAAGCTACTTTATACCCATTCCATAGATGGAGAGCTAGTAAGTGGCAAATCTGCAACGGAAATCTCCCTCATTTTTTACTCCAGAGCCTATACTCATTATCTCAATGCTCCAGTGGCAGTTTTTTGTTTTGTTTTGTTTTGTTTTTGTTTTTGTTTTTATTGTTGTTGTTGTTTTGTTATGAAAAATTCAAGCATTAACAGAAGTAGAGGGAATGGTATAATCACCTATGTATGCATCACCTAGTTTCAATAATTACCAAATAGGACTAGTCTTATTTTATCTATTTCCCCCAAAACTATTTTATTTTGAAACAATCCAAAACATTACATCATTTTATCTGTAAAAATCTCAGTATGTATTTCTAAAAGAGAACTTTAAAAATGTAACCATAACACCCCTTTCACATCTAAAAATATTAACAATAATTTATCAAAAACATCAAATATCCAGTCTCAAGCTGTGATTTAACTACAAGGCCATAATGTTATAGGTGTAATATGATTTGGTATAGATGAAGAAATAAATCTACCGACCCACTAATCATATCATTTGTATTCCAGCATTAACACTTAAATGGGGGTTGATCAAATGAGACTGTTTTACATGCAAGTTGCTTAGGCTATATATTTCTTCTAGTGGCATAGGAGAAGGTAATATGATTTAGAATGTCTAGGTTCAATTTTTGGCTTCTATGCTTAAGTTTATTACTTATACTCTTAGGGCCTCTGTTTCCTATATATAAAATGAAGGGCTTGTACTATCAGTGAGTTATAATTCAGAATTCTCAAATTCTAGAATGTTCTGACAGTTATAATTTCCATATATATATATATATATATATATATATATATATATATATAAAACCCCAAAGAATTTTATTTTATAAATATGATTTCCTTAGTGAACAAATCCCTCTAAACTTGAAAAGTGGAATCATTCATGTTAAAAAATAATAATAGGTAAATGACTTCAAATAGTCTCTTTTTCTCTGATACTCAGTATATTTATCTATGTCCTTACCCATCCACCAATACATTTATCTATTTATCAATCTATGTGCCTACCATTATATCAAGCAAGACAATGTAAAAGTAGTTTTTGTATAATACGTGAAAAGAAACTTATTTTTCACAGAATACAAAACATAGTCAAGCATGTGAACTATAACATTGTAAGTATGATTGCTTTGTTATGCAATATGAGGAAAAAAGAAATAATTGCAAACTCAGATGAGAATCAGACAGGAGGGCTTATATGTTTGATTTTCCTACTTAGGGGCAGATGACTGACACCTGGCCTCATTTTATCAAAAAGAAAGTAATAGATCAGTAAAAACTCATTGCTCAAGGGCTTCAAAGAAGAAGTGGCTTTCGAAGAACTTGTGTTTTTTTTTTTTCTTTCTAGGCTACCAGTTTGATGAGTAAGAGAGAGGAAACAATTTCAGAGAGAGGGGGGAGTCTGAGATCAAAATAGGGGAAAAGGAGAAAGATGAATGATAATGACCTTCCTTAAACAAAAGTAGAATTTAAAAGACAATAGTGAGAGCATAGTACTACTGCAGGACCTAGGGCAGAGCTCAGGCAGCCTAGACTTTCTAAGGAACCATTTAGCCCACCTCCCTTAAGTATACTATACAACTTGTCCCCAGGAATAGAGAGCAAAGTGCTTCCTTAGCATACAGCAACTCAGTAAGTCTAGTTAGTTTAAAATGCCTCACAATTGCTTCATTCATATTAGTGCTGTTGTAGGTGCTAGGATATTAAATAAGCTATTCAAATACTAATGATATTTGAGGAATTAAGTAAATTGCAAATTTTAAAGCAATATGGCTCAAATTAAAAAAAACACACACAATTGCAGTCAAAATCATGAAAACTGTAATCCAAAAAAAGTTTTTGTTGTCCAATGTCTATAACTTACAAAATGCAAATATTATGAGTAGAAATTCTTACAACTGTGGTGTATCAACGTAGCTAAACTAGAATTATGTCTCCCCAGATTCCTTTCCTTATATGGTTTTGGATTAGTGCTGGTCACAAGAAACATTTGATGTGCGATGTGGAAGTCAAACAATAGCCATATTTCCTTCTAGAGTTGAAGGTCAGTGCAAGGCTGCAGTCATTGTGGCATATTGTGCACGTCCTGGCTGATCTACTAGTGGCCTCGTTGGTGTGGTGCAACAACTCAACTCTTCCAGTCTCCAGCTCCCCTAAGATCTGTCCCTTCAGCTGTTCCAGGGCACAAAGCAGGACCATGTGCTTTGTGATGAAGACACCAGCTTTTCCATACCGCCCTGCCCCCACTCATGGTATTGGGGTTGGAGGTGGTGAAAGACAGATGCAAGCTCCAATTTGTCTCACAGGTTCCAGTTGTCTTCTTGGGGCTCCAGTTTATCAGTGTGGGCTCCCATTTGTCCTTGCTCTCAAACACATCCAGCTTCCCTTTCCATTGGCCAGTCTGGCTGATCCAAAAGTTCTACACTTCAGGCTCAATATTAGGGGCAGAGCCAACACCCTGCAGAGACTGGGCCACCAGCTCCTGCATACAGGTCTTACCCCTATAATGGATCCCTTATGTTTTAATGCACCTAGCAATTCTGCTTCTCAATCAAACCTTGACTGATACAACAACCTGATGAGGTAGGAAAACTATTCAGAAACTAAAATTCATTTAGTGCTTGAAGGAAAAAATACCCTCCAAAATTTATGTAAAGGCCCCCAAATTGGCAAACGATTTGAATATTGACTATAAAATTGTATATGACCTTTCTTGATGTAACAAGATATTTATTAATCAATATTCTGTTCCTATGACTAAAAAAACAAAAATCAAATAATTCCAAATAATTAAATAATCCTAATTATTATTTAATAATTAAAGAATTAATTTAATAAAACTATTAGTTCTAAAAATGAAATTGCAATTTTAGATTAAATTAAATAGTTTAATCAAACATTAAGTAATTCTAATTTAAAAATTAAATAATTCATTTAATAGTGATCAACTGATTTGACCATTAAATAAAAATTATTTAATTTTTTAATTAAATAATTATTTGACTATTAGAGAGCTTACAGAAAGATAAATCTGTCACTTAATAAAATCAAACACCATAGATTTTTTTAGCATTGTGTATTTTTACTTTATCAACTACAAATAAATTCTCAAAATTAATAAAGCAAAATCAAGAAGAAAGGTTCAAAAACCACATATTAAGAGTTCAGCAAACAATTTCATGCTCTTGTATTGCTTCAGAGATCTCTACATTTCCAAAATGTAATTCTAAACCCCAAATCCATATTCAACTGTCTGCTAGATGTATTCTACTGACTATTCCATTGGATCTCAACCCCAAATTCAACTTTCAACATTTCCTCACCCCAGGGCAAATATGTGCTCTCTCATGACTTTAATTTCTCCTAAGAGTAGAAATTGATATTCGTCATGGTTTGTGGCCTCTAAGCATTAAAAAATCCATTTATTTCCTGGCCTTCCTTGAAGCTCTGGCAAAGGTGTCTGCCACAGGCTTCCCGCACAAGTAGTAGCTAGGCATGACTTCTACATCAGTGAGACGAATGGGATAGAAGAGGTACTATTTCGAGTTCACTTTCTGGCAAAGGTGGCAGATGGATGCTTTTGGCTTTCCAGGACAGCAAGATTACAAGTTCTGGCTTCTTTGCCGAGTTCAGAGGTGAGAATTGTGGTGTCTGCTCCCCAAGGCAACAGTAAGGTCTTTGCAATATGCTTTCTGCACTGTTCCTGTTAAATAGTCCCCAAGCCTGATTCTAGGAACATTCTGAAGATTTCATGAGCTAGGTAGGTAGGATTAAATGCTTAATTTAATTTAGGGAAGATTGCTTGTATAGTTGCAATTAAGAATCCTGGTTGATGCAGAAACATAAGAGCAAAACATCAGAATTCTCTTCAATTATAAGCATTTTCAAGATCTGAGTCCTTTTGCATCTACCTGCAAAATATCGTTCATTGGCTCCCATTCTCACTATGGAATAAGGCTCTGAAAGCAGCTAACGATACTTTCCATATAACAGAACAACTTAAGCTTTTTATATGTATTAACTAATTTCATCTTCCTATAAACTCTGCTGATGTAAGCACCATTACTGCCTTCAGGCAACTGATGAGGAGACTGAGGTCTTAGAGGGATTAAATAACTGGCTAGAATGTTGCAGAGCTCAAAGCCAGTTCTGTCTCATTCTAAATCCCATGCTACAGTATTAACTTGAACATGGATACCTCAAGGCTTCCTTCACACTAAATAGGTTCAGTTTATTCCAACCATGTCATTCTAGCCATGACCTGATGCAATGCCTTCAATGACTCCCTGGCACCTCTGGTTAAAGTTCACACTTGTGGCTACCATCCAAGGTCCTCAATGGTTTGGCCACAACCATCTCCTCTTCCTCTTTATCTCCTGTTGTCTGTGTGTCCTCCCCATGTTCAGAAAGATGAGACCATTCAGCTTTTCATAGGCTACATTCTGTGCTTCCCTGATTCTTATGTCTGTTTTCTCTGGTCTCTGCATCCATGATACCTCCTCTAATTCTTGTTTGTCTAATGAGAGTGGCCATGTATTAAGGCATGATTCTTGCACCAAGCCCAGCCAACATCACATATATTAACTCCTTTAGTCTCATTAACTCTAGGAAACAGGCGTTACTCAGATTTACAGTTAAGAAAATGGAGGATAGCCCAGGTGGCATGGCTCGGTGGTTGTGTGTCAACCTGTGAACCAGGAGGTCATGGCTTGATTCCTGGTCATGGCACATGCCCAGGTTTTGGGCTTGATCCCCTGTGTGGGGTGTGCAGGAGGCAGCCGATCAATGATTCTTTCTCATCACTGATGTTTCTATCTCTCTCTCACGCTCCCTGCCTCTCAATAAAAAATATATATGAAAATAAAAACATAGTTAAAGAAAAAGAAAAGAAAATGGAGGGTGCTCAGTTGGTTAGAGCATCATCCCAATGCACCAAGGTTGTGAATTCAATCTCTGGTCAGGGCACATATAAGAATTAACCAATGAATGCATCAATAAGTGGAACAACAAATCTCTCTCTCTCTCTCTCTCTCTTTCTTCCCTCTAAAATCAATAAATAAAATAAATAAAAAATAAAATGGAGGGTCAGAAAGGTGAAGTGCCAAAGGTCACCTAACTTGTAAGTGGCAAGGTCCAGATTTGAATCCAGGTATGTCTGCCAGGAAGCTTGAGCTTTCAACCACTGTGCTGTCAGCCTTTCATTCTATCAAAAAGGATCAGAGGTTCCTGGGGCATGAACTGTCTTGGGTCCTTTAGCCTGAAGTAATCATTCATCTCCACATGCACACCCCTTGTTTCATAAGTCTGTATAGCAATTGTACATTTGACCTTCAACAATGGTCATCTAGGTACATGTTTGCTGATTCATTCAACAAATATTTATAAAGAACCGATTTGGTTCCTCATGCTAAGGATACAATAGGGAGCATAATATGTAAACTAGTCCCCATGAAGCTTACAGTTTAGTGCAGAGACATCAAATTAAAGAGTGCACATATAATATGTGAGGTGGTGATAGTTGCCATACAGAAAAATAAGACTGATAATAATCATCAAGAGGAGAGTCGCTCTCTTAATAGTATGGAAGGGAAGGGTTTTCTTGTAAGGTGATACTTGAGTAAAGATGTGAAAGAAGAAGGGAGCCAGCTATCAGAGCTCTGGAGGACAAGTATTGTAGGAAGAGATAACAGCTCATGCAAAGGCCTGAAGGGAAAGAGGCTCAGCATGTTCTAGGAACAGCAAGGAGACTAGTACGACTGGCACATGTGAGCAAGGTGAGGGTTGACAGTGGATAAGCCTGGAGAGGTAGCAAGAGCAAATCATGTTGGACCTTCTGCAAGCAATCTGTAAGATTTGTTGCTTTTACTCTGAGTTATATGGGAAGCCACTGGCGGGTTTTGAGCAGAGGAGTGACATATTTAGGATAGATAATGGGGACCAATGGTGGGAACAGTGAGGTCAATTAGGAAGTTACTGGTTATTGAAGTAGACAAGAGACAATGGTGGCTTTGATCATGTGGCAGGGTCTGCATTTATTTTGAAGATAGAACCAATGGACCTTTCTGAAAAATTGTTGTGAAATGTGATAGAAAAAGAGAAGCCCAGGATGGCTCCCAAGGACTTTGGCCTGAGTAACTGGAAGGATGAAGTTGTCATTTACTGAGAAAGGAAATACTCTGGGAGAAGAAGATTAGTGGAGGGAAGTCAAGGGTTTGGCTAGATATATGCTCAGTCTGAGATGCCTTTCAGACTCAAGAGAGTGCAGTGAATATGACTCTGAGGTTCAGTGTAGAGGACTGGGCAAGAGATATAGCTTTGGGAGTCTTATTATGCTAAAATCTTCCTGATAGCAAGATCTGTGCTTGTTAACATTTGTATCCAGCATAGAAGTAAGGCTCAATACATAATCACAGTGGGAAGAAAAACAACAACTAAGTATAAAAATCAGGCAAGTGTTTAAGGAGTTAACAACCTTAACTAGTTTAATTGGATCCCAATGTAATCCATATACCCATTAATAGTATTCTTTAGAGAAACATTACATTATGGAAATAAAAATTAGGGAAATTATAAGTATTTCAAGAGTTAAATATGAGAAAGAAAGCATAGAGAATGAGCACAACTGGATGAGGAAAAAAGGCTAATAAAAAATGCCTGAACAAATGAAATACTATCACTAGGGCAAATTAAAAGAAAACCAATTGTAGTAGAAAATGTTGGAGAGATTATCAATATTATTCCAGGAAAATGAATAAACATAAAGCTGAATTTGACACACTAATGGAATAAATTTAGAAACTCAATAACTAGGAATACGGAAAATCATAATCTTAACCAGGGATGGGTAATGGATAATTTCACTTACAAAAATATGAATCTATTGCATAGATTATTAATTATTCTTCAGTTTCTCCTGATTTGGTAAATGTGTAGGATATAAGGCAGAATAATTGTGCATGCAAAGAACAGTAACTTTTTAAATAAAAGTAGAAGCACAATATCAAACTAATTTATCTACATATGAAATAAAGTGCATTTGTTTCTCAAGCTAGAGAAAAACCTTTCGCTAAGTTTACAGATATGAGAGTTACTATGGGAGGTATCTGACCTCTCCAGTCAAGTAGCAGGCTCGATAATCAATGTCTTTTGAGGTTCTGTGACTCTGCTTTTTAATTTGCAGTATCACTGAAAGCAATTTCCTGGCATTCCACAATCTAGCTCTAGGGGCAAAGTAATTGGTGACCCTTGGTCTATGTAAACAATCTGAATAACAAAGATCACAAAAGGGGCATTAGAGGAACATTCAATTTAAATTGCATGTTTCTAGGTTGCTGGTTTTCAATGACCAATCTTCAGAAACATATGGCAGCAAAGACTGTCTTGAAAATGGGGATGGTTCAGAAGAAAGTGTGTGTGTGTGTGTGTGTGTGTGTGTGTGTGTGTGTGTGTGTGTGATGATGATAATTAGATTTGTGGAATTTAGCTGGTTATTATTCTCCTTTTGTCATTTCCCCATCCTAACCTTTTTGTATCCTGGCGTTGATTCTCTATGGACTGGATCACCTGGACACCCAGAAGAAGAATTTTTTCTTTCTTAGGTTGGTTTTAAGTGGCATTTGTAGAAGGGACTGCAACCCTACAGAGCTCCAGCTACTGTCATGGGCCCTCCCCCATGGCCCTAGCAACACTTTTCCTCTTCTTTCCCCTTCAGACCTAAAGATGTTAATGGCTTCCCACTGTTGCTAATCTCTGGGTACCTGGACATCTCCCTTCACCATTGTGGATAGACCCTTGTTTGGTTTTTCTAACCATTTACATTGGATCCTGCTTCCCTGAATGACACAAGGTTGCTACATAATTCTTAAGTGGCAACAAAAAATTGAAGGGTAGGGACTGTATATTTTCATGGTACTTCAAATGCAGTGCAATTTTAATATTTCTGTGCCAAAATTGGTGCATTATTGGCTCTATGAGAAGCTGTTTGCTTCCTATATCAATTGGATCCACCTCCTCCTCAACAGTGTTATTTCTCAGTCTTTGAGGTTTTCTACCATGCCCAGAGGATGCTGGAGGCCAGAGAATCAACCTCGAAGGCACAGAAAGGTGGTTTATATTTGTTATTGTTTTATAGAATTGACATAGGACACAGCCAGGGAAAGATTGAGGTCAATATTATTTGAAAACTAATGTTCTCTAGGTGGAAACAAATACAACCACTTGTACACATTTGTCTTGCTGGGACCATGGATGTCTTCAGAGATTACCCTCCACTTACCTTTGACTGATGCTGTCCAGTGTAGTAAATGTATAAAATAACATCCGCTGTACCGTCAGAGAGAAAAGCATGCTGCCAAATATGGGGCTTTCACAACGGAAATGGATCATCACCAAGTTACATGTCAATTGGCAATATTAAAAATGCCCAAGAGTACTAAGAATCAACCATTAGTGAAAATGCACCTAAAACCTTTTACAGTCACTTACATCTAATTATCTGATACCAGGTATAATTATGCTATTATATATACTTTAGTACTATGACTTACATCAAGCTAATTTACTCTACATGCCATTGAATTTCTAGTCTAAAATTATCAACATATTGACTTCAGCAAGACTAATAAACAAGTAGTCGAATATAGTTATTCCAAAAACCATCCAGAGAGGAATATTGATTTATTTATTTGTTTGTTTGATAAATTTTTCTTAGCTCCCATTATGTGCTATGTGAAGTGTTAAATTCTGGTGTTATAGCAACAAATAACATGTCCTTGAGGCACACACCATTTAAAGGAGAGCAGGACTAGGGAGAGACAAATCATTCCCAATAGGGGCCATGCATAGTGGAATAAGTATGAGCGGTTATGAGGGGGTAAGCTGAATCTTTGAGGTGGGCTGGGGGCTCGTTGAAATCATAGAGGAGATAATGCCTGAATTCTCTAGGAGGACAAGTAAATAGGCAAAATAGTCTAGGTAGAAGTACTATCCTGAGGGAGGCTATTTCATTTAGAAGATGCCTAAGGATTGCCATGGCTGCAGGACTGAGGTAATAGAGAGAGTTGTTAGGAGAAGGGCCTGGATGGGTGGGCAGGACTTTTGTGTGCTGTGTAATCTCTGGAGACCACTGACATTTGTAATCAATTTAATTCATCTGGTCATTTAACACGTACTTAAGGAGCCTACATATGAGTGGGGTACTATAGTAGGCATTGGGGATATAGGAGAAAAGGTCCCCATCCTTATGAAACTTAGATTCTAAAGGAGGTGTGGTGG
Organism: Plecotus auritus; assembly: GCF_963455305.1. NCBI lineage: Eukaryota > Metazoa > Chordata > Mammalia > Chiroptera > Vespertilionidae > Plecotus > Plecotus auritus. Next base: position 44,481,118 of record NC_137772.1, read on the forward strand.
GGTAGATATTGAAAGAAAAACAATTTTATTGTGTAAAATAAGTACAAATTATTAACAGTATAAAGGAAATAAAATGCTGGCATTGAGAATCATGGGTCAGCGGAATGGATTTTGGGTGGGATGTTCAGAGAAGATCTCTCTAAGGAGTTGCTATGGAAGAAAAGTTTTGAAAGCTGAGAAAGACTCAGACATACTCAGATCAGGGTGAGGAATATTCCAGGCAGAAGAATGTTTCAGAAGGATGTTGCAGGTAAGTTATGCCGTGAGGTTGTCAGGGAGCTAGACCTATTCCAGAAATTAAAAGCCCAGTGAGGCTGGAGCATAGCAAGAGAGAGGAGAGTGAACCAAGATGATGTTGGTGAGGTTGTCAGGAGTCAGATTATGGGAGACCATGACTCCCAAGGCAAATGTTTTGAAGTCCATTGAAGATGCTCTAGAGTCTAACAGGGGTGGGCAAACTTTTTGACTCGAGGGCCACAATGGGTTTTTAAACTGGACCGGAGGGCCGGAACAAAAGCATGGATGGAGTGTTTGTGTGACCTAATATAAATTCAAAGTAAAGGAGCGGAGGGGAGAGCAAGAGAACCGGATAGAACAGCCGGATCTGGCCCACGGGCCGTAGTTTGCCCAAGGCTGGTCTAGGAGGTACTTAAAGGCAGTGAGAAGTGAGGTGACATGACATGACCTTGACTTCTAGGTAGAGAGTGGATTGCAGGTAGGCACAAATGGAAACAGGAAGACAGAGCATGCAGCAGTTGTCCAGGAAGGAAGTCATGGTGGTTGGGACCTTGTGTGGTTGCAGGAGAGATGGCAAGAGGTGAGTATCCTTTGGAGGCAGCACTGTTCTGTCTTCTTACAACATTGCTCTCAAATATAGGGGAAAGCATTTCAGCACAGATGATTTCTAGCTTTATGGTCTGAACAACCATGTCAGTGATGAAGCCATTTATTGAAATGTGGACAACTGTGGGTAGGAAGGGACAGAAAACATAATGAATTTATACTTTGGAAATAAAATTTTGCTGGTGATTAGGTGGGTTTACTAAGCTTTGTGGGGCATATGGGAAGTGAGGACAGGCAAGGATACTTTCCGATACTGGAAGATTTTACATTCTGAGGTTCGAAGGCTGCCAGAACACACTGGGGAAATGACTGCAATGTGGCACACACTGGTGAGAAATGAGGAATGCCTGGTGGAAACAATGGAAGGGTTGTACGGATGAGGAACAGCTTCACAACAGTGAGAAGGTATGATTTGCTCATGAAATGGAGAAACAGGTAAACCTGGTAGAATAGCCAGCAAGGAGGGAGGGATGCCCAAGAGGAGTGAGTGGACAAGTGCCAGTGGTGGCAAAGAGCCCTAGATGCAACCTTCTGAGAGGTGCCTATAGATCTGGCAATTGCATCATCAGAGACCCTGGCAAGAGCAGCAGAAGAGGGATGAGTAGAGTGAGTGGTTGGTGAGGAAATGACAGGATATAGATGAATCTTTCAAGCAGCTTCATTTTTAAAGCAAGTTTGGGTTGAGTATTAAATTATGCAGCAATGAGCCAGTGGTTGGGGAGCACTTGGAAAGAAGGAGGGTTGATTGATAGAGAAAGGTCTGAGAAGACAACTTAATATAACAACATCCATCACAGGTAGTATCTGCCTAGTAATTTCCAGTCACTTTACCTTGATTATCACATTTAATCCATGCAGGAACACAAGAGGTAGAAACTATAATTATCTACATTTTACTGATACGTATTTTGCCCAAGTTTCTCAAGCCAAGAAGCAGTAACACAAAGGATGTAAACTCAGTTCAGCTGCAGAACCTGTCTCTTGTCCCCTATGCTACCCTTCCTTCTCACTCTGGCAGCTTTTATCCCAGTAGAATCCAGCAAGTTCATGTGTGCCCACTATGAAACATAGCTTTCAGTGTCCTGCTTGCCACATCTTGCCCTCAGCCATCCTGGCAGAACCAAATTGTGCTGATTGAGTGCATCTTTCCCAAGGGAAGTGTTGCTGCTCTTACCTTCTCACCCGATGGGCTTCCTTTCCTTCTGAACTCTTCCAGACAATCTACATCTGGTCCAGTTCTCTACACCAGGTTCCTACCTGCAACCTTCTCTCAAAGTTGATTCTGTCCTCTATGTAACCACCCAGCTGAAAACTTCTCAGGGCTCTTTATACTTGGGTGGGAAATGAGCATCAGCTTGGGACAGAGTTATCACATCAAAACATCCACCAAGACCCGTTTGATTGAATTGTCTTGGGACCAAAGCCCAAAATAGTTCTAGTTTTCATTCTTCATCTGCTGGCTTCATTGGCCTGTTTCAGCCATCATGTGAAGCTGCTGATTGATGCCCTGCATCTGTACTCGCTTTGACTTCACCTCCTTTTTATCTTAACTTACTCCCTTATTGGTGTCACAGCTGACCAACTTGTTGGGGGTGAAATTTAATACTACCTCTTAATACAGTTTTTTTTTTTTTGAAGTGTGGTCCACTGGTTCCTAGACTCACTATAAATTGATGGAATCAAAATTTCTGCAGGTGGAGTAATTTTAATCCCCAAGTAATTTCTGCCTCTAGTATCTAGAGGCTCTTCCTGGCCTCTGCTCAGGATCCTGGTTTCCTGATTGCCAAACCATGGACAGTAAATAGGGCAGCTCACCTGGGCACATATGAGCCTGTTCAGATTTGACAATTCTAGGGCACCTTTGTTTAGTTTGAGGGACTCAGTTCCCTCTGCTTTCCAACTGGCTAACTCTTGGAGCATTAATTATTTTATTAAACTCTGATATTATTAGCTCAACCTTCAATTCCAAATTATTTAGTCTCACTTCTGATTCTGATTGCTTGTACTTCACACCTGCCAGCTGGACCATGTCTGATCTTCTCTAGTGATAGTTCAGATCCAGTCCAAGGTCATTTCCATCCTAAGAGCAAAAATAACACCGGAAAGATAGGGGTGAGGTAAGATTAAAGCTAAACTAAATAACTGTTACATTTTTGTGAAAGCATGAACAATGAAGATTTTTGTCTTTTTTTTTCCTGGGTAAATATCCCTTAATGTCATGTCTGCCTCAATTTCTGAAGATGTCAGTCTCTCATACTGTTTACTTCCATTTGAGGATCTGAATGTTAAGCTTGAAAAGGCCAACCAAGCTGCCATAGTAACAAAGCTGACCACCCTGCGGCCAGGTTATTTCTGTGTTTTAAATCTTTTAAAGACTGCCTGTCTTATATGTCTATGGCAGGGAATAAAATGAGGAAATGCATCATAGTCACTCCCTGACCTATAAACACCTAAATTATGAATGTCCTATATATAGGGATGTTCGGTACTGAGCCCCAAAGCATGGTGGAACATTTTCTTCCTTTAAGAAGCCATGGCAGATTCAGGGCGGAAGATCCTTCACATCCTGTGCCAAGTACCCAGCACAACTGCAGAGCGAGGCCCTTTCTGGGGAGTCTTCTCATTGGTGGGGGAGGGAGTCTTCCCCAACTATTTTGAAAATGGGAATGTGTACTCGAAGTACCCTGAGTTACCATTCATGAGTACATTTTTCCCTAAGAACAGTGAATAGATAACCATGCTAATCCACATAATTCCTTTTCATGTAAAACATAGCAGAATTATTACTCCTACAACTTGCCCACTCTGTGATTAAATAGGCATGGGTGGGCTGGCCTGACATGGGTAACATGTTTTCCTGTGTGACTTGAGTTATAAATTTTAAACAACTAACTTATGAGTGAACTTTTGGAACACAACCCATGTAAATTGAAAAATGCTCATATGGAGGGTTCAGGTGATAACTTTTTCAGAGCAGGTCATTCCATTGTTTGTTTCTACACAATAGCATGACTTCAATGCAGGAACTGATTTTCTTTTTATTTTTTAATTTCAATTGATTTTTTTTTTCTTTAGAGAGACAAAAGGGGAAAAAGAGATGGGGGAGAGATAAACATTGATATTAGAGAGAAACATCGATCAGCTGCCTCCTGCACAAGCCCGGACAGCGGATAAAACCCGGAACCTGGATATGTGCCCTGACTGGGAATCGACCTGCAACCTTTTGGTGTATGGGACAATGCTCCAACCAAATGAGCCACACCAGCCAGGGCCAGACACTGATTTTAAAGTAAATAATTTTTTTTTTCAATTTCGTTTGATTTATTTTTAATGAAAGTGCCCATCTCTCATTAAAGTTTTAAGTGTTATTAACCATAATCAAAAAAGCAGGAGCTATTTTAGCTGACAGGTAGGTTACAATAAAAAATTAAACCAGTCTGGGACTTATGAATATGTAACCTGTTCTCCTTTGCATGGGGGTGCTCAGAGCTGATGTGTTCCAGTGATGCCTTAATTCAGCCTTAGGCTTCCAACTCTGTCAGACTGGCCTCCGAAGAACAGCAGTCAGAGCAGATGAAAACCATTCACCATGGTGGCAGGCAGCCCTTAGAGGAGTTAGCACTTTATAGCTCACAACATTCTTTCATATGCACCATCTCTTGGGACATGCAAAAGGCAGATGTTTCCTTTATAGTGATGAGAATATCAGTTCTAGAGAAAGCAAATGACTTGCCCAAGTCCTATAGGTATATGTGGACAAACTTAAAGATATTTTACCTCTAAGCCCATTGCTATTCTATTATATTACAGTTTTGTTTGGGAACAAATATCTGATCCAAAATAAACATGACCTTTCAAGGCTTAGCTTGAATAATTTTGGGAAATTGATTTTACCTCTCTATTCTCATTTTTTCATTAAAAAACACGTACACATTCTGCCTTTCTCTGTTGTTATAGAGAGCAAGCAAAATGATGGATGTGAAACACTGAACAAACTGCGGATTGCCATCCAAAGGAAAAGAAGTCTAATTATGCTGCTCTTCATAAAGTGCTTTTATACCATGCTGATGCTTGTTTGTCTTATACCATTAGTTTATACAGGACAAGGGAACTGGGAAATGTATCAGAACACTCTCGGCAGCAGCGAGGCCACGGATAGGTTTCAGGAAGGGCTGAGCTTTAGCTCCTGTCACCTACTGTGGACAGTTGGGTCTGCTTTCTGCCATGCTATCAGAGCACCTGGGAACCACACAAGGGATCTGCTACAGCAGGTGCCGGAGCCCCATGCAGTCTTATACACTGCTGACATGCTTGGTTTGCGCTCCTTTGCCCAAACACAGACTAAGTGATAAAATACATATCAGGTTGGACTAGCTGGTGTTTTTCTCCCTCGTCTTTGTAATCAGACATGATTGAAGGAGCACTAGGTAGCAGGTGGCTCACACAGCGTCACCAGCTGCACATGCTGTGTATGTGGTTTCAAAAGTAAACATCAATAACCATTTGCTGAAAATTGGTTAAAAGTCCTTATCTTTCCCTTTAAGTTGTTATCATATTAATTTCATTTGCGTGTACTGTGGGTTGGGTAGATATGCTGCTGGGTGATCCAGAAGACTAGAGTCAGTATGTATGCAGTCTTGCATGCATACATGTATATGACTATGCACATGCACACATGTAGACAGACACTATATATATATTTATGCATATGTATATACACACATATATCTATGCATATAAGTACATACATATACACATATATGCATAATACCCATTTATACGTGTGTGTGTTTTATGTCCTTTCTCACAGAAATATGGAACTATTTTGGTTCTCCTAGCAAAATATTGTTTCATCTTAACAATGCCAAATTTCAGTTTCCACCTTGAACTATCTTCTTTCCATCCTTCCTTCTTCTTTGCAATAGGCATTTGCAGAGCTCCACCATGTACTAAGTACCTGTACAACAAGACAGAAAGCAAGTCCCCTACTCTAACACAAGTGTAACAGTGAGAGACTCAGGCAACTAAATTGACCCCTAGAAGTCAGTGGATGGTGTTCTTTTTATTGATTTTTGAGAGGGAAGAAAGGAGAGAGAGAGAGAGAGAGAAAGAGAGTGAGAGAGAGAAACATTGATTTGTTATTCCACTACTTCTGAGTGGGTATTGACACTACAACCTTGGCTTATCAGGGTGACACTCTAGCCAACTAAGCTACCCAGCCAGGGCAGTGGATTGGTTTTGATGGGGTAAGTACAAGAAGCATGGAGCACATCGCTCACCTTGGGGTGATGGATATGGCTTCCTAGGTCAAGAGGTGCAACAGGCTGTTTAAAGGAAAAGATGGTATTAGCAGATGGAGGAGATGAATATGTGTGGACAATGGTATAGAAGCCCAAGAAGCCATGGCTCTTTCAGGATTCTAGGTAATGTTAGCTTAATGTAAAGAGGTCTGGGTTGGGGCAAGTGGGATGAAATTTGGACAGTGAAAAATAAGCTAGAAGAGATTGACAGGAATCAAGTAATGGAGAACATTGGATATCATGATAAGGAGATTAGAATGCATGCTCAAGGAAACCCTGGCCCAGGGCCCAAAGGGTATAAAAAGGATTCAAAGATATGTATCATCTTTGGCTCTCTTTTCTTTTTCTTTTGGCATGGTTTTCATGTGTATCGGTGTTCTGGGAAATTATATGTGCATCAGCTGCATACAGATGCTTGGTTCCTTCAGCCAATTGATTCAGAAAGCTCTAAGAAACAGTGGGTCAGGTGGAGGAAAAGGCATTGTGTATTTCATTGTGTGCAACAGATGTGGATCTATGAGCTAAACAGAAGTGCAGGAGGAGCGACAAGTGTGTGTCCCCCAGTAAGATTCACCACTCCGAGGAGTGGTGATAATTCCTGATATTTGTGCATGGCTGGAGTCATCTTGGAGCGCCCTTACAGACACAGGGTGTTATTTGGGGAAGCCTCCCGAGAGATGTCTTGAACATGTGTTTCCAGCCCCACTATGCAGAGAAAAGAGCCGGGGTCTGGAGATGTGATGGAATTACCCTGCTTCTCTGATAATGGCTGCAGTGGAGCCATTTGTTGGTACAAGTGCTTCCTAAGAATCTCCTTCACCTTTTGTAGCTTCATTTTAAGGACAATTACTCTGTGGGTGAATTTAGGGAAAATATTCCCTCTGCAACCTAAAGCAGCCTTGCTCTAAACATGAATCTGTCAGTGATGGTGATAAGAAACAAAATTTTTCCCCAGCAGATTTTTCTAGTAAATCAAGAGCTACATCAATTCTCCATGGGTTAGGGACTAATATTTCAGTCTGCAATACATTTAAGGAAATATGTTGTATCAATTTCATTTGTTTTTAGCTTTTAGCTGCATACTGCATAGTTTGAGGGTTCCCAGTGGCAGAAGGAAAGATAGGTTTGGCTTCCTAATTACATTAGGGAGTATTATGTGTGGCACCGGGCTCTGGTTCCTTGTGTTTGCTGCCACAGCACAAATGGAGATTACTTCTCCTTTTTGAACCTTTTAGCTTCTCTGTTTCACTTTTTTCCCCTCTGGCACAGACAAAAGTCTTTGAGTTACTTGCTACTTAGACAAATCCTGGAAGAATATGAATCAAACCTAAACAGTGATTAAATCTCAGTGTTTGATTTAAGACAATATTTATTTTATATCTCTTAGTTTATACTTATCTTGATTTCTTTGTAATGAGACTATATATCTTTTATAAACAGAAAAGCCAATAAGGTGGATCCCATTTGGAAAAAATAAAAATTATATACTCTCTAATCTACACTCCAAAAAGCACATGGTTTGTTCATCTCCATATCGCCTGCACTTTCTAAGTTCTAAGCAGTAATCTGTTAGTAAAAATTAGATAGGATCTTCATTAATCTCATTCTCAGTAGGGAAAAATGCACAAGAAATGGAATCCTTTAAAGACAAGCTTCTTACTATTTTAATAGAGGCTGAAATAAGGCAATGGAACTCAATGAGTCCCTGAAAACGAAGTCATTGAGTGATCACTTGGGGAGTCCCTGGGACCCAATTTCAATATATCTATATCATCTCTACCCAGGAACACTTTTTGAACACTTGAGGTGACAAGTGTGGAATGCCATCCCTTTCTTTTCTGTGTATGATCAAAATGGCAATGCCTATATCACGATTTACAGTGATAATTTAAAAAATATATATATTTTTATTGATTTCAGAGAGGAAGGGAGAGGGAGATAGAGATAGAAACATCAATGATGAGAGAGAATCATTGATTGGCTGCCTCCTGAACACCCCCTACTGGGGATTGAGCCCACAACCCTGGCATGTGCCCTTGACCAGAATTGAACCCGGGACTCTTCAGTCCTCAGGCCAATGCTCTACCCACTGAGCAAAACCAGCTAGGGCTATAGTGATCATTTAAAATGCTATCATCAGAGTAACCTGAAAACAGGAATAATCCTTTCTATAATACTAAATAATAAAATGGTGATTTGCTGTGACCTCCTGAAGAATTTGAAAGTACTCACAGTTGCAGAGGAAAGAGCCTGTTATTAGACTGGCAAAGGCCTGGTGCAAGTTTCTAGTTAATAAGGGGAACAGCACTGTGTGTCAAGGAACTCATGCAATGAGTACAGTTAGATAGTCATTCTGGCCTGTTTTATTAATTGACAAACCAAGTTAAATATTATATTTATTTATATATTAATATCTGTAATTTTATTAATAGGTAATGATAGCTAAGTGTTACTAAAATAATACTAAAGTCTACTATAATCATAGTTCCTGATGAATGAGTAAATTATAAATATCCCAGAAACTGGGCATGGGAATGGTATACACTCTATAGGAAGATGGAGGGAATCTAAAATACCTCTGAGGTTTGAAAGGGAGATGACTGGGTGTTGCCAGTAATTGGGATTGAGAATATAGGAGAAGGGAGAGGATTTGGAGAAATTGTGAGTTCAGTTTAGATACCTTGGGTTTATCTGTCTATGGGCCCATCCAGGTAGACATGCCCAATAAGTTATTGCACATATAAGTCTAGAATTCAGGAAAGTTCTGGGATGATGCTAAATTGCCCATGTCTTGTGGATGTGAAAATCTTGTCTAATCTTCTCTTTTGGACAAGTACTGAACTCAGAGTACTGTTCCTGACCTAGGATTCCAAGTACTGAGGCCAGACATTAACGAGACAAAAGCTAAGTTGTCAGGAGAGACCATCCAGGTAAAAGTGATATGCTATGTGTCATATGTGTCTGACTCAATGAAGAGATAAAGGAATAAGTCATTAATGCCCAATGCAGAATGGAGGTAAAAGGATGGAAATGGAGGAGTTATAGAATTTGGGAGTAAGATGGTCACTGATTATGGGTACTGAAGGAACAGTTTCAGGGGTGAGGCAGGAATGCAGGCAAGACAACAAGGAATTATGTTGGAGACTACAGGGACAGCAGGTGGAGATCACTGGTTAGGGAAGAAAAGATGAGAGCAAAACAGCGTGGAGTTTGAGAGCAGAAAGAAAGTAAGCGGGGTTTCTTGTGTGTTTTCTGGGCATGTTTGTTTTAAGAGAAGAGGGATGATTCTCAATTTTTACCAAGGCATCAGGCAGAGCTGTGTAACAAGAACTAGGCTATATTGAATATGCACTTTATATTTTCCCAAGATGATACTCTTTATATCTTGCAGAAAAGAGAAGTAGTACCCAGCAGTGGTATGAATGTGAGAATAGTCTTTTCTCTCCTTAACCGTGGGAAAGATACTACTAATTGAGGAGTCTGAGTTTCCTCATTTTTAGCATGTGTGCTTGGATCAGATGGTCTCTAATGATCATTTAAGCAGCAATATTTTATATCCACCTCTAAATCTCTAGCTCCATGTAAAAAGTCTTAGTTTCATCCTCTCATCAGCATGAGTAGCCCAAATACAGTGGTGAAGAAAACAGACTGGGGATTTGGTTTCATGTCCAATTGTCTGATTCCTATGCAGACCAAATAATTAGCTCACTCGCCTAGAAACTCTTTTATGCAAGTAATTCAACAATTGAAAAAAAATGGGTAATGCCAGAGGAGGTAGAACAATATATTCTGCCTCGTACTGTCATCAGAAGGTAAGTAAACACCATTCACCTAGGCAAGGATCAGCAATTACCATTAAGATTCCAATCTATTTCTTTTTCATGTCCTTAAAAAAATAGAAATCAGCAGTAAGAGGAAAATTAAAGGGGAAACATGAAGGCATGCACTGAAGGATGCATATTTTATCTTCCAGTCAAAGCAGACCAAGGTGCTTTCTGAGGTGTTCCTGAATTGAGGGCATGGAATTGTCAAACAGCAGGTGTTTGCTACTATGTATTCAGGAGAAACACAAATGGGTATGTGGGCATAGAGGGCATCCCATTGGGTGTTTGGCAGAGTATGATGGCAGATGGGGGAAGGGTCTGAAAAAGGTAGAGGGAGAGATCAGTGGGGATCGGGGGAGAAAAGGCATTTGCCAAAATGCATCTTCCAAATAGAAAAATCCTAGTTTCATACAGTAAAGAAAGGGAAATAATTTTATGGGTGCACTGGAAACAGAAGGGATCTTAAGTTTTGTATAATCAAGAACAGAGGTATCTAGAGTACAAGAAACATAGCTGCTGGATTTTGAGTAATTACTCAGAAAATTTGCTGTAATTTCTGTTAGATATTATAATGAAAGGAAGGAATGGTTGGGAGAAAGAGACAAACCGAAATCATTGGTCCTGAAAAATCAAAGTGGAAGAGAAAACCAAATTGGAGATGTATCCTATATCCACATCTACATTAAACTGTTTTCAATTCCTGTTGAAAAGAGATTAGAATTGATAAGAGAGCCCTACTCAGTAACATTTGTTTTTGATGTACCTGCATTCATGCTTGACTGAACTATATAGTAACTGTATATACTTTCATTCTATAGTGGTGAAAAACTCAGACATATATACTGACATTATGAAAATCTTGAGCTTAATTGTTCACTGAATATGAAAATAGACATATCTATATTTGGTGGAACTTGCAATGGACGTTTGTCCTTTTTTATTTGTTTTGTTTTTGGCTGCCAGCATGCATTTCCTTTCCCAAGATCAACCAATTTCCTTGTCAAGATGAGTTACACAATGGAGGGGAATAATTTCCCAGAAGAATATATATGCCTAATCTTTTTACCACATCTTTCTACCCATTTTGACAATTCAAAAAATGCCCCAAGCTGACTAACATAAGTTAACTCTCCTGACACATCAAAAGTGCACTAACTTCCTTTCTCAAATGGAAAATAATCCAAAGTCTTGCCTGTTACCCCCATCCATTTCCAGGCCTAGATTACCTGAGAGATGCCCACTTCTCCTCTTGTTCAATTGTGTTCCATTGTTTTCACCAATAGTCTTCCAGTATGAGCTAAATGGCATATATATCACTAACAAGTACTATATAAGGTAATGGGAATAAGGAGAGGAAAGAGAAGAGAACTTAGGTACAATATTCCATATATGCATAGCATAGCAAAGGGGGAAAAATTAGTAATAGTTGCAATTATTATTTCAGTAACTTGTCATTGGGTGGTAATTTACTATTCATGACTTCCTTTTCCACCCTGTAGTTCAATTTACCTCTGACTGGAGTCCCTTGTCATGCATATATTTCTGAGCCCTACTGGGTGGATCTCTCTGTTTAAATTGATGAGTCATTCAATGGATTATAAGTAGTATTACAGGCAGAATCTATAGGATTCCCTGGTTCCATTTATACATCTTTCCACCTTTGTGTGGCAGCACCCTATTGTTTCTTTAAAAAAAAAAAAAAAAAAAAAAAAATATATATATATATATATATATATATATATATATATATATATAATTTATTTCAGACAGGAAAGGAGAGGGAGAGAGAGCTAGAAACATCAATAATGAGAGAGAATCATTGATTGGCTGACTCCTGCATGTCCCCCACTGGGGATCGAGCCTGCAACAAGGGCATATGCCCTGACCAGGAATCTAACCAGGACCTCTTGGTTCATAGGTTGACCCTCAACCACTGAGCTACGCTGGTCAGGCCTATTGTTTCTTGATAGTCCCGGTGAAATACACCAGCCTAAATGTTAACCCTTCTTTTGTTTGTTTATCTAGTGACATGATGAAATAATCAGGTTACGAAGAAGTTGCTACTCTTTTGGAGCCAGGCTGTGTCTCCTGATGAAAGTATAACTCCCTTAGGTACTAAAACTCTCAACTAGCGCATCTCAGAGGAGAGGAAACAAACCTTTTGTGAGGATCTTATTGGATATAACCATGGGATATGTCACCTTCTTGGTGGCTGTGTACTCTGTGTATTGAGGTCATTTCAAAGAAAGTCAAAATGCTAGTACCTAGAGTGAGAAGACAAGGAAAATCAGTCCCCTTATGGAATAGTATCTTAATAAGAACTTGATATGCCACATATTACAACTCACCAAAATCATGGTTAGAATGCCTCCATAAAAAAAGATGAACAAATTCTCAAGATGCCAGTCTTCAGGAATAATTTATCTTTCTTATAAATGTTCAAAAGGGACAATTTCTTTAGGAGAAAAAATAACTATAACTTTTGGGGTAAAAACAACTTGAGTTTGAATAGTACTATAAACTCTATTATTTCTCTTGATTCCTCCACTACCTTTCTGAGTTTGTTTCTCTCAAATTAGAAGAAAACAACATCTTCTTTAAAATATCTCATTAAAAAAATAAAATATCTCATTAATTTTTTAAAATCACCAATTCAATAGACATTTACAGTGTTGTATTCTCTATGCTGTGGTAGACAGCATAATGATCCCCCAGAGATGTCCATATCCTAATCCAGGAAACTGGGAATATTACCTTACAAAAAGAAAAGGGATTTTGCAGATATGAATAAGTAAAGAATCTTGCAATGAGTTGATTATCCTGGATTATCTGGATGAGTTATAAGTGGGAGGCTGGAGGGTTGGTCATAGAAGGAGACATGATAATAGAAAAATGATAATAGAAGTAGCGGTCAGAGGGGAAGAGAAGGATTGGGGGAGAGAGAAACAGAGACAGGGGCAGGGACAGAGATAGACAGTCACAAACACACACACACACACACACACACACACAAAGGTGCTACACCACCTTAAAATAAAATTTTGAATGAGGTACCACAAACCAAGGAATGCAGAATCTGGGTAGCGTCTGAAAGTTGGAAAGGTGAAAGAACAGATTCTCCCTAAGAGCCAACATCTTGTCAAAACCTTGATTTTATCCAAGTGAAACCCATTTTGGACTTCTGACCTCCAGTTTGGACTTCTGACCTCCATTTTGGACTTCTGACCTCTAGAACTATAATGTAATGGATCTTTATTGTTTTAAGCTACTAGCAGATTGTGACAATCTGTTATAGTAGTGATAGAAAACTGGTACATCTATGACTACACCATTTTTATCTACCAACTTAAACAATTCTTTTATAGTCCAGAACTGTATATCCAGCTAATTTCTTAAAAATCTTCTCTTAGCTATCTCAAAATTTATAATTTTCTCCTTCAAACTTGATCCTCCTCCAGTCTTCTCTGTGTTTGATTGCTACCATTAGCTACTCAAATGTTCAAGGCAGAAACCTGGAGGTCATCTTTGATGTCTTCCCCTCATCACCCCTAACCAAGTCATAATGGAGTCTTGTTAATTTTACTTCCTAAATCTCTTTATGTTTTAATTATATCTCTTTATCTCCATCATCATCACCCTAACCCAATACCATTATCTTTCTTCTCCACCATTCTTTACTGATTTTCTCTCATCCACTTCATCCAAACTCATCTTTTATGGAAATCTGAACTTCATCCAAACCCATATTTTATGGAAATCTGATCACATCTATTCCATGCTCCAAACAATTCCATAGTTTTCCACTGGCATTAAAGACAAAAACCCTCAGGCTGCATCATATAGCCCCAGCACACCACTCCAGCCTTATCTTTAGTCACTATGTTCCTTGATCTCTCTTCCCTAGCCACGCTAAAAAATAGCCACTTATTTTTTTGTCCCTCTGATATGCCATGTTCCTTCCTTCATTAGAGATGATACACATGTTTTTTGCCCAGATGAGCAGGAACTGGATTCTGTGGCCCAGACAACAGTGTCAGGAGATGGGGTGGGCAGAAGAGTGAGCAAAAGGCCCAGAGATTCAGGGCATAGTTTAAGGGAACCTGAGAGCACATGAGGAAGCAAGAAAGTCTGGAATTTAAGTCCAAGGAAGGAGGAAGGAGAAGAAAACACTCTGCTGAAGGGTTAGCCCCAGAACCTGAGAGGAACCTGAGAAATAACCTGGCAATTCAGATACATAGGCTGACAGGGCTTTTCTGAGCACATTTGCATGTCAAATAGAAAAAAAGCAGAAGCTTTGGAGCGGTGAGGAGATGAGGCGTGACCAGAGGGGTACAGAGAGCAGGATAAATTGTGGTAGGTCAGCCCAAAGAGTGATCTGATAACATTGTCAAATATAGAAAGAATTTGGGGGATTGAAAAACAAAAGAGGTCAGAAAAATGACAGGTGGATATGTAAGTGGAGACAGTGAGGATAATCACCTCTGAAGAAGCTGGCCAGTGAAGAGAAAGAAAAGGAGCAGCAGGTTGAAGAAGCCAAAATGTCCAGGGAAGTTTATGGGGTTATTTGTTTTAAGATGGGAGGTACAGGGTTAAATGTTCGTGAATTACTCATTGATCTTCTTACCATGGATGTGATTAGGTCTTTAATTATTTATATATATCTTTAACAAAGCAATACATGTACAGTTTTAAAAAATCAAATTACTCAAAAGTGAATAAAAGTAAATGTAATCCCTCTGTCTCAAGCTTCCATCTTCAAGATTTGCTTCCTGGAAACACATCCAATGTTTTCAGCTGTTTATTTTTATATTTGCCATTGTATTTCTAAGTGGTGTTCATTTGGACTTATCTATTGGCTTCTTACTATGGAAGCTGAGATGGAAGCTCTCTTAAGGAAATCATATGTACCCACACACATACTTCTTTTCCTCTAGTTTCCCTAAATAGTTACATAACAGTTTTATTTAAATAAATATTCAGTGTTGAATATATAATTATTAGTGGCCCAGTGCATGAAATTTTTGCACATTAAAAGGGAATTAATTAGAGGAAATATTTTAATATTGCTATTTGCCCTTTCTCTATAATAGAAGTATCAGAGATGAAAGAAAATTAGTAAAATGTATATGAAAATCTCCCTCCTGTCAGAGTCTGGGGTGCACTGCAGGACCCAGAGTCAAGTCCCCGCCCACCGGTGTGTGCTCGAAATCGTGTGAGACCCAGACCTGGCCAGCTCCAACCCCGTCAAACCCTGTAGGGTGGGGGACGCAGCCTCAGGTCCCCCGGCCCCGGCACCAGGGCGCAATGGCATGATGACCATTTGTATATTAGCTCTTTATTATATAGGTATAGGATTATGTTGAGCCACAAAGTACACTACTGATGCTTTTTCTTTTTTGTACAGTTCGTTTTTTCATTAAATTTCTCTGTACTGACCATTAATTCTTTCTCAACCTCTCCAACAGAATTGTATATTCCTCTCAGTACAAATACATACAATTCAGGGGTGAGGAACATATGGCCTGAGGGCTGTATAAGGCCCAGGAAATCATTTGGTCTGGGCCTGCCAAGGCATTAGGGGTGAGTTAATTAAATGTTAGACCAAATACAACAGGCTAATTTTTAAATTGGTAATTTGGTATGGCCCGAGAATGATGTTATAAATATCCAAATGGCCCTTGGCAGAAAAAAAGGTTTTCCATCCCTGACATAAATAAATCAGCCTCATTTACATGGTTGTTATTGTCACTGAAGACTTTGTCACTGCCATTCTCTATCCTTCTGCTCCCGTCCCCCCCGGCTTCTCTCCTCATGCCAAAGGGCTATCATGCTGGCCTTTTCTTTGACAGAATCCTGTGGATTTGTTCCCACAGCCTCTTCCTCTATCAGAGCCCCTGTGTCCTAGATTCCATGTCTTTTTCTTTCTTGGTTTACACTGTCACTTTTGTAGTGCAACTTATCCAGTGGCTTTCTAAAAACACATACAGAGGAAGTAAATTTTTGAGATTTCGAATGTCTGGAAGTTGAACTAATCTATCCTCACAATTAATTGGTAGTTTATTCCTAGCTCTCAGTATTGTAACTGGGAATTCCAATGCCATTCTAATTCTTGATCTTTATATGTGACACATATTACCTTTATGGAGGTTTTTGAGATTATGTTTTTTCCCTTAGTATTCTAAAATTTAATGATAATGTGTTTTGCTTACATTTTCAATGATTGTGTCCTTCAGCCATTTTGAAAACCACATTTATTTTAATTTTGGAAAAATATTTCCATTTCTCTGATAATTTTCTTTTCCCCTTTTCCTTTATCTCCTATTTCTCAAACATTGGATCTAATGAATTGTTTTCCCTATTTCCTTATTACTTCTATTTGACTTTTCTTTTTCACCTTTTTGTTCTACTTTATTATGAACTTTATCTTCCAAAACTTCTATTGATTTGTACTATAGCAATTTCTAAAGTTCAAAAGCTTGTAGTTATTCTTCAGGTATTCCATTCTGATTGTACCCTTCATTCTGTCATGGATGCAATGCTTCTCTTATTTCTCTGATAAGGATAGCCATGTGCTTTTATTCTTTGCCCTTTACTTCATGCCCATTTCTCACAGATTTCTTTTTTCAATTGTTTGGTTTCTGCCTCTCAAGTTAGTGATTTTTTTTTCAATTATATGTGGAGCCTTAACTATTGTTTCATATTCATTATTTATTGACTATTGGTTCATATTCATTATTTATTGACTGTGGGTTCATATTCATTATTTATTGGTTCATATTCATATTTAGGCACTAAAAATGCTATTTGGAGGATGTCCACTCCTGTAGTGGCAAAGCAGCTTGTTGCAGACTAATCCTCCACAAAGTAACACTGAAAGAATATGACAATATACATAAAACATCTGCTAGGAGTATCACAAGGCTTCTAAGACATCCAGAACTTGAGGGACCATGTTCCTTGAGAGAAGAGAAATAATTTAAGGTGAGTCTTCACAAGTTGCACTTTTCTTTAAGGGTTAAAGGGAGAGAGAAAAACATCAATGTGAGAGCAGAACATTGATCACTGCCTCCTATACAAACTCTACCGGGGATGGAACCCACAACCTGGGCATGTGCTCTAACCTGGAATCAAACTGGCAACCTTTTGGTGCACAGGACGATGCCCAACCAACTGAGACATACAGGTCAGGGCACAAGTTGTACTTCTTAATAATGTTTTTGATCCCCTTGCCAACACATTCCTGATGGCCTAGGTGACTTGTATCTTCTGAGCTTTATACAGAATAATCCTCAAGAGGGACTTCAGGCTTCAAGGACTATATCTACTTCAGGAGGCCTACATTTCTTAGCCTTTCAGGCCTTCCTCTACTATCTGTCAGGGAATTCCAGGCATTTCCACTTTACTCAGTCTGGGCCAAGAATGTTCAGGCTTGTCTAATAGTGGGTTTGCTCCAGACTCTGGGATCCTGGCCACAGTATTTAATCCTATGTTCCAAGAAAGTGCCCCAAATTAATGTATTTTTGCTTATCCAGCTTTATGTTTTGGTCCCCTTGATCAATTACCCTCAAAATCTAACTCGAGAGTACTCTGCTGGCTTCTCCCAGTACACAATAGCTAATTCTTTTAGCCTCTTTGTGAGACCCAGTGTGTACCCAACCAGCTAGTTAAATAGATGGAAAGAGAAAGGTGTTTGTTGCCTTACAGGGGAAAAGCCTCTGTAGCATCTTCCAGCATGTCAGCTTCTACTAGGGATTGGAGGGTTTTGAACATTCTCAGTATTTAGGGGTGTATTAAGAGCCATAATCTTTGGGACATCCACCCAGATATCCCTATCTCATGTTTCAGGGTTCTAGATGTTCCTAACAAGGGCCCTAATCTCAGCATAACTAACCTACCTTGGCTTTCATCCAAGCATTTCTGGGGGTCTTCAACTCTCCCAGGTCCTGAGTCTGCTCTTTAGCTGTGTCCACTTCAACTGTAGCAAAATAAGGGCCTCTTTATAAGCTACCAGGGAGTTTGTCTCACACTTAGCCTTAACTGTGTTTCTTGCCCTCCGTTTATCATCATCCCTCTACAGAGTGTCAATACCAATTAGTAATTGCCAGCCAACTCTCCTGTGGTTGTGGGCATTGTTCCCCTCTTAGCTGTTAAACACCTGATTATCCGGAATCACTGCTACAGCAAATGTCAGGGGCTAACTGTGCTCCACATTCTAGTTAGAGCTGGATCCTCCTTGCCAACCAGGTGGTGAATGAGCTAGTCTCTGAACTCCAACTTAACTCCGTTCTCAAACCACTCTTAGTACCACTTTGTCAGTTCAGATCCTCTGAGAGAAAGAACTCAAGACAGGATCAGATGTGTAAGAGATTGATTGGGGGAGATGCCTTTGAAGAAGAAAGGAGGAGAGGGCAGGAATGAGTAAGAAGAGTCTTCGGCCTGGCACCTGTGAGAGGAGACAAGGATGGAAAGAGTGGTTAGGGACAGCCCAAGATTGTGGTGAGGTTTGAGAATGTCTTGGCCGGGCTGTCAGAAGTCTCTGAGCAAAGTTGCCCATTAGAAATGTCTCCTATTGGGCTTGTAGCCCTGAAATGTTGTAATTGGCTGCATGTAGCCCAGGGATGTGTAGCCTCAGTGTGACTATGTTCCATACAGGACATTCTCTGGAAGGAAATTGGAGGTGCATTTCTATAGCTGCCGTAGGTTATTTTCTCAACAGAAATTCTAGTCTCCTCTTTAGGGATTCAAGTCTGGTTGCAAGTAACCTGTGAGTGGAGTAGGAGAAGGGACTGAGGATATCATTGTAGTTTGTGGACTTTCACTGAATCCTCTTGTTTTCAGGAGAAGGACTCACTACCTCTTTCCACTGGTTTTAGGATTTCTGAGCCTGAAAATTATTTGTTTCAATTTGTCCAGTAACAAACCTAATGTTGAACTAAGGGAGGGTGGTTAATTTTCTGCAAAGTGTGAGGGTGAGATTTAGGAGTCTGTTCCTATAAAATCAGTCCTGTTTTCAACCATACGTTATAAGCCTGCCTTCGATTGTACCTAATGCTTCCTATCTCTCAATTTGTGCTGAGGTTTGCAGCACAAATCAATATGCTTCTTGTTAGCATTTCCTTATGTAGACACATAGCTTTCAGCTATTTTTCTTTTGCTAAGTCAATGGCCATTTATCCATCCTATTTACATTTTCCAAACTTGGTTGACATTTCTGCTCCACTGTAGACTTCTGCCCTGTTTTTCTTTGTCCTGGGGGGTATGTACCATTTATGTTCCATTAGTCTTTATTTATTATTATTTTTTATTGTTTATTTATTGATTAAGGTATTACATATGTGTCCTTATCCCCCCATTACCCTCCCCCCCCACACTCCACCCATGCCCTCATCCCCCTGGTGTCTGTGTCCATTGGTTAGGCTTATATGAATGCATACAAGTCTTTTGGTTGATCTATCCCCCTTACCCCCTCCCTCCCCTACCTTCCCTCTGAGGTTTGATGGTCTGATCAATGCTTCTCTGTCTCTGGATCTGTTTTTATTCATCAGTTTATGTTATTCATTATATTCCAACAAATGAGTGAGATCATGTGATATTTATCTTTCTCTGACCGGTTTATTTTGCTTAGTATAATGCTCTCCAGTTCCATCCATGCAGTTGCAAATGCTAAAAATTCCTCCTTTTTTATAGCAGCATAGTATTCCATTGTGTAGATATACCACAGTTTTCTAATCCACTCATCTGCTGATGGGCACTTAGGCTGTTTCCAAATCTTAGCTATGGTGAATTGTGCTGTATGAACATAGGGGTGCATATATCCTTTCTGATTGGTGTTTCTAGTTTCTTGGGATATAGTCCTAGAAGTGGGATTACTGGGTCAAATGGGAGTTCCATTTTTAGTTTTTTGAGGAAACTCCATACTGTTCTACACAGTGGCTGCACCAGTCTGCATTCCCACCAGCCACCAGTCTGCATTCCCACCAGCAGTGCACGAGGGTTCCTTTTTCTCTGCATCCTCACCAGCACTTGTCATTTGTTGATTTGTTGATGATAGCCATTTTGACAGGTGTGAGATGGTACCACATTGTCATTTTGATTTGATCTCTCAGATGATTAGTGACTTTGAGCATGTTTTCATATGTCTCTTGGCCTTCCTTATTGTCCTCTTTCAAAAAGTATCTATTTAGGTCTGTTGCCCTTTTTTTGATTGGGTTGTTTTTGTTTCATTAGTCTTATGGGTTTAGAGGAGGAAGTGGAGGTAAAGAATATATACAACCTGGCTTTCCCAACTAAAAGCTCCAAGGTTGGAGCACATTTAAATTGTGATGGGAAGCCTCAATTAGTTGAGAATACAGAAGATAAGGGAAATAATGGAATGAGGACCCTTTGGAAGAAAGAGAGAATGGGATCTAGAAATGAAGTAATAAACCTTAGTTAAGAGAAGGGCCAACTCTTCCATGTCACCAGAAGAAAGGCGAAAAGAATTGGATACACAGAGTGATAAACATGTGGCTGTGGAGTTGGGGTTTGAAGCCATTCCTTCCTGAATGCCCTCCTATTTGTTTGCTTTCTTTTTTATTTTTTTTTTATTTTTATTTTTTATTTATTTATTTATTTTTTAATATATATTTTATTGATTTTTTACAGAGAGGAACGGAGAGGGATAGAGAGCTAGAAACATCGATGAGAGAGAAACATCGATCAGCTGCCTCCTGCACACCTCCTACTGGGGATGTGCCCGCAACCAAGGTACATGCCCTTGACCGGAATCGAACCTGGGACCTTTCAGTCCACAGGCCGACGCTCTATCCACTGAGCCAAACCGGTTAGGGCTATTTGTTTGCTTTTTTAATCACATATTCTCTGTCCATCCACCAAAATCATTCCAGAAGCAGTTCATATTAATGATGAAAATTCCACTCTATCTGAGAGAAATCTCTTTTTTTGTATGTGTTTTATATAGAATAGAGAAAAGGAAAAATTAAAAAATAATTTATTACAGACATTGCATACAGAGTCCTATGTAGCATTTGGCCTTTGTCTTTAAAGTATTTAAAACTAGCAAGGTAGCCCTAACTGGTTTGGGTCAGTGGATAGAGCATCAGCCTGTGGACTGAAGGATCCCAGGTTCGATTCCAGTCAAGGGCACATGCCTGGGTTGTAGGCTTGATCCCCAGTAGGGGATGTGCAGGAGGCAGCCAAACAATGATTCTCTCTCATCATTGATATTTCTATCTCTCTTTCCCTCTCCCTTCCTCTCTGAAACCAATAAAGATATTTTTTAAAAAAAACTAGCAAGGTATATGTATAAAAAGACTATTTTAACATAATGCAATACATTTTTATGGCAGAGGAATCTAGAGAGTGCTGTGGCAATATAGAGGAAGACCCCTAATCAACCGGGGATCAGGCAAGATTCCTGGAGGAATGGGGTCTCAGCTAGGTGTCGGATGATTCCAAGTTATCCAGGCAAAGGTAGGAAGGGCAGACATTTCAGAAATACGTGACTGAATAACTAGTGTGTTGTGGTGAGAAATATCTGGCTGCATGTGATGAACTGCACAACAGGTGCCACAAGTGGGAGGCTGCAAAGTGCAAGATCTAGGTGGTAGAGTCCTTTGGTGCTTCTTCAAGAAATTAAAGAAGATCGGTGTGTTCTGATTTGGATATTAGAAATATCAATTAGGCCACAAGCCCTAAAGAGAGGGCAAGGCAGACTGGCAGACTGGCAGACTGGCAGGTGGCAGTGAGGGCTTGAACCAGGTGGGTGAGAGTGGGAATTGAGGGGAATAAAGGGCAGCTACTGTACCCAAAGACTAAACTGGACTCATCACTTACTCCTGCAATCATTTGTGTGTTACAGCCTCATTCCTGCAGAGCAGATCCACACTCTCCACTCAGTGGTCATTCTGCGTATTAGAGAAGACAGTCACCCAAAGAGTCTAGCATCGTGCTTGCCACAGCTGCATTTCCGTCCTTTTCCTCACTCTATGTTTTTCAGTAACTTCCAGTTTTCCCTACTGTCTTGCCTTTGGTAGTTATTTTAGGACAATGGAAAGGTTAGGTAAACATGCTCAGTGGATCTTCTTTAGATTAGTATGTACCACAGCTCATCCACCCATTGTTACATTATTTTTATAGACAAATGTACATACACACACACACACAAACACACACACAACACACACACACAACACAACACAACAAACACACAACATACATCCCTTTCCTCCCTCACTTTGCTACCACATTCTCCATCTCCCATTGTTCTCATTCTTCATTTTCTGGGCCAAGAATCCCAAAGGGTTTTGAGGATACCTGGAAATTCAGAATGCATCAAAGATTGCCCTCCTAGAGCTTTGGAAGAGCAGGGAGAGTTGGAAGGCCTCTTGTTACACACTGACCTTTTCAATCATTTGGAGGCAACATTCAGGGCTCTTAACTGATGGCAATGAGGTAACTAAAAGGTATGAGATGTGTTGTTTTATTTTACCAATGGAATGGCATTATGATTTCTCATAGTATTACTCTAGAATCAATTGACAACTAACTCTCACTTAACCATGCTGCCTGATACCTAAAGGGCATGAGATCTTGAGCCAAGTCTAATGGAAAATTTGCTATCTCTTCTAGGATTAGATGCACATCCAAGAATCCGTCTTCCTGCAGTGGAACACGACTTGTCGCAAATAGCTTGGATTTATAGGTGCTCTTCGGCAGCAGAAACCATTTCACCTTTTGAGGTAACCTTTACAGAATCATAAAATCAATCAGTTTTATTTGACATCCAAATCAGAGCTCTGCCCTAAATAGATTGCTAGCACTTTTCATGGAGAACAAAACAGAGAGTAGGAATGTCTCCAGAGCTAGGTGGAAGACACTGGGACAAGCAGGACCATTTGGAGTTCACACGGTTGACTATGTGTCTGAAAGTGCCCTGAATGCTATGAGCCTGAGATCCCTGTCTGTGACCCTGGGTGCCACAAAAATAAGCTTTCCGCCCTCATCCTGGAATGGACCAATGAAAACGAAGTGGCAGGCTAACAATGAATTGCACACAGTTTGATTCTCCTTTCTATTCTGTTTGGTTTGGTGTCCACAGGTATCTGTGTAGACTTGTCTGTAAGGAAAAGGGGCATTTCTAGTTGTATTCTCTGTAGACAGATGGGATATATTTGGCTTCATAAGTTGCAGACTCTAAATGATTCACATGGTGATGACTTCAAGAAAGGACTGTGAAATATGTAAATTGTGTTTTGTGTCTGTGTTTGTGTGTATAGTATGTGTAGTGCAATGTATTGTTTGCATACATGAATACGTTTAGATAATTTCAAAGAAAATTTTATAGTTCCAGTGGTTTTTCAAAATTATCTTTAAAGGTATTGGTTAAGCTGCGAAGGCAGCATAACATAGCAGTTATCAGCAAGGCAACTGTCAATAGGTTATCTGATTTCACATTCTAACTCTATACCTTAAAAGCTGTGTGACTTTTTAGAAAATCCTTAATGACTCTACACTTCAGTTTCCTCAATTATAATAATAGCATCTACATTATTTGAGAGTATTAAATGAGATAATACATAAGCATGAATGGTGCCTGGCTCATGATGAGTGCTAAGTGTTATGTATGAACTAGTATTATAATTAAGTGGGCATGGTTGAACTCTGGAGGAAATCATTCCAGCACCTCCACTGTGCAAACTTAGGCAAGTTACTTACTCATCCTGGGAATAATTATGCCCTATAATTATTACTAGGAGTTTTAATGAGATAGCACATGTAAAGCATAGTTGGTACTCAATAAATGGGAGTGATAATTAGTATATCACACACACATGCTTTCAATATTATCACAAACCTGTATGTAACTCTTAACTGTCTTCTAGCACTTAGAATTCAGGATGAATTCAGGCAAATAAGGAAATTGACATCCTAATCACGGATTAGTTTCCCAAATGAAAGGGGTCAGGATAACCCTATGATGTGTAGTGTCAGAATGACCAGAACAGCTACTGTTAAAATTATGAGAAATTCAGCCTTGGAGTTCTAATGACTTAGGCAATTGTTAGAATGTGGTAGCAATGCAAGTAAAGAATGACCAGGTATGCCCTGAGCAGAGTGACTAAGTGGGTAGAGCATTGGCCCATGCACAGAATGGCAGTAGGTTCGATTCCTGGTCAAGGACATGCACCTGGGTTGCAGCTTTGATGCCTGGCCCCGGTCAGGGTGAGTGCAGGAGGCAACCAATAGATGTGTCACTCTCACATCAATGTCTCTCTCTCTCTTTCTCCCTCTTTTCCTCCCTCCTTCTCTCCTCCCATAATCTCTCTCTAAAATTCAGTGGGGACAATAAAAGAGTTACCATATACTTCTTTATTAGCAATTGAATTTCTCTCCAAAATGTGCTAAATTGAAGTTGTCTCATTGGAATTAAAGTAGTAAAATTATATATACCATGTGAGTCCCCTGTTGAATGTCTAGAATGTGGCAGCATTGCTGAGCAATAACCTCCCAGAACAACTCTCAGTCCCCATCCTAGTAAAATAGGGGAGCTCCTTGTAAGCAAGTATTAGACGAAGTTTACAAAAGGTGCTTGGTACCAGTCACCTATGGGAGGGCAAGCTGCAGGAGTAGTGTGAAGGAAGACTGTTGGTCTTGTTAGATTTTCTTTTTTTATTGATCTTTTCACATATAAACAAACCATAAACCTCAGGAAAGATGGGGAACTTTAAATGCAAAAAGACCATTACATGGTCATTTTGCATTCATGATGCCATTTAGGGACAGAAAAAAAGCTTTCAAAATACAGTAAAACATTTGGTATTAGCCAGGTTGAGTTTTCTGAGAAAATTATGAAAGCAGAGAAATCTAATTTTTGCAAAATTTCCAACCTAATTTATCTCTAGTTGAGGACATTTGGGGAAGTGCCCAAAAACTGATAGGCAGAAATGAAACCATCATACTGTGTGTGTGTGTGTGTGTGTGTGCGTGTGTGTGTGTATTTAGACTATTTTTGAGAGCAGTATTAGGTACACAGCAAAACTGAAGGGAAGGGCCCAGCCAGTGTGGTTTAGTGTTGGCCCATGAACCAGGACGTCACAGTGTGATCCCCAGTTAGGGCACATGTCTGGGTTGCAGGCTCAATCCCCAGTAGGGAGTGTGCAGGAGGCAGCCTATCAATGTTTCTCTTTCATCAATGTTTCTCTCTCATCAATATTTCTATCTCTCTATACCTCTCCCTTCCTGTCTCTAAAATCAATAAAAAACATTTTTAAAAAATGAAAGGCAGGTACAGAAATTTCCTATATACTCCCTACCCACACATCTATACAGCCTCCCCCATTATCAACAGTCTCCACTAGAGTGGTACATTTGTTACAATTGGTGAGCTTACATAACACATCATTATCCCCCTAAATACATAGTTATACAATCTACTAGAGGCCCCATGCATGAAAATTCATGCAAGAGTAGGCCTTCCTTCCCCCAGCTGCCGGCTCTGGCTTCCCTCTGGCACCCGGGACCTGGGCTGCTTCCCTCCTCTGGCCGCCTGCAAGCACCCAGCAACCGGGCTGCTTCCCTCCTCCAGCTGCCTGCAGGCACCTGGGACCAAGGCTGGCCTCCCCTAGGCCGCCCACAGGCACCTGGGACCTGGTTGGCTTCCCTCCAGCCCCTGCTTCATCAGAAAGGACGTCCGGAATGACATCCAGAAGATGTCTGGTCTAATTAGCACATTACCCTTTTATTATTATAGACTAGAGGCCCGGTGCACAAAATTCGTGCAGAGGGGGTGTCCCTCAGCCCAGCCTGCACCCTCTCCAATCTGGGACCCCTCGAGGAATGTCCGACTGCCCATTTAAGCCTGATCCCGGTGGGATCAGGCCTAAACGGGCAGTCAGACATCCCTCTCACAATCCAGGACTGCTGGCTCCCAACTGCTCACCTGCCTGCCTTCCTGATTGCCCCTAACCACTTCTGCCTGCCAGCCTGATCACCCCATAACCACTCCCCTGCCAGCCTGATTGATGACTAACTGCTCCCCTGTCAGCCTGTTTGCCCCTAACTGCCCTCCCCTGCAGGCCTGGTCACCCCTAACTGCCCTCCCCTGCAGGCCTGGTGCCCCCCAACTGCTCTCTCCTGTAGGCCTGCCCCCCCCCCTGCACTGCCCTCCCCTACAGGCCTGGTCCCCCCACAACTGCTCTCCCCTGCAGGCCTGGGTCCCTCCCAACTGCCTTTCCCTGCAGGCCTGGTCACCCCCAACTTCTCTCCTCTGCCAGCTTGGTCACCCCTAACTGCCCTCCACTGCAGGCTTGATCGCCCCCAACTGCCCTCCCTTGCTGGCCATCTTGTGGTGGCCATCTCGTGTCCACATGGGGGCAGGATCTTTGACCACATGGGGGCAGCCATCTTGTGTGTTGGAGTGATGGTCAATCTGCATATTACTCTTTTATTAGATAGGATAGAGACCTGGTGCATGGGTGGGGGACAGTTGGTTTGCCCTGAAGGGTGTCCCAGATCAGTGTGGGGGTTCCCTTGGGGCATGGGGCAGCCTGGGCGAGGGGCCTGTGGTGGTTTGCAGCCGGCCACGCCCTCTGGCAACCCAAGTGGAGGCCCTTCTGCTTGCTCCATGGCGGCAGCCATTTTTTGGGGGATTTATGTATCTTCTATAATTGAAACTTTGTAGCCTTAAGCGGAGGCCTGGGCAGGCCAGGTTGTGTGGAAAGCTTGGCTTCCTCCATCACTGGGGGCAACCCTAGCCTCCTGCTCTTTCCAGCTCCGTGGCTGCCACCATTTTTGTTGGGATTTATGTATCTTCTATCATTGAAACTTTGTAGCCTTGAGTGGAGGCCTAGGCAGGCAAGGGCAGGCAGAAAGCGTGGCTTCCTCCATTGCCGGGGAAACCCAAGCCTCCCTCCTGCTCTCTATGGCCATAGCCATCTTGGTTGGGTTTATTTGCATATTTGCTCCTGATTGGCTGGTGGGCATGGCTGGTGGGCGTGGCTTGTGGGTGTAGCGGAATGATGGTTAATTTACATATTACTCTTTTATTATATAAGATGGGTTTGCACAAATGTGTAATGACATGTATCCACCATTATAGTATCATGGTTTCACTACTCTAAAAAATCCTTTGTGTTCTATTTATTTATCCCTCCCTCATCTCCATCAACCTCTGCAACTACTGATGTTTTTATTGTCTCCATAGCTTTGCCTTTTCCATAATGTCAGCTCCACATATCTGGAGTCAGATTGGCTTCTTTCACTTAATAAAATTAATTTAAGGTTCCTCTCCATGTTTTTTTCATGGATTGGTAGCATTTTTTTTTTTTTTTTTTTTTTTTTTAGTAATGAATGGTATTTTGATATTTTGTTGTCTGGATGTACCACAGTTTATTTATCTATTCACTTCTTAAAGGATATTTGGTTGCTTCCATGCTCTGGCAATCATGAATAAAGCTGTGGTAAACATCCCTGTGTAGATTTTGTGTAGATGTAAGTTTTCAGTGCCTTTGGGTAAATATCAAAAAGAGCAGTTGCTGGGTTATATGGTAAGAACATACTTGGTTTTGTAAGGTACTACCCAACTGGCATCCAAAGTGGCTGTACCACTTTGCATTCCCACAAGTAATGTGTGAGAGTTCCTGTTGTTTCATATTCTCATCAGCATTTGGTTATGTCAGTGTGCTGAATTTTGGCCATTCTAATAAGTGTCTAGTTGTATCTCATTATTGTTTTGGTTGACATTAAATTTAATTGATTTTTTTGTATGCTTATTTCCCATCTCTATATCTTCTTTGGTGAGATGTCCATTAAAATCGTTAGCCCATTTTTTAATTGGGTTGTTTGCTTTCTTATTTTTGAGTTTTAAGCATTTCTTTGTATATTTTGGGTGATAGTCCTCTATCAGATATGCCTTTTGCAAATATTTTCTCCCAGTCTGTGGCTTATCTTCTCATTTCCTTGACACTGTCTTTCTCAGAGCAGTTTTTAGTATTATTAAAGCCCAGTCATCAATCATTTCTTTAATGGATATGTATATTGACTTCGGGGTTGTATCTAAAAAGGCATCACCATACTCAGGTGATCTAGGCTTTCTCCTAGGTTATCTTCTAGGAGTTTTATAGTTTTGCATTTTATATTTAGGACTGTGATCCATTTTGAGTTAATTTTTAAGAAGGGTATAAAGTGTGTCTCTATTCATTTTTTTGCATGTGGATGTCCAGTTGATCTAGCATCATTTGCTCCATTATACTGCCTTTCCTTCTTTGTCAAAGATCAGTTGACTGCATTTATGGGGAGATATTTCTGGGGTCTCTATCCTCTTCCATTAATCTGTTTGTATATGTATTTGCCAATATCATACTGTCTTGATCACTTTAGCTTTGTAGTAAGTTGGAGATTATGTAGTGTTAGTCCTCCAACTTCGTCCTTCAATATTGCCTTGGCTGCTCTGGTTTCTTTGTCTTTCCATGTAAACTTCAGAATCAGTTTGTCAATATTCACAAGATAACTTGCTGAGATTTTTTATGAGATTGCATTGAATCTATAGATCAAGTTCAAAAGAACCAACATCTTGACAATCTTGAGTCTTCCTACCTATAAACATGGATTTTTCTCATTATTTACTTCTTCGTTGATTTCATTTATTGAGTTTTGTAGTTTTCTTCATATAGATAACATACATATTTTGTTAGGTTTATACCTAAGCACTTCATTTTGGGAATTGCTAATTTAATCATGTTGTATTTTTTAGTTCAAATTTCACTTGTTCATTACTGGCATATAGGAAAGTGATTGGCTCTTGTATATTGACTTTGTATCCTGCAACCTTGCTATAATTGCTTGTCAGTTCAAGAGTTTGTTTTTTATCATTTCTTTCAGATTTTTTACATAATCATGTCATCTGTGAACAGACACAGTTTCATTTCTTCATTCCAAATTGGTATACCTTTTATTTCCTTTTCTTGTGTTATTGTATTAGGTAGAACTACCTGTACAATACCTCAAACAGGAGAGGTAAGAGGGCACATGGCTGCCTTGAAACTTATCTTAGTGGGAAAGCTTCAAATTTCTCATGTATGTTAGCTGTAGGTTTCTTTGTAGATATTCTTTCTCAAGTTGAGAAAGGTTTCTCTTCATTCCTAGTTTACTGGGAGATTTTTTTTTCTATCATAGAAACCATCATTTTTAAAGCATTTCTTGCTTACTACTGTAGCTCAGTGTTACAGTATTTTGTTTTTGATAAACTGTTTGGGGATATTAATGAAAGGAGATAAAACCACCTGAGAAAATTACATTATTAACTCATTTCACCTGAGTTATTTCATTTGATAAAGTAGTGTCCAATAAGAACTACAGAAACATGGTTGTTAAGTAGGAGTTATCTGAAGTTATTAGATAGTCAACAGTCTGACCTATATACATTTATGGTAAAAAGTCATTGGTCACTGAAATGATCATTTATAGGAATGCTGCACAGAGGGCATATTGGGTGCAGCCCCCACAAGCCTCAGAGGAATCTGGAAATGAGAGATCATATGGCTCAGGGGAGAGTAAATAAACTTTGCCCTGAAAGGACACAGTTGCCCTAGCAGTTTGGCTTAGTGGAGAGAGCGTTGGACTGTGGACTAAAAGGTCCTGGGTTCAATTACGGTCAAGTGCACATGCCTGGGGTTGCAGGCTCAATCCCCAGTAGGGGACATGCAGGAAGCAGCTGATCAATGATTCTCTCTCATCATTGATGTTTCTATCTCTCTCTCCCTCTCTCTTCCTCTCTGAAATCAATAAAAATATATTTTAAGAAAATGAAAGGGCGCAGCCAAAACCGGTTTGGCTCAGTGGATAGAGCGTCGGCCTGCAGACTGGAGGGTCCAAGGGCATGTACCTTGGTTGCGGGCACATCCCCATTGGGAGGTGTGCAGGAGGCAGCTGATCGATGTTTCTCTCTCATCGATGTTTCTAGCTCTCTATCCCTCTCCCTTCCTCTCTGTAAAATATCAATAAAATATATTTTAAAAAAAAGAAAATGAAAGGGTGCAGCTTCACATCTGGGCTTCAGCATTTTCTGTCTTTGGTGTTTGGGGACAAATCCTTTATTCTGTCTGAGATTCAATAACCTCCTTTGTGTCAAAGTGAGAATAGAAAAAAGCTCTTTAAGAGGCTGCTGGGAGATCAAATGAGACAATGCATCAAAAATCACTTTATAAATTGCTTAAGTACCATAGAAATGTTAGTTTGTTGTTTTTGTAAAGCATGACTTAGTACTTTGGAGAGAACACTCTATAATATTCTGTTCCAAATAAACACTGATAAAAAAATTTATTGTATGTTTGCATGATATCTGAGGTCCTTCATTAGGCTTATTCAATTCATCAAATACTTATAATGTGCCTACTACTGGTATGTGCCAGGCACTGTTTAAGCACCAAGTAGGCATCAGAAAATGAAACATAAAAATATCCATGCCCTCATGGAACTTACTTTCTAGCAGGAACAAGGATGATAAAGTTAAAAATTATATCAAATATTAGAATATGGTAAGTTCAATGGGGAAAAATAAAGTAGGAAAGCGGGGTATAGGAATGAGGAGTGCAATATTTATAGAATATTTCTAGCTTAGCTTTGCCCTGGCTAGTGTGTTCAGTGGTTAGAGCATCAGCCTGCACACCTAAGAGTTTCTGGTTTGATTCTCAGTCAAGGGCATGCACCTAGGTTGTGGGTTCGATCACTGGCCCCAGTTGGGGCACATGTGGGAGGCAACCCATCAATGTGCCTCTTTCACACTGATGTGATATTTTTCTCTCTCTCCCTCTCCCTTCCTCCCTTCCACTCTCTCTAAAAATCAATGGGAAAAATATTATTAGGGGAGAATTAACAAAACAAAACAAATACTGTTTCTAGCTTCTTTGTTTACATAAAATCTGTCCTTTTTTTCACCGCTTTTCATTTGTTGACAATTCTGGGCAACCACAAAGGAAATAAAGTTAATTGGGAATTGTGTTTGATGAGTTTTGAAGTTGACTTTTTAAACTTCCGTAACACTTTTTATTTTATTTTATTTATTAAAGTACACACCAACAAAAGTTTTGGAGCTTCTCTCCTTTTTCCCCCTGCCACAATATATGTGAATGTGGCAAGAAATTAGTCAATTTAAAATTTGACAAATATATAGGTTAAGTGACAAATAATACTTTCTGAGACATCATAGAGTGCACTGATTCTTCAACCCTCATTTTCTATTTTCAAAAGATCTCTATTCATTGGGACAGAAAAAACCCTGGAAGGATAAGAAAAACATTACTTCTAAGACCATGTCTAAGGTCCATACAAGAATGAAGCCTTTTGGTTGAATATCTAGCTTAAAGATTAAATATAAAATTTAGCTGTAACCTGTCTAGATATGTTAAAGAAGCTGGCTTGTAAAAATATAAAATATAATGCAGGTGTCCAGTTTGAGGTTAATTTTACTTTTTTGAAAACAATGAAATACAGACTTTTAGAAACTAAAAGTAATTTATTCCCTATAGTATTGTGTTTTGTTTGTTTGTTTGCTTGTTTTCTTTTTAGTATGACTTTTGTTGTTGTTTTTGTGGGGTTTTTTTAGGCTTTCTTTTTTATGCTTCTTTACCTTTTAGGTTTTCCTCTAAGAATTTCTACTTTCTGGTTCTCAGATCCACCTTTTTTAAAAAAATAACTGATCAATATTGGGAACATTGGGAAGCATGTAGGTGAATGGTACAGTTAAGAGGCAATTCTGACAAGGATTTGATTTACTTGCCTTTTTAAACAAAAAGTATTCTCATACATATGTTCTCTTTGATTCATTTTGTTATTTTGATTATTGGCTATAATTTCTGAGATTTCAAATTGAATGATTCTTTGCTATTTTATCCTATTAATATAGGGAGGTATTTTAATATTAATTTATTTTGACACATTTAATGCTATTAAAATATATTGATAACATTAATATTAATTTATTCATTAATTCAACAAATATTAGTCACTCACTTTGTGTTGGGTAACATTTAAGGCATTCTCTTCTCTTAATTTTGTAACTGGTAGCACATCCTTTGGGTTGTTGGGGGTCCCGATCCCTGCCTGCATGCTGCGGTCAGAATTACCCAGAAGAGGAAAAAATTGACACAGCATGTGGATGTCTTACTACCTGTTTGGTCCACACCTGAAACTAAGGTGGAGATGAAAGGCATCCACTACTAAGAACATGTTAATAGACTCTCTAAAAGGATTTTTTTTTAAATTTATATGACTCATGTGCTGCCTGATAATTTATTTAATACAGGAGGAAACATCCTAAACAATATATCTCCTAAGTTAAAAAATCACCCTGTTTGCCCCTTATATTGTCTTTAACCAAGATGGAATACTATTTTCTTATTCCAAAGAGACTTATGCAATATTTCTCCATTCTTGTTAGATCTCTAGCAAACTGTTACTTTGTGTTTGCATAGCAGTTATCCCCTATAATTAGAAAGGATTTCTAGTTGTCTTAAAACATTGGTAAATAGTAACCATGTGGGGAGGGGCAAGTACAATTGCAATGATGGAGCAAGTCTACCCAAAGTAATAAGGTTACAGTTCTCCGGTTTGGGGACAGATTTCAAGGTTTTTGGTACCCAAAGGTGGACTTTATATATTATGACCAGTATGAATTATGTAAAGAGAAAATAATATTAGACATGTGGTATATTTTTAAAGCACATGCCTCTTTTCCATAAGCATAAATACATAGTATATTACACCGTGTTTAAATTCAAGATTCCGATAAACAGCATCCCTCCTGGGGAGATGTCCTAGTGCTGGTGACTTGTTGGTACTCATATATATCTTTTGTGTGTCCCTATTGGTAGGGAGTTGTCACTCTGCTTTTCAAAATTTGTATTATTAAAACGTTTTTAAGTTGTTTTTTTTTTGGAATAAATCTATATTGCATTTTAAATATGCTTTTCAAACTATTCATGCTTCCAAACCTTCCAACTGAAATTCTGATTCACTTTCTCTTCCTCTGAATAATTAATTCAGAACCAAACGACTCACAGAAGACATTAGAAAAAATGATGTCAGGAAGATTTCTTTCTTTCATTTTTTTTTTTTTTTTGAGAAAAAGTAGCTCATTTTGGGTCAGTGGTTTGGATAATAAGATTTAACTGTGTCACAGATAGAGAAGAAATGTAATAACAAAGCCCCAATTAAATTAAGGTGACATTTCTCCTTTTTAAGGGATTATGATAAAAACACTCATTTCTCATTTCCCTCAGGCTGTTTTTGCATAGCCCCTTTGAGTGTGTTTTGGAAATGGAGCTTGTTTTCTTTTTCTAAGTGAGGGAAGTAATGAGAAGTGCCTGATTCTGTCCCAGGAGACCCACACCAGCCCAAGGAGCCCTGGTCACTGAAGGCATCCTACCGGGGGTGAAATTAGAATTGGGGTTCCCTGGAACTAAGAAGCATTCTTCCCCTTGGTATTATTTAGACACAGAGGAAATTAATGACCTGCTTTTTAATTGTAAAAGGTTGCCTAAATTTGGGTCTCTCTAAAAGAGGGAGCATCTAAAAATTAATGCAATAGTGTAAAAAAGTTTCTAGTAGGCTACAGCACAGTAGGGATATTTGCAGTACTATGTTCACCTCTCTCTTTGTACTGTGGCTGCTGCCTTGCCCAAGCCTATAACTACGTATTTAATTGTTTCCCTCTTGCATAAACCTTCTCAATTGCTCATTCATCTGCTCCTCTTGCATTTCTGAAGGACCTCTGTGTGCAGACACTGTGCTAGGCATGCTAATTTGTATGGCAGGGTAGCAGCACCTGAGGAATCACACATCAGTTAGCTGTGCAGACAGGCATGTAAATCCCAACTCTCCCATTGCGATTAATGCCTTAGTAAAGTGCTGTATCCAAGCTGGGGGAGCACCCACAAACTGTGCTTGGACATTTTGAGAATGGTCACAGTATGCGTTTCCTAGGGTTGCCATAACAACAACCGCAAACTGGGTGGCTTAAACCAATGCAATTTGTTCTCTCACTGTTCCATAGGCTAGG
The DNA here is from genome assembly GCF_963455305.1 of Plecotus auritus. NCBI lineage: Eukaryota > Metazoa > Chordata > Mammalia > Chiroptera > Vespertilionidae > Plecotus > Plecotus auritus. The sequence goes on from NC_137772.1 coordinate 44,515,140, forward strand.
AGTCCAAGATCAAGGTATAGGACCAGGCTCTCTCTGAAGGCTCTAGGGGAGAATCTGTTCCTTTCTCTCAGCTTCCGACGTTGTCAGTAGTCCATGGCATTCCTTGAGTCGTACATGCATCTCTGATCTCTGCTTCCATGGTCACATGGTCATCTCCCCTCTATGCACCTCTATCTTCACAAGAATTCTCTTTCTGTATATGTTTGTGTCTTCCCTTCCTATATGGATGCCAGTCATATTGGATTAGATTCCCACTCTACTGGTATGACCTCTTCTTAACTAATTACATCTGCAATGATCCTGTTTCCAAATAAGGTCACATTCTGAGATACTATAAGTTAGGGCTTCAATAGTTAGTTAATTTCTTTATGGAGAGGGTAAAAACTGGTCTGGGTCCTGATGGATGGGTAGAAATTTCAAAGAAGGAAGAATGGTGTGTGGTGTGTATACATGAAAGTGTGTGTGTGTGTGTGTATGTGTGTGTGTGTGTGTGTGTGTGAGAGAGAGAGAGAGAGAGAGAGAGAGAGAGAGAGAGAGAGAGAGAGAGAGAGAGAGAGATGATGATGATGATGATGATGACGATGAGGCACTCCAGACAAAGGCGACACCATTAGCAGAAATAATTTGTTGTTGGCAATGACATCCGATGAGTCCAGAGTGCCACCTTTAACTTGGGTGAGAATGATGTAGCACTGGGTCCCTCACTTCAAAACCCAGAACCCTGCAACACAAAGCGTTTTCCCCTCAATCTAAAACAGGTTGTGTTATTGTTGTTTTGCAAATTGTTGACCAATTGAGCAAATATGAATTACTGAGGATGCAGGAAACAAACTGGGCCCTCAGGCCAGAGAATGGCATGGTTGTTGATTGAGAGAGAGAGAGAGAGAGAGAGAGGAAGGGAAAGAGAGAGCAGGGCAAGGAAAAGACAATCATAGCTACTGCCTGTGGGAACCAGAGCAAAAGTGGGTGCTTTTGTTTAAAGTTGGCCACATAAATCACCAGGTGACTTTTTAGGCAAACTGGGTTCCTCTTATAACTGCAGTACTTACCCACCTTCCACCCCTGCCCAACTGGTAAAGTTCTGAGAGGTTTTTAGAACTGCCTGATTTGGAATCCTGAGTTGGAAACATGAGGTGTGGAGAAGGGGCACCTACTTGGGCTGGCACCCCAAAGTTTACTGGTCTTCTACCACTGAGGAGTCCTATGCTATGCCTGGACCAGCTCCCACCCTGCCCCACCCCAGCAGATGTGTTGCATGTCCCTCTCATGCTCTCACATGGCAAGGCTGCCTCGGGGAAGACATGGCTCCCTTAACCACCCTGGCTGCATTTTGTAATGCGCAAATGTAAATGCCTGGTATCTGGCCTCCATTTGTTCTCTTGCCTCAGCTCACAAATGTTATGGCCTGGAGGTGAAGAAGGGGAGGTAGGCCCAGGTCATGAAAGGTGTAGACTGGCACTTGTCCTTGTGTGATGCTCTTTCTGCTCATTGCTTTGTTTCCCCCTCAGACCTTAAAGCACAGAGCTCGTTCTTTGTTGTGGTTTGTTGTCATTATGGTCGTTGGTGGTGGAGGTCAGCAAATCTGATCAGTCTGCAGCTGAAGGTGGGTGTGTATGCAGGTTGGTGATGGAAATGACCTTCTGTGGTGTCCCTTCCTCTACCCCTGAACCTGCAAATTCCCGACCTAAGAAACCATGCTTCTCAACATCTTCGTTTCTTGCCATCTTTTCCCAAATTCCCTGACTCTGCTGTGTCACCCACCCAGTCTAAAGTCTTCTTCTGGCCACCAAGATCTCAGCTAAGTATTAAAAATAAATCTGTTTTATGTTAGTTAATAAAAATAAATTACTAACTTTGCATGGGTTTACAGTCCTGCAAACAATATGCAAAGATGAGTATATTCACTCTAACCAGTCTGAGCCAGTGAGGAGAGGCTGGGCTGCACAATGTCCTTTCCCTCCTTAACAACTGTCCTGACTTTCTCCTGAGGATGGTGAAAGAACAGTGAGGAGCACAAGATATTCATTTGTTGCAGCACGTTAGGACCTGCACTTGACAGTTTCATAATTCCCTGAAGCCACAAGCAGCAGAAACTGTAGTCATAAGACAAAGAAACCTACATATATGGATGCACATATTAAAAGTAACAGGTGTTAAACAGAAAATACACTCATCTTCCACATCAGAGAATTGCCTTTGCAAGAATTCACACAGGAGTTACTGCTTATGTACTGAACATTTCCATTTATCCCAGGTTGGAGCCCAGTAAACAGTCCGTGTCCTGTTCTCCCACTCTTTATTCTGAGATTTGGTTTGATGTGGATCTCAGCTATACTTATACCTCAGTCCCTGTGTCCCTGTGTGAAAATATAGGGCTTGTATTTTTTTTTTTTCTCTTTTCAAATTTTTATTAAGGTATTATATGTGTACATATCTTACCATTGCCCCCCACCCCCACCCCACTCCCATACATGCCCTCACCCCCCAATGTTTTGCATCCGTTGGTTACTCTTATATACATGCATATAAGTCCTTCGGTTGATCTCTTATTTCCCCCACCTCTCCCTAACCTTACCCCTGTAATTTGACAGTCTGTTTGATGCTTTACTGCCTCTGTAACTATCTTTTTGTTCATCAGTTTATAATGTTTTTCATTATCCCCAAATGAGTGGGATCATGTGGTATTTTTCTTTCATTGACTGGCTTATTTCACTTAGCATAATGTTCTCTAATTCCATCCAAGTGCCTACAAATGGTAGTAATTCCTTCTTTTTTACGGCAGCATAGTATTCCATTGTGTAGATGTACCATAGTTTTCTGATCCAGTCATCTGCTGATGGGCACCTAGGCTGTTTCCAAATCTTAGCTATTGTAAATTGTGCTGCTATGAACATAGGGGTGCATATATCCTTTCTGATTGGTGTTTCTGGTTTCTTAGGATATATTCCTAGGAGTGGGATTACTGGGTCAAATGGGAGTTCCATTTTCAGTTTTTTGAGGAAACTCCATACTGTTCTCCACAGTGGCTGCACCAGTCTGCATTCCCACCAGCAGTGCACGAGGGTTCCTTTTTCTCCGCATCCTCGCCAACACTTGTCGTTTGTTGATTTGTTGATGATAGCCATTCTGACAGGTGTGAGATGGTATCACATTGTCGTTTTGATTTGCATCTCTCGGATAATTAGTGACTTTGAGCATGTTTTCATGTGTCTCTTGGCCTTCCTTCTGTCTTCTTTCGAAAAGATTCTATTTAGGTCCGTTGCCCATTTTTTTATTGGATCCTTTATCTTCCTTTTATTAAGTTGTATAAGCTGCCTGTAGATGTTGGAAATTAAACCTTTATCAGTGATACCATTTGCAAATATGTTCTCCCATACAGTGGGGTTTCTTGTTGTTTTGTTGATGGTTTCTTTTGCTGTGCAAAAGCTTTTTATTTTGATGTAGTCCCATTTGTTTATTTTCTGTTTGGCTTCCATTGCCCTAGGGGCAGTATCACTGAAAAAGTTCTTTTGGCATATGTCTGAGATTTTGCTGCCTGTGGATTCCTCTAGTATTTTTATGGTTTCCCGTCTTATATTTAAGTCCTGTACCCATTTTGAGTTTATTTTTGTGTATGGTGTAAGTTGGTGATCTAGTTTCATTTTTTTGCATGTATCTGTCCAATTTTCCCAACACCATTTATTAAAGAGACTGTCTTGACTCCATTGTATGCTCATGCCTCCTTTGGCAAATATTAAATGCGCATATTGGTTTGGGTCGATATCTGGATTCTCTATTCTGTTCCATTGATCTATATGTCTGTTCTTGTGCCAGTACCAGGCTGTTTTGAGGACAGTGGCTTTGTAATACAGCTTGAAATCTGGTATTGAGATCCCTCCTACTTTATTCTTCTTTCTCAGGATTGCTGTGGCTATTCGGGGTCTTTTTTTATTCCAGATGAATTTTTGGAGAGTTCTTTCTAGGTCTGTGAAATACGCCGTTGGTATTTTAATGGGGAGTGCATTGAATCTATAGATTGCTTTGGGTAGTATGGACATTTTAATGATGTTGATTCTACCAATCCATGAACATGGTATGTTCTTCCATCTGTTTACATCTTCCTCTATCTCTTTTTTCAGTGTCCTGTAGTTTTCCACATATAGGTCTTTTACCTCCTTGGTTAGGTTTATTCCTAAGTATCTTAATTTTTTTGGTGCGATGGAGAATGGGATTGCTTTTTTAGTCTCTCTTTCTGTAAGTTCATTGTTGGTGTATAGAAATGCCATAGATTTCTTGGTGTTAATTTTGTATCCTGCTACATTGCCAAATTCATTTATTAAGTCTGTTAGTTTTTTGATGGAGTCTTTCGGGTTTTTTATGTACAATATCATGTCATCTGCAAATAAGGACAGCTTTACTTCTTTTTTTCCAATTTGGATGCCTTTTATTTCTTCTTCTTGTCTAATTGCAGTGGCTAATACTTCCAATACTATGTCAAACAGGAGTGGTGAGAGTGGGCATCCCTGTCTTGTTCCTGTTCTTAGGGGAAATGGTTTTAGTTTTTGCCCATTGAGTATGATGTTAGCTGTGGGTTTATCATATATAGCTTTTATTATGTTGAGGTATGATCCTTCTATTCCCACCTTGTTGAGAGTTTTTATCAAGAAAGGGTGTTGGATTTTGTCAAATGCTTTTTCTGCATCAATTGATATGACTATGTGATTTTTATCTCTCAATTTGTTTATGTGATGTATCACATTTATTGATTTGTGGATATTGAACCATCCTTGCATTCCTGGGATAAATCCTACTTGGTCATGGTGTATGATCTTTCTGATGTACTGCTGGATCCTATTTGCTAGAATTTTATTGAGGATTTTGGCATCTACATTCATGAGGGATATTGGCCTGTAATTCTCCTTCATTGTGTTGTCTTTATCTGGTTTTGGTATTAGGGTGATGCTGGCTTCATAGAAGGAGCTTGGAAGTGTTCCTTCCTCTTGAATTTTTTGGAATAGTCTGAGGAGGATAGGTTTTAGTTCTTCCTTGAATGTTTGGTAGAACTCTCCTGTGAAGCCTTCTGGCCCCGGGCTTTTGTTTGCTGGAAGCTCTTTGATGACTGCTTCAATTTCTTCCATAGTTACTGGCATGTTGAGATGTTTAGATTCTTCCTGATTGAGTTTTGGAAGGTTATATTTTTCTAGGAATATGTCCATTTCCTCCAGGTTGTCCAGTTTGTTGGAATAGAGTTGTTCGTAGTATTTTTTAACAATCCTTTGTATTTCGGCGGGATCTGTTGTTATTTCACCTCTTTCATTTCTGATCTTGTTTATTTGGGTCCTCTTTCTTTGCTTCTTGGTGAGCCTGGCTAGAGGTTCATCAATCTTGTTTATCCTTTCAAAGAACCAGCTCTTGGTTTTGTTGATCTTTTGTATTGTTTCTTTGGTCTCTATGTCGTTTATCTGTGCTCTGATCTTTATTATTTCCTTCCTTCTGCTTACACTGGGCTTTTCTTGTTGCTCTTTTTCTAACTCTTTGAGTTGTTGGGTTAGGTAATTTATTACCCCTGTTTCTTGTTTTTTGCAGTAGGCTTGTAGAGCTATGAACTTCCCTCTCAGGACTGCTTTCGCTGTGTCCCATAGATTTTGGATTGTAGTGTTTTCATTGTCATTTGTTGTCATGATGTTTTTTATTTCTTCTTTGATCTCTCTGGTAACCCAGTCATGGTTTAATAGCATGCTGTTTAGTCTCCATGTGTTTGATTTCTTTGGGTTGTTTTTATTGTAGTTGATTTCCAGTTTTATGCCACTGTGGTCTGAGAAGATGCTTGATATGATTTCTACCTTCTTGAATTTGAAGAGACTTTGCCTATGTCCCAACATATGGTCTATCTTTGAAAACGACCCATGTGCACTTGAGAAGAATGTATATTCTGTGGCTTTGGGGTGAAATGTTCTGAAGATGTCAATTAATTCCATCTGGTCTAGTGAGTCATTTAGGATTGATGTTTCTTTGCTGATGTTTTGTTTAGAGGATTTGTCCAGTGGTGATAGTGGGGTATTAAAGTCCCCTACTATGATTGTATTGCTGTCAATCTCTCCCTTGATATCCTCCAGGAGTTTTTTTATGTATTTGGGTGCTCCTGTATTGGGTGCATATATGTTTACCAGAGTTATTTCTTCATGTTGGATTGCTCCCTTTAGTATTATGAAATGGCCTTCCTTATCTCTTGTTATGTCCTTCAGTTTGAGATCTAATTTGTCAGAAATAAGTATTGCTACCCCAGCTTTTTTTTCAGTTCCATTTGCCTGGAAAACCTTTTTCCATCCCTTCACCCTCAGTCTGTGTGCGTCTTTTTTTCTGAGGTGGGTTTCTTGTAGACAGCAGATATATGGGTCGTGTTTTCTTATCCAATCCGTTACCCTATGTCTTTTGATTGGGGCATTTAATCCATTTACATTTAAAGTTATTATTGATAGGTACTTATTTGTCGCCATTCCTATTCTTTACCCCTGTGTTACTTCTTCACTTCCTGTTTCTTTCTTTCTTTCTTTTTTTTTTTTACAGCAGACCCTTTAGCATTTCTTGCATTGCTGGTTTGGTGGTAATAAATTCCCTTAGTCCTTTTTTGTCTGTGAAGCTCCTGATTTCACCTTCAATTTTGATTGACAGCCTTGCTGGGTACAGTATTCTTGGATTCAGACCCTTCCTTTGCATGACTTTGTATATTTCATTCCATTCCCTTCTGGCCTGATGAGTTTCTGTTGAGAAATCAGTTGCTAGTCTGATGGGGGTTCCTTTGTATGTAACTTTCTGTCTCTCTCTTGCTGCTTTTAAGATTCTTACTTTGTCATTGGTGTTTGCCAATTTAATTATAATGTGCCTTGGTGTCGGTCTTTTGGGGTTCATTTTGCTTGGGACTCTGTGAGCTTCTTGGATTTGTGTGTGTTTTTTCTTCCCTATATCTGGGAAATTTTCTGTCATTATTTCTTCAAAGAGGTTTTCTATTCCTTGCTCAGCTTCCTTTCCTTCTGGAACCCCTATTATGCGGATGTTGTTTTGTTTCGTGTTGTCCCAAAGTTCCCTTAGACTCTCCTCCTGCCTTTTAATTTTTTTTTCTAGAAGTTGCTTTTCTTGGGTATTTTTTTCCATCTTGTCTTCTAGCTCACTGATGCGGTCCTCTGCTTCTTCTAGTCTACTCTTGATGCTTTCTATTGAGTTCTTTACGGCAGCGATGTCATTTTTCATTTCTTCTTGGTTCTTCTTCATTTCCTCTTGGTTCTTGCTCATATTGTCGAATTTGTCTTCCATTCTTTTCAGCCACCTTATGACCATTTCTCTGAATTCTTTTTCTGGAAGGTTGCTTGCCTCCATTTCGTTTACTTCCTTTTCTGGTGATGCCTGCTTTTCTTTCATATGCGGGCTGCTTCTTTGTCTCCCCATGGTCTCTCTTCTCTGGGTGTCTGGTTATGTAGTTCTCTCTCTCCTGGTTTGATTTAAAGGCACAAAATACAGCACTACCAGGTACAACTCACAAGGCACTGAACAGGAATGTATTCACGATATTAATAACCTCCAATAAAGGTGACCACCAGAGAAAGGCAAATTAGGTGATAGGAGAGAAAGAAGAAGAGGAAAAAGGAAAGAAAGAAAGAAAGAAAGAAAGAAAAAAAAAAGAAAAAAGGAGTGTGAAAATGAAATTGGGAAAAGGGAAAGTAAAGAGAAAAAAAAAAAAGTAAGAGAGACAAGAAAGTGACTAAGAGAGAAAGGGGAACAGACTATATTTATTGGGGATAAAACTCCAATAGAACAATCACTAATCCCAGAAAATGCCAGCAACAAGTGCCTGGGGATTAGTACAAACTACCACACCAACTAATATGGAGTGAGGCAAGGGAAAGCTGAAGCACAAAACAAACAAAAAAATAAACAAAAGAAGAATAAGCAAAACAATCTCACAAAAAAGAATAAAAATTGGATATAATCTACATTCAAGCAAACAACAACAAAAGGACAGAGAGAAGGACAAGTTTATGGATAGCTCAGACAGCGAAGGGAGAGGTGTATGTGGACTTGGAGCAGAGGATTGGAGATTAGATATGTAAGTAGGGTGAAATTTTAACAAGGGGTAAACAGAAAGAATAGGGAAAATCTAAAGCAGTAAAAGGGTAATATAAACAGGACACTGAAAAGGGGGAGGTTAGGAAGAGAGTGATGGCCTAAAGGTAGAGTTGAGATAGAGTAAAACGATGCTAAAGGAAAGATAAAAATAGAATGTAGAACCCTAATCCCAAAATAAAATGAAGAGAAAATAAAATGACACTTTAAAAAAAAAAAAAAAGATAAAATAGCAGTAGTAATAATACGGATTGAAAATAAAAATGTAATCATTAAAAAGGTAAAATCAAGTGATGAAAAAAGAAAAAAAAAGTTTCTTGATTAAAAGATGCAAAAAATGAAAATAAAAAAAATTTAAAAAAATAAAAGGTAAAAATAAAATGTGAAGTAGTGAAGATCATTCACTTCCTCTGTTTTTCTGTTTGGCACGCCTGTTTCTCAGTCCAGACAGTATTGCAGTTCACTGCGATCCACTGCTCTTCAGTGTTGTAAGCCAGTCCTGATTTTAAGCAGGCGGTGTGTCTTAATTTCTCGTATTCCTTTATTTTTGATTACACAAGAGTCGATTTGTGATTCAGCCCCTGGGTGGCAGTGTTTCTGGATTAACTTCCGGGTCTATCTATGGCCTCTCTAGGCAGTGTTAGAGCCTTCTTTCTCTGTGGCACTCGTCACCGGCCTGTGGGAGTGGGCTGCCTCAGAGCTGACTCTCTGATGGTCACTCCCCGCTCCGATCCCCAGGTTCCAGAAAAACAACCTTCCCCTGCAGTCTCCCAGGGTGTCCCCAACTGGGTGATCCTATGTATTGGGCTTAGTAATCAGAAGCAAGAATTTCAAGAGGAAAAAGCCCAGTTGTGCGTACTCCGGGACTCCGCGTAAGCCCAGGCACCCAGGGAACGCAGGGGCTGCGCGTAAGTCTGGACTGCCTGAAATTCTTAGGGTGTCCCTGCACTTCAGATCAAAATGGGTTGCTTTTTAGAGTGCCCTTCTCTTAGCAGCTCTGAGGACCCCTTTCCACAATCACAGATCACGCCAGCCCCTACAGCCACGGATTTTTCTAGGCACAGACTTCCCTGGTCCTCCAGCTCCCGCAAAACGCGCGTTCCTCTCTCCCGCCGGGACCAGAGACCTCACCTTATCCCAGGCGAAATCTGACCTTTCCGTGGTGGAGTGTAGAGCTCCTCTGAACCCGTGTGCTTGCGCCAGTTGGGGAGCGTTGTTCTGGGGCTCGCAGCTGTTCCTGGGGTGCCGCCGTTGTGGATTCTCAGGCTTCAGATAAGCTCCACTTTCCGGATCAAGATGGCGCAGACTCCGCGTCCAACCCCGCAGCTCCGGGAGGGGACCCAGCCACAGTTGGTGCTGCCAGGTCAGGGGAACCCCGTTCAGCAGTCCCCCACCTCCTTCTGGAATTCAGCTGTCTCCCAACCAGCCAACAAACACTCCTTGTGCGACCCTCAGCTGTTCTTTCTTTCTGCTCCGGGACAAGGCTCGGAACACGTCTGTCTATTCCGCCGCCATTATTCCCTCCAGGGCTTGTATTTTTTTTTAAATTACTCGTTGTATTAAAAAATTGATCCCAAACACCATGCAAATGTGTCTACCAATTTCAACTAATTTTCACAGCTTGGGGCAACTGAAAACATGGTAAGCACTCATTTGTCAACGCTATAAAGTTCCCAGTTCTATCAAGAATGTTTACAGTCTATCAGTGTAATGAGGATATTCATGGTCATATAGAGTATGCCATCCTATCTAATAAAGAGGGGATATGCTAATTGACCCTCATGCCATTGCAAAGATGGTGGTGCCCACAGCCAATAAGAATGGAATATGCTAATTGACTGCCACACCCTCAAAGATGGCGGTGCCCCCAGCCACAAGATGGCGGCGCCCAGTTCCCTCAGCCCTGCCGGGGTGGCAGGTGCACCTGTCTCCGGAGTCCCCCAGTTGCTTAAGCCCCCCAGCTGCCCAGGGCTGGCCCAAGGCGCAGGCAAGCCTTGGCTGTTGGCTGCCCAGCTGCCCAGGCCCGGCCCGAGGCTCAGGTAACCAGGGCTGGCCGCAGCTTGTGCTGGTGGAAGTGGCAGCAGCAGAGGTGTGATGGGGCGTCGCCTTCCTCTGATCCCTGGGTTGCCTCATGCCCCTGAGGGCTCCCAGACTGTGAGAGGAGGCAGGCCAGGCTGAGGGATCCCCCCTCCAGTGCATGAATTTTCATGCACCGGGCCTCTAGTTCTAGTATAAATGCATATTTAGACACTTTCAAGGTGATGCTTAAGCTTACTTGTTCATTCATGAAAACGATTACATTAACAATGTTAATTGTAACAGGAGCTCATAATTATTTGTACAATTTTCACCCTAAACTATTGGAGTCCAGGATATTACTTAAGTAAAAGTAGTAAAAGTCACTATAATAGCTGAAAGTTCCAACATGCTCTAGGAATTTCAGACTTTAAAATGCAACACTGTCATGAACCCACCCAAAGACCATCTTCATCCTCTATGGTGAGATATGGTTTAGCTGTAAAAGGAGTTGAGATGATGGTTATAATGAACAAGCAAGGAGACTTGAGCCAGGTACCAAAGGTCTCCAGAGTTGGGTGGGCAAAGGAAGATGCTGGGCTCTTAAACACCAAAGACTATGAAGTCCAACTGGATTTTCTTTTCAATGTCAGTGCCATTGGAATTAACCTACCGTTGGCTTCAGTGAAAGACAACATCCTAACCAGTGCTTCTCAAATTTTACTGTGCATATGAATCACCTGGGGATTTTGTTAAAAAAGAAGTTGAAGGGCTTGAGATTACCTATTTCTAAAGTCTCCCAGGTGATGTTGATGCTGTTTTTCATAGACCATAATTTGAGTAGCAAGGACCAACAAATGTTTTCCAACAAACCACAGAAAATTCTGTCTTCAATCTCAAAGAAAACTTTGCATGGCATTCTCCATCTCCATTGAAAAGTTAGGCGTGAATTGTCTCTTTTCACTTTTTCCTAAACTCTGATGACAGGAAAAAAAAAAGGATTTAAATAAATAATTGTCGAACAAAATCCAATAAATCCCTCTTCACAGGCTGTAAGGCCAATTGCTAGCTCCACTCATGTTAATAAGAGCAAGTTTGGAAAGCAGATTCCTGATTCTCATTCCAAGGGTATCGAAAGCTAAAGCCAATAGATATGGTGAGCTCAGCTCTAATGAGGCAGAGGGGCAGCCACCCAGGCTGTGGAGAGAGCATGGGTGCAGGAGGCAGTTGGACGCTGGCCAGTCAGGGCAGCACAGCTTACCAACACCCATCTGATGGGTGCCTTCAGAACAATTGGGAAGGCACATCCACACTCTGAGCATAAATGTGGGCTGAGAACCAGCTTAAATGAATTGTTATTGCTTCATAAATTATATTCCATAAATACAACAGTGCAAATGCTATCTTGGATTACTCACCTACAAAGCTAAGAGAGTTAAGTGCAGGAATCCAAAACAGAACTGATGGATCCAATATTTTTCATTTGCAAAAGATGCCTTTATATTGGCCATATCCCTTGGAAGCATATTTATGGGCTCACCTGCCTACTTTTGTCTGTCTCTGTGTGTGTTTAGGTGCTGCATAATCAAGCTACTGAAGTTAGTGCTACTTTGTTCTCCACACTGATTTCAGAGAGTTATTAAGTACAAACTAAATGTAAAGAGAAACAAAGAAATGTCTGCTCTGTATGGTTAGTAAGCAGCAGTCATCCTGTTTTGGAGGGCCTACATTTATTCTTACCTTGAGGGTGTACATTTATTCTTTCCTTTCAGTGAAAGCAATCTGAGATTTATTGGCTGGGGCGGGGGGTCTTCTTGCCTTTTGCAGTGAGTGTGGAAGCAGCCAGCTCAGCAAGGTGAGCTAAATGCAGTTTGGAATTTCCTTACAACTCAGCTTAAATCACACAACTGACTTCAGAAACAACTGTTTAATTCCAGAGGGCTCTTTCATTCTAGAGTTAATGTTATAACAGAGATCTGTCCCCTAACAGCTATTCTGTCTTTTAAACAAAGAAGAATAACTTCCTTCCAAGTAAATATAATGGGTTTAGATTTAGATAAGAGTGAGAATGAATGGAACAGAACTTGATTTTGGACAGAAAGTCTCTTATAATCTGGAACACACACACACACACACACACACACACACACACACACACACACACACACGTGGTAAAGAGAACAACCTGGAATGAGCACAGAAAATGTGTTTCTAACTCAAATAAAAATAGCTAAACTATCCTGATGTCTATATGTGTAATTAGTCCCATGGTTCCCTGAAATCTAAACCAAGGAAACAAGGAGCTGTAAAAATAAGCCCTTTTTAAAAAGTGTGCCCCCGGGGAGTCTAGGCTCATCTCAAAAATGTATTTATGGAACCTGAAGGGGCTGGAATAACCATGACTGTATAGAAGCTGTAAGAAAAAAAAAATGTGTCCAAAGATTTAAAATGTCTACTCTGTATGTGTCCAAAGATTTTTAAAATCAACACAACCTAATTACACAGTCTCCAATAGATGGTCCCTCTGCTCTTAGAACAAACTTATTAATAAGCCGAGGTGAATTCAGATGAATCAGTTCATCCACCCATCCATCATCATCCATCCATCCATCATCATCCATCCACCCTTCCACCATTTATTCATTCAATAAACATTTACACAGTACCAATCATGTGCCAAGTACTCTGTTAGAAATTAGGGATAAAAGCAGAACAAGCCATGCTTCTCTTGTATGTTGCCTTCCTTGCTACTCTGGACAGATATAATCACTCCCTTTTCAGCACTGCTAATGCCAATCCATATGCTTAAAAACTCAACCGGGTGAAAACAGGGTTACTATCCTCTTTTAAAACTGAAAGCCTTACCCAAGATTCTCATGAGAATTATAAGGTCCATCTACAATCTATTTCTTTTTTACACTTTCAGTTCCCTTTCATGACTGTGGGCTCCAGGAAGAAGAAACTGCCTGTTTCACTACCAAGTTTCCCAGTTTCTAGACATATTAGACACAAATATTGAAGGAAGGCGGGAAGGCCTGCCTTTGATTCCTGAGCATACTGCACAGTCTGGCACACAGTATTTGTCCTCCAAGAATATTTATTATGTGAAACTGAATTCACAGAGTCAACATCTAGTGAATGAGGCAGACACAGAAATTAATCATTAGAGTTTGATTAAGTCCCTTTTACATAGAAGTATGTCAAACATAGCCATAACATATAGGAGAATTTTATAGGCAAAATTTATCTGGTGGCCAGCACAATAACGAGTTTCCTAAATACCGTGTTTCCCCGAAAATAAGACAGTGTCTTATATTAATTTTTGCCCCCAAAACACGCTAGGTCTTATTTTCAGGGGATGTCTTATTTTTCCATGAAGAAGAATACGGTACACATTTATTGTTAAATGAAAATAAAGGAAATTTATTACCTGTATACGGTACGGTAGTACAGTAGTTGTCAACACAAACCAGACAAACTGAATCCTACAGTATCAAGAATTTACTCATTTATTCAATGACAATCATGTCATCAACTTCTGGAACATCATCATAACAATCCAATTCCTGAATTTCCTGGTGAATTTCTTGTGACTCCATTTCTTTCAGAATCAGTGGACCAAATCTCTCATGTTTAGCAATAGCACTGTCTTTAAATGAGTACTTCTTGTCAAGGTAGCCTGCTCGCAGTGCATTTGCAATGCAACTGTCAGTGATTTTCTCCCATGAATTCTTCACCCAAGTCACAACTTCTTGCAGTTTAGGTTTCACAAAGTTTCCACACTGATTTCTCTCCATTCTATTTTCAATGTAGTCATTAATTTCCATGCGCAAATTGTCTTTGAATGGCTTGTTTATTGCAATATCAAGAGTCTGGAGATAGGCCGTCATTCCTGCGGGAATCATTATCTGATCTATTTTTCTTTCGTGAAGAAATGTCTTCATGTCTTTAGCGTGGTGAGTGCTGGCTGCATCCCAGACTAGCAGACCTCTTTGGCTCTCTTGCATAACAAGCGGCAGCATTAAATCGACCCACTTCCTTATAACTGCTTGTGTGGCCCAGGCTTTTTCAGTTTCAAGAATAAAAACGCCCAAAACACGTTCAATCTTTTCCTTCTTGCCCTTAGAAATGATTAAAGGTGGGATTTTAGTGCCATCCAGACGAATTGCCAAAATATAGGAAACACGTGCACTTTCGTAAGCAGTGGAGGGAATGTACGCTAAGGAGGCACCCCGCTGTTCAATTGTTGTTTGAGATGATTGGCCCATAAACACTGCAGTTTCATCCATAGCAATCATGTTGGAAAGATTGTATTTAGAGAAGTCAGCATCATCAATAAAGGACTTGAATGCAAGTGCTCGCTTAATAACTTGAGTATCTTCCAACCTAAACAATGTTGTAGATCTTCTTAAAGACAGTTCACTTCGCTGAAGGAAATTATCCAGCCAGTGTTGTGATGCTTTGAAGTCTTCGGGGGCTATGTCAAACTGTGGTGCCATTGCAAGGGCAAATTCTTGAATCTGAGCCCTATTCACAACCAAGCCTTTGCTCTCCTGTCAACAACCCATTCACAGATCAGGTCTTCCAGCTCGGAAAATAATGGTTGCCGACCTGATCCACACTTGCGCTTTTCAGCATTTCCCTTGTCCACTTGTTCAATGAGGTTACCATACTCTGCTCGCCATTTTTGGACCAATCGGATACTCAACATCTTCTCTTTGCAGAAAGCAGTAAGATTTTGGCCCCAAGAGTCTTCCATGATTCCTTTCTTATACTCCATGGAGTAGCTTTTTCTTTTTGCGCTCATTTCTAGGGGTTAAAAAAAAAAGGAATTGAGGTATCAAGGTGGGGGGAGGGGGATCACTCAAAATGACACGGGGGATCAGAGGGGGGAATCAAAATGGCACAGGAGAATCAGAGGGGTGATTCCCATTTTAGTAACCCCTTTTGATCCTCCTGTGTCATTTTGATTGTCCCCTCTGATCCTCCTGCGTCATTTGGATTGTCCCCTCTGATCCTCCTATGTCATTTGGATTGCCCCCTCTGATCCTCCTGTGTCATTTTAAGTGATCCCCCTCCCCCCACCCCTGTGCCACTGAACACCTTCACCAGACATCCCCCATACCCCTTTATCAGACATTTACCCCCTGGGGCCTGCCTGGGGACTGTCACTGGGCTTGCTGGGGCCTGGATCTGGGCTGGAGCAGGGTCTGCCACTGACTGAGAACCTTCAGTCATCATGAAGGCGGCCGCGAGCATCAGGTAGTGTCACCAGAGACAGACCAGCACTCACCACCTTCGCCGCATCCCATCTGCTCTAATCCTCCTGTTCTTCTATACGCATCTGCGAAAGTCTCCTCCTCTCTCCCGCCCCGCACTCACCGCTCACTCCGACCTCCGCTCCGCCTCCACACAGCAGTGATGTCAGGACTCCGCGTAACGTCACTGGTTGCTAGACGCCAGTCGGGGCGGCCCTAGTGACCAGTTTACGGTAAATTAATTTTCATTCTGAGACAGAGCCTGGGGCCTTATTTTCAGGGGATGCCTTATATTTCACTCAGAAGGAAACCTGTAAGTAGGTCTTATTTTCAGAGGATGTTTTATTTTCAGGGAAACACGGTATTAGTAAATCTCCTGGTAAGGCGGTTATGGTCAAACTGTTGGCAACTTTGTTCCCACCCCATTATATGGCACCATATGTCTGGGGTTGGGTATAATACTTTATGGTGTGCTTCGACCAGGTATATATACTATCCTTTGTTCCAATCAGAGGATATTCAGGTATTCACAAATAGTTCTAGTTTTGTTAAAGGTTTTCTGTTTTCTCTAAATATAATAATTTTCTTTCTTGTTTTATATTTACTTTTTAATCAAAATTAAGTGTTCACAGCATTAAAATAAAATTTTTCTACATGATTCAAAAATTTTTCTACATGATTTAAAAATCCCTGTAGCCTCTTCTCACTGGCCTCCCAACTACTTTAACTTTTAACTATTTCTATTGATTATTATTTTTTGCTTATACTTATCTAAATAATTTTATCTAAATGATTTGCTCATACTGTTTCGGTTACTTTTTTCCCTTCTCCAAAGGAGACTAGCATTAATGTTTTTCAGTCCTTCCCCTCACAGCATAGCACACGTGTACACACACACATTACCCTCCCCATATTCTTCCTATACATTCTTATCTAATAAAAGAGTAATATGCAAATTAACCATCACTCCACTTCACCCACAAGCCATGCCCACCAACCAATCAGGAGCAAGTATGCAAATTAACCCAACCAAGATGGCTATGGCCACGGAGAGAGCAGGAGGGAGGCTTAGGTTTCCCTGGCAATGGAGGAAGCCAAGCTTTCTGCACACTCTGGCCGGCCCAGGCCTGCACTCCAGGCTACAAAGTTTCAATTATAGAAGATAAATAAATCCCAACAAAAATGGCAGCAGCCACGAAGCTGAAGAGAGCAGGAGGCTAGGGTTGCCCCTGGCAATGGAGGAAGCCAAGCTTCTGAAGCCCTGGCCGACCCAGGCCTCCACTTAAGGCTACAAAGTTTCAATTATAGAAGATAAATAAATCCCAACAGAAATGGCTACCGCCACAGAGCAAGCAGGAGGCTTGGCTCTGCTCCAGGCTACAAAGTTTCAATTATAGAAGATAAATAAATCCGAGATACCAGGGCCTCCACTTGGGTCGCCGGGGGGCGTGGCCAGCCTGCAAACCACCACAGGCCCCTTGCCCAGGCTGCCCCATGTCCCAAGGGAACCCCCACCCTGATCCGAGACACCCTTCAGGGCAAACCAGCTGGCCCCCACCCATGCACCAGGCCTCTATCCTATCTAATAAAAGAGTAATATGCAGATTGACCAACACACAAGATGGCTGCCCCCATGTGGACACAAGATGGCCACCACAAGATGGCCAGCAGGGGAGGGCAGTTGGGAGGGACCAGGCCTGCAGAGGAGGGCAGTTGGGGGCAATAAGGCCAGCAGGGGAGGGCAGTTGGGAGGGACCAGGCCTGCAAGGAAGGGCAGTTGAGGGGGACCCAGGCCTGCAGGGGAGAGCAGTTAGGGGTGACCAGGCCTGCAGGGGAGGGCAGTTAGGGGTGACCAGGCCTGCAGGGAGGGCAGTTAGGGGTGACCAGGCCTGCAGGGGAGGGCAGTTAGGGGCAAACAGGCTGGCAGGGGAACAGTTAGGCATCAATCAGGCTGGCAGGGGAGCGGTTAGGGGGTGATCAGGCTGGCAGGCAGAAGCAGTTAGGGGCAATCAGGAAGGAAAGCAGGTGAGCAGTTGGGAGCCATCTGTCCTGGATTGTGAGAGGGATGTCCGACTGCCCGTTTAGGCCCAATCCTGGTGGGATCGGGCCTAAACGGGCAGTCGCACATCCCTCAAGGGGTCCCAGATTGGAGAGGGTGCAGGCTGGGTTGAGGGACAACCCCCCCCATGCACGAATTTCATGCACTGGGCCTCTAGTGATATTATAATGTTGGTTTGGATCAATATATGGTCTTGTACATTGCTATGCGGTTAGAGAACAGTATTCACAGCTGAGCCATGTAGTGAATATTATTAAATTTCCTTTTCTGTACTAACGTCTCTAGTGTTAGCTTCCTTTTCTTCCCACTCGGGGGACAGCATTGCTTAGTTTTCTATATACCTAATACTAATTAATCCCCAAACTCTTTACCATAAATATAAAATTCCTCTTAAGGGATGCACACATTCAGTACACTATTGGTCCTTCTTTTTTGAGACACCCAGAGCCCTCTGCCTTCCTAGTCTACTCTGGTGTTAATGTTCTCTAGATTTACTGCCGAGATGCCTTCCTGGGATCTCTCTTCACCATCATCCTTTGTAATTCCCTTGTCTGCTCTTCGTGTTTGAGTACTTGTTTTCTGGATCCAATGTTTTCTTTACTGATAAACTCCCTTGTTTTAGAGCAGGGGCAGGGAAACTGTTTTTTCTGTCCAGGGCCATTTGGATATTTATAACATCATTCTCAAGCCATACAAAATTATCTACTTAAAAATTAGCCTGCTACATTTGATCAAATATTTATTAACTCACCCCTATTGCCTTGCAGGGCCAGTCCAAATGATTTTTTTGGGCCGGACATTCCCCACCTCTATTTTAGAGGATTTCTCCTCCAGTAGCTTCCTGAAAAAAAGGTTCAAGAATGTCTGACAATGTCCTTACTTTATCCTCTCACTTAATTGATGGTATGTCTGGGTATAGAATATTAGCTTGGAAATCATATACCCCTCAGATTTTGAAGGCATGAATTGATCATTTATCTCCACTTTTAGTATAATATAGAGAAGTTCAGTGCTATGCTGAATCTTGATCATTGGTTTTTACTCTCTGAAAGCTTTATGCATTTTTTTTGTCTCTAGTGTTCTAAAATTTAACAATGATGTGCATGCATAGGGTTGGGCCTTTTTTTATCCATTTTGCTTACTCTTGATAATCCCTTTAATGTGGCAGGAAACTCATGTAGTACTTTATTCTGAAAATTTTATTTGTAGCATTTCTTGGATAATTTCTCCTGTTTCTTTTCCCTTTCTTTCTTTATGAAATTCCCATTATTTGGTTTTGGATCTCTTGAATTAATAATCTACTTAAAAGTATTTTTCTCACATTGTTCATTTATTTGCCTTTGCTCCTTTTTAGGTTTCCTGAATTTTACCTTTCACCTCATCTATTGAGATTTTCTGCTCTTCTATCATACTTTTTTAATTTTTAAGATTCCTTTCTGCTTTCTGAATGTTTCTTTATTTTAAAAAACTTCCCTTTCTTAGTTCATGAATGTAATCGTTCATCTAGATTTTTTTTGAAGTGTTCTTCTCTCTACATTGTCTTTTTCTTAAATTCCAAATCCATTTTTCTCTGTTTTTGTGTGTGTGTTTTTTTGCCTTTGACTTTCAAGTTGGCATATTTCCTAAAATAACTGGTCCTGTTTGGATATGTGCTTACATATGAGTTGTTCTATAAAGCGCCTTTGGAAGCTCTTTGTAAGAGGGCTTGTTGTCAGATGAAATTCATTGTAGAGCAATCTGGTTGGTAGTTTCATGGGGGGCACTGATGATGAAAGAATTTCCAGGTACCTCTTAATTCTTACTAACCAGTCAGATTCTCCAAGGGAAAAACAAAACCTTCCAACCCACTGCCTATAAAGTATTATCCTGGCTGTTCACATATGGGCACCAAGCAAAAAGGGGGATGAAAGTGGAGATTTTGTGTGTAATATTCCACTTAATTTCTCTATCTTCAGCATTTTCGGTGGATCTGAAGTCAGCTTACACCTGTTCACAAAAAGCTGATTCTGTACCTCTCTTCCCAACTCAATGGTCAGAGTTAGGTTGTTAGCTTGAAATTATCTTGAGTGGGAGTATATATACCTCTGAAATTGGCAATGACTACAAATGGTCTCTCCCTCCCCTAGCCCAAGCTGATTATTAATATAACCAGTGCCCCATGGAGCATGCTAAGCTGCCTCTAGCTGTGTCTGGTCTTTCCCCCTGCCAGAACTCCTCTGGTTTACCCCTCTGAAAATACACTTTTAGTTTCCTGCCAGGATTGGGGGAAGGGAACATGCTTAAGGAGTTGTACAGAGTGGGAGATGGAGAGGGAATCTAGTATCTAACTTCCTCTTAGAGTTTCAAACCACACCCCTGTTTCCAGCCTTCTCTTCACCCCCACTTTGAAAAGCTCCTGGCACCATTACTCCTGGTTTTCTGAAGCACAGTCAGGTTGCTTCTTGTCTTTACCTTCTGCTGGCTTACGTTTCAGCTTTCTGGGATCTGCCAAGTCCGTGGCCATTCATCCATCTGTTTTTTCCTATGTGAAAAAATTAGGCTTCTGTTGTCTCCTCTTTGTTGAGGGTTTATATCTGGGTGTAGTTTTTTTTAACCCTTTACAGTCCCTTTAGAGGTTTGAGGGAGGAGCAAAGTAAATATGAAATCAATTTACTGTTTTCTCTAGCTGAAAGTTGAACTGAAGGGTTCATGGTGTGTTAAGGGCAGGCCATGAGTCTGCATCTGAGTGGTTCAGAAACAGCCCTCCTACCCTGGGCCCATCCAGGAGTATCTCTCCGGGCCGGAGCAGCCCCACAACCAAGGTGGCCTTTTTTGAGCTACAGTTAATAATATGCTGGTCAGGATTGCCCTTGGGAGCAGGGTCAGAACCACATTACGTGAGAATGGAGTTACCAATATTTGTTAAGTATTTAATGCTTCTCAGGGCTTGGCCAACTGATACAAACTTGGTAACTCAGACTTCCTGAAAACTCCCTCTTATTGCCTTTGTGAAGCGCATAAGTATTTTCTCTTGGAAAAGTTTCTAAGTACCAGGGCAACCTGAAGAGATCCTGTGGATTTGAGCCATTATCTGCCGGTCTATAAATTGGTTAAAATTTAGTTAGCAATTGAGAAATAACTAATCTTGCTCCTGTTGCATGCAGCCTTAAGATTCACACTATTCATCTTGCTAAATTCTGTTTTTCAGCTCCAAGAGGTAAGGAGGCATCTCAGCATGAATAACTCTGAAGAATAAATGGCATTTCTGGGCAGATCACTTATCAAAAATGTCTGCTGGGCAAGGAAAATGCCTTGCTGATTCCTTTCATTCTGTGCCCAGTGGACCTACCAGAGGTGAGTGTAGGATGGCTGATTATTGTGGATTAGAAAAGTTTTCCACTTTTGGTTACAAAATTGGCAACAATTTCCAAGACAAAAAAACACTCCTGTCACCACAGGCAACCATGCAGTGCCAAAGTGCAACTGCAAAACACGCTGTAGACTGTTGGCCCAGACTCGCAGGAGACCTTGTTCACAGTGAGCTGGTGTGTAACATGGTGGGCACTTCAGGCTTGTCGTTTCAATGCACTTACTGAGCTCACTTTTGGGAAAACAACTCCCTGCTGAATCAAGAGGGAAAGGCATCTATCCCCTTAAGATTTATCTTTTAAGTGTGGGAATGAAGTTGGTCAGTGATTCTGTGAACCCTGAGCGGGGGAAACACAAACTAAGAAGGGCTCCAATTTTAAAAACAGAGGCTAGCAGCCATTTCTGCACAGGGACTTCTCACACAAACTGCACTTCACAGAGAAGCCTGCACTGAACTGTCTGCCTCTGTGTTGAACTACCTGCCTCTTCCCTGAACTGCCTGCCTATACTGTCTCTGCTGTCTGAGCCAGCCCTTATAAGGGAGTTCCTCCAATTGGAGTTGTGCAGCTCC
Source organism: Plecotus auritus (assembly GCF_963455305.1). Classification (NCBI taxonomy): domain Eukaryota; kingdom Metazoa; phylum Chordata; class Mammalia; order Chiroptera; family Vespertilionidae; genus Plecotus; species Plecotus auritus. The sequence continues at coordinate 44,536,489 of NC_137772.1, forward strand.
AGCCAAATAGAACAGCTCTATTCTGACCAATCAGAACAGTGCCTTTTGGACCAATTAAACGGTGAGGATTTGGAGTCCTCATTTGTGAGGACTGACCAATCAGGGACCAGGGGCGGGGACTCCTGTCCATGTAAGCCAGCTCCCCTCTGGCTTGGAGAGCACACTTTCCATTTCCACAGTTGGGTCTCCGTGGCCCAGCTGAAACAGGGAAGATGTCTTACCAGAGCAGGGTGGATCAGTGCAGTACATAACAGACTGGCATGGAGTGGAGGAGAGTAGACTATTGAGGAGCAGAGCAGCGCTATCTAGCCATGCTGTTTTCACAGCTAAGCTGTATCATGAATGAGCTATTTTGCACTGAATAAAGTTTCTTTTTTCACTGCACCCCAAATTGAGGGTTCCTGTTGGCATTGAATTGGCACCAACAGTCATTGGTTGATAATTCCATCCAGAAAAAGTGATGCCATATAGGGATAGAAGAGTTAAGCTGTCTACCATATTAACACACTAGTTTTTAGGCATTTCTCTAAACTTCTGTAACATAAAGTAATAATAAGAACTACCTGGTGAAGCTGCTGGAAGGAGTGGGTGAAAAAGCAGATAGCCCACAGCCTGGCTCATAACATCGCTAAGTGTGTTATTATGGGTTGCTACTATGGGTAACATGTCTTCTCTCATTCATCTCAGAGTCATACCAAGGTGGCTACTTTTGAAAGTATGGATCAAGGAACAGTGTCTGCTCTGTAGGGTTTCGCCCTGAGAAAGTAGAGAATGAGGAAACCTGAGGAAGTTGCAGTGTTGACATTAAATATTTACTAAGCATCAGAGCATACACAAAAGCAGATGGATTTATCTTCAGGAACATTTCACTCAAGTTAAGGCATTGAACATCCATCTGAAGCATGAACATGTCCTAATTTAATCACCAATGAATAGGTACCTTAGGAAGAATAATATTACATTCTCTTAATGCCTGCCAGGGCTGAATCTTGCTATCACTTTTCTCCTCTCTGTTTTACACCCACGCAGTTCATTGGCAAAGTCCTGAATCTCCAAGATAAACAGCCGCAGTGACAGTGTTTCTTGGCTTGAGCACAGGCATGTTTCATCAAATCCATACACAAAGCAAACATACTGGGTGGAAACTTCCCAAGTTCAAAGCTGGGTTTGAGCCTTTGCTCCTCTGGAGGCATTTTTAATTTGTTCTAAATAGTGAAACTTCTTGTGTATGTGTGTACAAGCTGTGTGCGCTAGTGCACACATGACTGCATATGGAGTCACACTAAGAATGGACCTAATTAGCCCAATTTTACTTTTAATAATAGCAATTACTATTACAGAAAATCATGTTGGATTCCATCACGTTCTATAGAAATATCAGGTATAAGGCATATATCATTTCATTAAAAGCTTGAAATTTTCCTTGGAAGAAAGTATGCAATAAAGTAACATTGATCCATATCTTATATGATGCAGCCTCTTTGTATGATCATAGATTATTTTTTAGTCTTTATTTTCTTAAATATAGATTTTACTTTAGAGCTGTTTTAGGTTCACAGCAAAATGGAGCCAAAGGTGCAGAGATTTCCCTCATACCCCTGCCTGTTCCCACACAAGCATAGCCTCCCCCATTATCAACATCCATGATCAGGTTATAATTGATGAACCTACAGTGACACATTATTATCACCCAGAATCTATAGCTTACACTTGGTGGTGTGCATTCCATAGATTTGGACAAATGTATAATATGTATCCTCGAGTTATTGTAATAGTTCTTTGGGTTCCTCGAGTTATTGTAATAGTTCTTTGGGCCTTACTGAATTGGAATAGCAGGACACCAGTACAGAGATTTTCCTTTCCAGGTTCCATGGGCAGAATTGCCTCAGCTAAGAAACACAGAGCCACCTCTCATCACACTTTCTAATGATGTAACAAGGCTCCAACTTTAAAAAAAAATTCTCCACAGTAGTCTCAAAAAAACATTGTCAATACATGAATATGTTTTCAGGGACTGAGCCTGCATTGTTATTAATTTCCTGGTAACCAGTTGTTCAGCAACCCCATTTCTCTACCATGCCCCCTCCAAGGTCAAGTTCACACATTAGCCATTTAGGCTGAATGGAGCCTTGACCCATGCCCACTTGCAGTCATTTCTTCCTTTTTTTTAGTTCCCTGCTATCACTGCCAGAGCCAGGGGGTCTTGGTGTTCCTTGTCTCCTTCCCCATCTACTCCCCTCACTGTGTGTCTCTGATTACTGGCCCTCAACTCTGGGTCTGCTCAGTCACCTCCTCACTCACTCTCAGGCCCTTCTCTTATCTGTAAACTATGAATTTCTTTGTTTTTTTGTGTGTGTGTTTTGTTTTGTTGTTGTTGTTGTTTTCTCATGAGAAAACATGCCCTGAAGATCAGATGAAGCCATATCTGCTGTCCTTCCTTGGGTACCCAAATAGTTGCTGATTTTAATATTATTTCTTTCCTCTCTAGCTATTAGGGGGAGAGGAAGCTCTAGTTTTCATTGGCTCCATTATATTTTTACAGTGCCAAACATGTAAACTATAACCTATGTGAGAAATTGACTATTTCATCTGCAAGCCGAAGAACCAGGTACATATGACCATTTCTTTTTTTAGTTAGTAAGGAAAAAAATCATCCTAGATTGTCCATGTGGAACCATTCCTAGCGGCTGGTGGGCTATTGCTTTACACGCAGCCAACGTTACAGTGCTGGGCAGAGAGGCATGATTATGGAAATAGAGTTAGGGACAACTGCCAACATGAATGTGTATTATATAAACACAGCTCAAATTACCTTCATACATTTCAAATTTAGAAATCTCACCAGTCCACAGATGAAAAACATTCCTGCAAGAATCTAAGTCTGGGATAACACAGAGTGAACAGACGGTGTGTTCAGACGTGCTGTTATGCATCGCTAATGCTTTGTGCAACTTACCTACTTCACTGGCAACCAAAGGGGCAAGAGAACCAACCCCAGCACTTTGTGTAAACCTCCACATTTCCAGGTGCCATCGTTGTGTCTGCTCCTGTTTGCATACCTTCCAGTGCGTTTAGTGTCTGACACTCTTCTCACAATGTCACCGGTCTCTACCTCATTCCTAACGAGTTATCCAAAGTGAATAGGGGCCTACTGTGGTCCACAGTACAAAAGGAATCCCCCCACCCCAGTCCTGCTGCACACCCAGGAGTTTCCTTCTGAACGGAAAGATAGACAGTGTAGCTTTCCATAAGAAAAAGATATCCAAGCCAGAGTAGCTTGTAAGACTTTGTTTTGGCCTCACCCACCTCATCCCCAGAAGTCAATAACCACTATGATTGGAGGGTCACTGACTATAGTCTCCTGGGAACAAAATATATACTGGGCATTCTTTTTAAAATATATTTTTACTAGAGGCCTGGTGCACGGAATTCAAGCACTGGGGAGAGGGGAATGTCTCTCAGCCCAGCCTGCTCCCTCTCCAATCTGGGACCCCTGTGGGATCGGGCCTAAACAGGCAGTCAGACATCCCTCTCACAATCCAGGACTGCTGGATCCCAACTGCTCACCTGCCTGCATGCTTGAATGACCCTAACTGCTTCTGCCTGCCAGCCTGATCACCCCCTAACCACTCCCCTGCCAGCCTGATCGATGCCTAACTGCTCCCCTGCTGGCCTGATCACCCCCAACTGCCCTCCCCTGCCGGCCCGATTGCCCCCAATTGCCCTCCCCTGCTGGCCCAGTCACCCCCAACTGCCCTCCCCTGCTGGCCCCGTTGCCCCCAACTGCCCTCCCCTGCAGGCCTGGTCACCCCCAACTGCCATCTCCTGCTTCCAAAAATCACCATCCGAAGGATGTAAAGTTCCAGTACGGTGATAAACTTGTCCGTGTATTCTAAAACAGTATGGCCCATATCCTAATGGTGATGCAATATTTGTACCCATGGAAGCAAAAGCAAAAGAACTATTTATGGAACGAATATTTTCCATGAAATTTTTACTGTCAGAATCTTCGTTTGTCATTAATCTTTTTAAATATGCTGGGTATTCTGGAAAATGTATATCATTTGGACAGACTTTACCTTTGCTACAACATTGAGTAAATTTCCCACCGGATGGTTTTTCATCAGAGAAATTTAGTGATAGGCAAAATTCACACCTAACAGTCATTCCACTACAACTATATTTGAGAATTGCGTCCTCACGTACTCCATTTTCGCTGAGAAGGCAGTTCCTACCAGTATTGGTAGTACTTGTTGATGACTGTTCTTTAGACATATTCTGTCGTCACCACCACCTTCTTTCAACTTCAAAGGCACGTTGGTCTTCAGACATTTTCTGTTGATGACGCCGGCTTCTTTCAGCTTCAGAGCTACATTTTGCCAATAGTAGCTTTTCAGATACATTCTGTGGCAGGCTCCGCCTTCTTTCAACATCAGACGCACGTTGATCTTCAGACATTTTCTGTCAATAATGCCGGCTTCTTTTGGCTGCAGAGCTACATTGTATCAATAGTTGCTCTTTAGACATAGTCCCACCTCCCCGCTGTCATGGTCTGAGATGCAGGTGAATGAGAGTCCTGGCTGTCAGGCCGCTGAGAGCTGTCTGACCAACAGCTGATTCTGGCTGATTCTGAGGAGGTGGGACTTCCTTCTCCCTGCTGTCAGAGTCTCTGCGGCATCAATGATGAAGCAAGAATTCTGCCTGGCCATTCCAGGCCCAGTCTGCCCAGTTACCCTCTGTGGCCAGACTCAAACACTTGCCTTGTCACTGGGGCGATGACACAAGCATCCCTCCCCATCCCCACCGCCCCGCCCCGGCCTGCCCAGAGGCCCTCTGCTGCTGGGGTGGAATGCTTGCCTCGTCACTGCGGTGATGAAGCAAGCATTCTGTCAGGCCACTCACACTGCCCGCTCTCAGTGGCCACCCCACTGGGACTGGGGGACTCCGATGGACATGAGAGGACTGGGTGCAGCCATCTTGTGGCTATGGGCACTGCCATCTTTGTGATGGAGTGATGGTTAATTTGCATATCCCCTCTTTATTAGATAGGATTAATTTCAGAGAGGAAGGGAGAGGGAGAGGGAGACAGAAACCTCAATGATGAGAGAGAATCATTGATTGGATGCTTCCTGAATGCCCCCAACTGGGAATGGAGCCTGCAACTCAGGCATGTGCCCTAATGGGGAATTGAACCATGACCTTCTGGTTCATAGGTAAACGCTCAACCTCTGAGCCACACCAGCTGAACTGTTCTGGGCATCACTGGCAGGTATTCCTGGCTTTGGTTTGGAGGAGAGAATCATCATGCATTCTAATGAAAATGCTGGAATGTGGCTTTGGATTCTAAACAGGGAATAGGCTTTCCATAAAGTCTGAGCTTCTGGCAATTTCCTGCTTTGGTCATCTTCAAAACATTAATGGTCTTCCCTCCATAAGACCATCTCTGTAGGTCTTTCATTCTCCATTGTCCATTCTAAAGGCCCCTTGATCAAGTGAGATCCTTGGTCAATAACAATCTTCCATTAGTAAGTCCTATTTTAAAGCTGCAAACTTCATTTCATCCAGAATGAAGAGTTAATTTCATACATGATGCTTGGATGGAGTATTAGAGAAGTATGTGATATCTTGTCTGTGAAGGACTGGTTATGTGGTTAGAAGATTTTTTTTTCTTTTAAAAAGAGAACACTTTCTTTAAATAAAATAGTGTGTGGAAGCCTGTTAATCACACCACATAAAAGTGCAACTGCTCTGGCAGAAACAAGATAGAGCAATTGCTTGGTCCACCTTGCCTTGTGTCAGGAAGCAGCCCCTCAGAGAGCTAAGTGGAAGCTTTAGAGCACCTCTGGGCATGGTATGAAGGACTCAGAAGTTGATGATCTGTCAGGCTTTCTTCTGCCACAAAATATTATTTCATAATAAAGCTGAACTATTCAGTTGCGAACACCATCCATGTACTTTAGTTTGTTTTGCTGGTTTCAAGAAACAGTTTGAGGCATAACTAAGAAGATATTAGTTAATAACTATTTATGAAATAAAGGAAAATACACAGTTAATATCAAAACCACTGCACTTACTTTACATGGCAGGTTATCACTCCAGATACTTTGGGCAACCACAGCCTTGATTACTTTGGTTGTTTTTCTTTTGTCCTTTTTCTCCTTCTTCTCACCTTTCTCTTCTCTCTTATAGTCCCTTTTGCTCCCTCATTTTCTCCATATCTTATTTGATCTATTTTTTCTTCATCTTTAATTCTTCACTTTCCTTCTTAATATATTTGTGTTTGGCATTTTCTCAGCCTCTATCTGCTTCTTCAGTGTCTGTTAGGCTAACTAGATTATACTACAACAACAAACACTCCCAAATCTCAGATACTTAAAGCAACTTAGTTTATTTCTCAATCATGCCCCATGCCCATCACAGATTGGCAGGGGCTCTGTTCATTGTAGTGACCCAGGAATCTAGGCTGATGGAACAGCCATTTTCTTAAATGTGGCTAAGAGAGAATGTGGGGCAGAATACAGTGTGTCTAGAAATTTCCACCTAAACATGAAATACAGATAATCTCCCTCCTATTTCATTGCTATATTTCAAGTTACATAGGCCTACTCCAAGTTGGTAGAAAAAGTGGACTTCTGTCACGTGCCTGCAAAGTTATAGAGTCCAAAATATGGAATGCCCCTGGTGAGTACCACAATCCTAATTTTCGTTCCCACCAGCCCTCTCCTCAGTTCTCCATATTTGTTCTTGTTTGAGATCCTTCCTGACTTTTTCCTCATCTTCAGCCCATCATGTGGGGCAGCACCAATGGTAATCACAGGATTATCACTTGGAGGCAGAGAGGGGAGTGTCTTGGTTTTTAATGCATAATTTCAGTGTAACATGATGACAGTCCGCTAAGCTGGAGAGAAGGCTGTATCAGGATGGGCTCTCGTTCAGGCCCCTCCCTCACTGAAAGATGCAGTCCTGGAAACACTGGTCTTTCCCAGGGGTTGGAGCTAATGCTGTGCTGCTTAGGGCTCACTTGGAGCACACATTCCCTTTCCCCATTCTACATGGCTCCATAGTAATAATCGCTGAAACTCTACCTCCATAACCATCATTTAGCTGCCCCAAAATAAGTCAGGAAAAAACCATTCTCACCATACTTTATAAACATATTAGTAAAGAAACAAAGCAAAAATATAAAGGGGGGGACCACTTAGTATCAGAGTAAGAATGAATCCTATGAAATAGCTGCATTGTAAAATTACAAGAAAATATCCAGGGGAAAGCCCAATCTTAGCTATCAATAAAACATTACCTAGAAGTCAAAGAAAGGAAAGTACATTCTATTTGAGTACAGATGTTATTCATTTCATCCGCTTAGTCAGATAGCACTGGGGACCAGTAAACCAGAAGCCAATATGTCTACTATACCAGCCTCCTGTTCCCCAACCTGCTGAAGATTCATGTGAAGTTTTGCACTTTAAGCTTCCTTCCTGAGTAACACTGAGTGGTATAGGGCCACTGAGGACTCTGTGCGGTGCTGATGGCAGGAAAATCCTTCAACAAATTCTATTGTATTACCCTGAGTGCCCTGACTCAAATCAGCTAAAGGCTCTGTGGTATGATCATCACGACACAAACTGATCTAACATTGGGAGTATTTACTTGCAAATAGATGCTTTCATGAGATGATAAAGGACACAAGAAAAGCTTCTCAAATGTCTCCCTCAATGCTCACTATGTTGGTGCAATCTTACAAGTAGAGAATTATTTTGGGGGGAACAAAGTTTTTTGTTTTTTTTTAGTTTTCAGAAGAGCCAATAAGAAGCCAATGAATGAGGTAGAATGCTAATTTTTAAAGCATCATTGACTAACACCACATTGCAGAGTTAATTGACAGCATAAATCTGCACCAGGTAACTACATGGGAAGTGATGAGTCCTTAGTGCTTCTTGGGAAACCAGAAGGACCTAAGGCAAAATTGACCACCTTCTCATTTTTCTGAGAAACAGCTCTTATTTTCTTAAGGCAAACAGAAAATTGTCTATGGTACAGAAACAAATCTAAGCTGCATGTTAGTTCTATTCTTTGGGCCACTAGACATATCCCAGATTTCCCCTTGGTCAATGTGTTATAATTTGCTGGGGAGTGATCCTTCAAGTGATTGACTCCAAGATGAAGAGGAGGAAGCTGAGATGGAGGTCAGGCTGGAAGGAGATGCTCATCGGAAGTCTCAGGGCACAGAGTAATGCATGTATGGGTTCCTGCGTGACCCATGCCGAGCCAGCCCCTGACTATTTCAAGTCCATGGGGATGTGGAGGGAGCCATGTCTGGATTTGTCAACTCTGCGTTTTGAGTAACTGAGACCTGAGAACTGTTGTTTTTATAGAAGTTCCATACACTTTCAAATACATAACTGGGGTGGGAATTATTTTAAAAGGGCTAAAGACAGACACTTGCATTTAGCATTTGATGATTCTATTTACAATTGAGAAATCAGAGGTGGATAAGACAGGAAAAGCACCATTTGTTGGAGGAAATGTCATAAATACTACTGATAAATAAATTTTTAAAAATGCAGAATTAGTAATACGTAACATTTAACAAACTTTCCATTAATTCAACCACTTCCTAATGTTGTGTACAATAAATAGTAGAGAAATAAAGTACATTAATTCTCATTAAATAAGAAGCTAAGAAGCTAATATCCCTTGGGCTTTTACCTTTTTTGTTTTATTTTCTTTCCCCCAATCCCGCATCAACGTTCTACCTAAAGTTGTTACTTAATTTTTTTCTTTCATGTTTGGTACTTTTTTCTGGCTCAGTTCCTTAGGTGAAAAATATCGGCAGTGCTTTTTGGGGGGAACTGAATACTCTGATATAAAACCCAAGGAGAAAATGGGACCAGGCTCTGGGATTGCCTCTGTTGGGGGAATGTCCATGGCTCCTCAGTCCCAGCTCTCCAGCCTCTGCGGAAGTCCGCTTCCCATCTGCCTCCAGAACAAACAGCCACCGGCCATGTAGTAGCTAACACCTCAGGTCTTGCATGGGAGTGACTCATGTCACAGAGACTGTGAGTCATTCTGTACTCCCAGGGAGTTTTCACTAACGGCTTAGTATAACCATTGCTTTCCCTGTCTCCCCCACTCCCCCACAGCTTTGAGGACTTTGAACTATATTCAGTGATCTATAAAATGCAAGGGAGGAGTGGTACGGTATGTGTAACTTGCAGTGGGCACAGATGTTTCAAGCAAATTGTAGGCATAATATATTTACATTTCAAGACAAGAGGGAAAAATATGTGTGCTACTTTTAAACAAAGAATATTCAGCATAGAAAACAAATAAAAGGATTCTAGCATGTATTATTGCCTCTAAATAAATACTACTGCCTCTAAATAAATACTACTACCTCAAAAGAAATGACACAATTGGCTTCGGGGACATTTTCCCACTCTTATGAAGATGGTTTAAAGTTGATCTGCACTTCAGATTTTTTTTTTTTAAAAAAAATCACTGAACACACATCATATCACCATATCCATCCTATTAAATGCCATCCTAGGAGCAAGCTCAGGGGACTGCAGCTAGAGCTGCATCTAAATGTCAGATGTAGGACAGGTATAAAGGACAATGCTGATCACAACTCAGGGTCAGAATGATTACCTTTGGGTTCTTTCCTAGAATAGTCTTCTTCAGAGAGCTTAAGCTATATTTGCTTGCTCTCAGTAATGCACGTTATTTTTCAGAAGAGGAAAAACTGAGTTTCTTTGATCTAACGATGGTAAAGTATAACCAACATATATTATTAGAAGCAATTATATTCTCTTTATAAAAGGCAATGGAAACACCTTTGTAGACATTATTTTTATCAGAATTTACCAAAGACAGAGAGAGAATGAGATGGGCACAGGGACTGTTTCTCAGAAGCCAAACCAAAAAGGAAAGTCTTAAGAGAGATGCACATTATGTCATGTTTCTGAAACTTCCTGATCATCCTTAAATTAGACCATCTGTCCTCCACGAGGGAACTCACTGGATGAGACCTTGAGGAATGGAACTCTTTGTAAAGTGTCTGAAACATTGAATGTGTCCCTCAGTATTCTGATTTCGTAGCAAATCTGTTACCCAGATGTAAATTTAGAAGCATCCGAGCTCTTGGCTCCCTGAAGGAAGAATTTCAATTTGGAAACTGCATTACAGGCTCTAACAAGAGAAGAATGCTCAAAAGCTCAATTACCCCCAAACAAACTGGGTTGGGACTAGAGGGAAATGAACGGAGAATCAATCGGGCAGTAGGGGAAGGTGAGTTTGGGCCTTTCTTACCACTGAGAGGAAAATACTGCGACAGTAAACAGAAATGAGACTCACTCACATGATCCAAATGCTAAACATGTGGTCATACCGCCTGGTTTTGATGAACAATTCACCTTTTGCCAAGCAGTTTTCTAAGTGTCATTTAGTACATGAACAGGTTTGAATTTGACATTCACCAAAGGTGTATGTGTGTGTGCTTGTGTGAGAGTCTCTATGTATATCACCAGTTCTTTACAAAGAAGCAGATGGTACTAGGGAGAAAAAAAGTTGTCAAACAGAGAACTGTGGAATAAATCATAATAAAATCCTTAAGCAGAGTAAAAACGGGATGAGTCATAAAAATTCAACAAGAACAGCTTCAAAAAAGGATGGGTGAAATGGTGGAAGACCTTGGGAAGTGGCGCTGACTTGGAAAAATTAAGTGGGAAAGGTGCTAAGCAATGATTCCTTGTAACCACAACAGGAGTGAGAGAATGGGTCCAGCCTCTGCTTAGGAATGGAACAGCCACAGTGAGCATGGGAGAGGTAAGAGGGCCAGAGGAGCAGACAGCAGAAGCGCAGGATGTGAAATAGCATCTTCCTTCCCAGCTGTCGGGGCTGCTACTCCTTGCTCTGAAGGGGCTGACCGCTCATATCTAATAGGATGGGCAGCCTCCCAAATGTGCCCAGTCCGGGGCCAGGCAGCCCTGTGGCTGTGGGTGTCCTCAGAGCCTCACAAAAGCTTCTCTCCATGTGTTTCTCAGGCTGGACCATACCACAGGAGAAGGTTCTTTCCTCTCCGTGTACAACAGTCGTCTGAGGGCTTGAGCACAGTGGTTTGGGAATCAAAATGACTCATCAAAATGAATCTGACATATTCACACTACGCCTCATAGCCATTGTACATGTGGCAATTATCTCGTAAATTGGCCTTATACATCACTACATTGCTTTTACACTGCCAAACCAAGGTGGTAATTTTCTATTTCATTAGATTTATCATAATCACGGTAGTATAGCAATGAACACTGTATACCCATCACCAAAAATAAACAATTACTAGCATTTGCCACATGTGCTTTACTATTTTGTTTGATGTAGTATTTGAAGTAAATTTTAGACATCATGACATTTTACTCCTGACGATTTCAGCAGCATCTCTACAAACTAAGGGCATTGTCTTTTATAATCACCATCCCCTGACTGCATATACCAAAATAACTATAGTCCTTGTTCCATATTAAAATCCCCCCCTTTGTTCCCCAAATGTGTTTTGTGCCACATTGATTCAAATCAGGATCCAAATAAAGTTCACAAATCACGTTTGGTGGTTACATTTCTTTATGTTCTTTGAATCTTGCAGAGGCTCTCCTCACCTCCTACCTCTGCATCTTTATTTTCATATTATTGTCTAGCAGAGGAGACTGGCAGGGGGCCTGTGGAATGCCCTGCCTTCTGGAATTGTCTCATTACTTGCTCCTTGAGCCATTTACCTTTGTTTCTAACCCCTACATTTCCTGTAAGCTGGAAGTTAAATAAAATTCAGCTCAAACATTTTTGGCAAAACAACTTCATTGATGATGCTGCATGCTTCAAAGCAAATTGCAGCAGGATCCACATGAAGATGCATCACTAGTTTAAGGTGTAATCTGAGCTACACTCCTCAACACCCAAACCTGTGCATGAACTGCCCACCAGTGAGCGTTTCTGTGCTCACACCAGACAGAAACCCAGGCTGAAGTCTCCCTCAGCTCACCACCCTTCCCTTTCTTGGACCTGACCCATTAGGTTAGAGCATGAGTAGACTGGACCCATTCTCCATTTTCTGTGCTTGCCACGTGATTGGCAGGAATAAGTAATAGTTCTAAGTATTCACACACTTTCAGCACCTCATGTGCCAAGATACAGTTATATTTAAAAATAAACTAACTAATATCAGCTAATTTTTGGTTTGATGAAAGGATGGAGGGCAGGAGGCAGGGAAGATACCACAAAAGAGTGGACATTTTATGTGACACGAAGAAATGAAGAGACAAAATAAAATAGAAAATTTGGGAGACTTTTTCTTTATACTCATAGAGTGATATAGCATGACACCTGAGAGTTTTGACTCTAAAATCAGGAGACTGGGATTTACTCTCCAGCTCTCTCACTGTCTGGCTCTGTGCTATTGGGTGCCTAATCTAACATCAATGGGCCTGTTTCCTCATCAGCAACTACGGATAATAAGGGAACTTCCATAGTAGGGTTTCTGGGCAAATCAATGTGCAAAGAATGCTTGGCACAGGGCCAGGCACACAGTAAGAGATCAATCTACAGAGGTTGCCATTATTGCTAAATCCTGCAGTGATTTAAGAAGCCATTTGCTTGTCCTTTATTTTTCTATTAAACTCTCACAGGAGACTTCTTGAGAAAGCTGAGGTGAGGAAAAGCCATCAGAAGCAGTAGTTGTATGGTGGTCAGGAGCATTGGTCTAAAATTCCCCAAGCTCAACCTGACCCAAAGATGGGTCAGAAATGGGTGGTAAAAGCAGCTAAAATGAAAACTGTCTTTCCTTTCAATGGCACAGGGCTGAGGTTTTCTCAGATACAGAAATTCCTCTTAGTCCTCATACTATGTGGCCAGAGTTGATGGGATTCAAGGGGCATAAAGCTCTCTGACCACTTCCGAGTTCTTAAGGACAGGTCTAAGTGCAATATGGTTTAATGGGATAGCTGGTGTAGCTCAAAGGTTGAGCATCAGCCTACAAACCAGGAGATCAGGGTTCAATTCCAGGTCAGGGCACATGCCCAGGTTGCAGGCTCGATCCCCAGTAGGGAGCCTGCAGGGGGCAACCAATCAATGATTCTCTCTCATCATTGATGTTTCTCTCTCTCTCCCTCCCTCTCTGAAATCAATAAAATATATTTTTAAAAAATATGGTTTAACGGATAGCTTATGACACAAACTGACATAAATGGATCTAGTAATCAGCCAGGACAAGGGCAGTAAAACACAGCATCACCAAATGCCAAGGAGCAATGCTGGCACATCCACTGTGGGATGCTTAGGGGATCAGCTACATGCTGGAAAGCTTTCCCTTTCCTCTGAAGCCTTTTTTTCCTGCTCTGCTACAGCGGGCTCAGCAAGTGCCCCTCAAACAAGAAGTCCATGTTCCTTTGGGACTTTCAGAACTCAGTATCTTATTTCAATAATCAAGGCATTCTGCAGTCTGTAAAAGGGAAAACCAATGAATTCTACCACTTGCAATTTTACTGTGACAGGCATTAATGTGGAAGGTTTCCCTCTTTATTGAGCCACCCACAAAAGGGAGCAGAGAAAGCAGTGAATTTCTCTAAAGGCTCAGGTTCAAGCAAAATAGTCCAGATAAAACATTTGCACTTTGGCTTTAAGGTAATTTTATCAAGTTCCATCTTTAACTTGCAGTGCAGTGGAATCTTGTCAGGATGGCTGATCACCTTCAGTGGGACCACATTCTGTAGGATTTAGGCACCAGTCTACCAGAAGAAGGAGACATTCAACTCAGCAGACATTTATTAGGCGCTTAGTCCATCATCTTAGTGACCATTCTTATACGAGGGTCTCCCAGGAGCTTTAGAAGGCAATTATGTCATGAGACATGTCCCTATCTCTCTGACAGGCATCAAGAGCAACATATGTGGGGAAGGGAATAAGCTTGGAGGAGAGAGGACACTGCAGGTGATCAACCCCTCTCTGCTTTTCCCTCCTCACCTATAGCAGAATGGGAAGGCATCCATCTTTCATCTCATTAACAACTCATCAAACCAG